>NW_006436282.1:12026474-12074798 GCF_000325575.1 Pteropus alecto
ATAAAAAAAAAAATGAATTGCTGAGCACAATTTATACTCAATATATATTCATTTGAGATGTAGAACAATTGATACATTTTTAGTTCTTGATTTTGGCAGAACATATAAATCATTTCTTTCACATTTTAGATGAACGCATATTGAGTATCAACTGTGATACAATTTTTTTTACTTGGAGGATTTTGTAATCTAGAGAGAGAATGACAGGCACCAATGTAACTAATAATTTATATTATTTTAATGTTAGGCAAAATATCACTATCATAACAAATATGAAGATTTGAGGACTTCGAAAGGAGATAGACTGTCTCTTATTTGGGGAATCAGGTGAAGCTTTAAGGAAGAGGGAACATTTGGGATGGACTAGAAGAACTAATAAAAATTTGCCAAGAGGAAACAGAATGAGGAAAGCTAGAGGTAGAAGAGGATATAAATACTGAAGAAATACAAAATAGTCCTGTATAGGTTTAAGATAGGTTAAGGGTATATGATAAGCTGAAAATTTAGCTAGGTTTACATTTTTTGGAAATCCCCAAGTTCAAACATTTTACTTAATTCACTAGACAATAAAAAGCCATTTAAGATTTTTTGAGATTATTTTAGCAAAGATATTTAAGGCAAACTAGATGAAATATTAAAAACAATTGGAAATTAAAAGATGTTCAAGTTTTTTTAGTTCTCGTTTTCGAACCTCAGTGTGCATGAGACTAGTCTGTGACACTAGAGTCAATGACCGGGTCCAACCTCTGATACTATGACTCAGTTTATAAGTGGTAGGGCTCAGGGATCTTTATTTTGAATAAGTCCTCTGGTCGTTCTATGCATATTAAAGTATGAGTGTCTAAGCGACAGGTAAGAACCTGGCCTTGAATGTGACAGAAGAAATGGCTAATAGGGTACGAATGAGGCAGATGTGGCAGCCTGCTGCAAAACCTGAATTTTTATAGATGACTCAGCTTCAGTTCTGAGACTCATTTAACTGAAGCATCAAAAGCAATGTTTAAATTATATGGTATTCTCAGAATTGCTTCTTGAAGGTGACTGTAAAACTGAACACTGCCTTCAGGCACATGGTTTTTGGTTGGATCTAACAAATTGAGACTGAACTGAGAGATTTAGAGTATCATCACTACTTATTCTCCTAATTTCTTAAAAGCATGATGGGGCGGCTCAGAGAGATTACAGAAAAAAGGGAGATAAGAATGAGTTCTTCCAGGTTAGAGATATTAGCTCATCTCTCACAGCAAGGTTGAAGTTTGTAGAATGAATAAATGGGTGAGTGAATGAATAGAGAGAAAATATGGTATATAGAACAGTAGTCCAAATAACATCAGGGAAAATAACATCAACAGTGTCCTAATAACAAAGATTTTTAAATATCACAAAATATTGTTTCAGGAAGTCTCTATGACTTTCTACCACAACTGAGAACAAAGGTAAACCAAAAGCAAAAACCTCTTAGTCTTTCTTGTGGGGCCTGTACCTCCTATTCCCAGGAACACTTCCACTAGAATTTTCTACTCAGTAACAGTCAGCTGCAGAGAGGATATTTTAGATGAGGACAGTCCTGATGGAAGATCTATTTGAGTGTTCCTTTGGCACAGCATACGTTTCTGTTACCAGATTCTCCTCATCTTGGAAAATTCAGCAAAGGATAATAGAAAACTCAGAAGAGAACTTCAAGGGGAAGATTGGGGCTACAGAGCAAACTTTATTTGTTCCTAAGAAATGTAGTTGTACATAAACTCTTCATAAATATTGTTTACAAATACTCCTACTTAGAAAAAAGACTTGAGTGCTTATAAGAATGTCTGGTTGAACAGTGTGTTAAATTCTGAAAAATAACTGTTTTCTAGGCCATTTACTAAAGCACAATTATTAAAAATTAATGTAATTATTAAAATTACTAATAATTATGGAGCATATTTATAGCAGTGAGAATACCTTTAGTTTTATAGTTACTGAAGCAATTCCTTTTGTAGAAAGGACAAGAGGACAATAATAAGGAATGCCCTTTATTTTAAATTGATATCTATATAGTAATATTTCTAATATGTTTGACACTGGAGCTCTGTCATTTGGAAGATAAATATATCCCATATGAGTTTGACTAACTGGTGTTTCATCTTCAAAAATATTATGTACAGTGTAATGTTTTAAATTGAAAAACTTAGGAATCAAGTTTGATTTATTGGCAGTTATATAATCCCTCTCTCTTTTTTATCATTGCAGAATATTAACATTCTTAAATGACTTGAAGTAGGTCCTATTTATTTCATTTGACTTTTACTAGGATTATAAAAGTGACAGTACTCTACTACAGAAGAGATTTGCGTACCCTGATGGAGAACAAAGGCATTTCTAGCCACAACGTATCATGGCATACATTTCATCACACACTGTAAACAGCTATATAATGGAAACAATGAGACCACTGACACAGACAGAGTAGTTATTGTCTGGGGGTCTCTTGAGTCATTCTCATGTCAAAGTCAATACAGTTACTAACTTCAGTCATAACTATACAACATTTTAGAAATCCTATTATCTAACTCCAACATGTAGAAATATATCATTGATGATCATAAATAAAATTTAGACTTAAATTCCACATTCATTGTCATTGTTAAATTTACCTTCTGTAATAATTAGCAAAAGGGAAACTACACATGGCCTTTCTTATGAAATTAGGCAGCTTTTAAAATTATTCATATAGCATTTTAATAATATTCAATTATTAAGTCCATTTAAGTTATTTTAGATGCAAAAAATATTTCATATTGAGCTCTTTTTATTCTTCCAGATTTGTTATAATATTGATATTCTTCAACTCTTGCAAATCATAATTAAAGATATAGTCTATATAGAAAATAAATATCAATGACTTTTTGTGACATAACATTTACCATGTGTATCATCTAAACATACACTAAACCATTGTGCATGCAACAAATATTTAACAATAAGAACAGAATATAAATATATTTATTTTTTTGTATCTGTTTAGAAATATTCCCAGGATCACTGGAATTTTGGAAGGGAAACAAAATGAATATAAGCACTAAATTCCAGCAGCTAATTCTAGACCCCAGTCCTTTAAATAAAGATAAGAAGCCCTATTTTCTACCCCTGACTTGCTGGAAGAAAAAGTGTGTATTGGGGAGCTGGATAGAGGACAGGGATACCATTTAAACAAGAAGTTAAAAATGCTCTTCAAACAATAAATTTGAATTGAGTAGCAACTTATATTCGACATATAAATGTTTGTTTTCCCACGAATTTTCTATCTCCAATTGAGTTTTTGTCACTTTTTGATTCGGAAATATTTTAACCATATTCTAGACAAAACTTCAAGTAAATGCCTTGAAAGACTGAGAAATGTCAAATTTATGGCATTTCCCATCATCTAAAACAAGACAAATTGGAAATTTCAAGAGAAAGATGATTCTTTAAGCTATTTCTGCTGAATGGAACTTTCATAGTAATTTTATGGGGATGTAGCAAAATACTGGATATGGATAATCAAATTATTAGTGGTTTAAGAGAAAAATCTTTGGTTGTTTAAAACATGGGTGGAGATTTTTTAGCTTATATTGGTAGGTACTTGGTTATGAGATATCAAAATAATGCTAAATTTTATGGGAGGATATTTTTCGTTAAAAGTGACTGCTTTAAGGGCACATTCATAACAGATTTTGAGGGCATATTTATAACAGATTTTATGAGTACATTTTTTGGAATTCATTTGCTCATTCATTTCATTTATGCATCATTTATTTCTGTAATTGTTAAATACTTAATATGCACTAAACTCAGGATGTTCAAAAAGACTCTTCCTTGTGCCTTAATGCCTCATAGTTATTAGTGAACATAGTTCCTTCCATTTTACTTTCAGCCTCACCTCTCCTAATATTCAAAAGTGAATCCAGGCAGTGAACAAGGCTAACAGATACTAGGATGCACTCAAAATTGAGATGTCGTTATTGGGCCAGTGTCTCTGCCTGCCACGCGGTGCTTCCCTTGGGAGCAGAGCCCTCTGGAACACCTAGATGAAGCAAGTGAATTGATTCCCTGCAGGCTGTTTCGCCAGAGTGCCCCACATGTGCAGACAAGTCAGCGCTGGGCATAGCTTAGGCTCCAATGGAGATTCCTTTTTAAGGTTAAATGAGGTTTGAGTTGGGAAGTATCACCTTTCAAGCCAAGGAATGGCTTGGATTTTCTTTTGTCGGGCATGGGAAAATGTTCTGTATACGGATGAAGAGGGCTTGGATGGGTGCTTGCGCGAATGAACTGATAGACTGAAAACTGGTTATAGAAATGTATCTTTAAACATCTGCCTCTCCTGGGAAATTTAAAATTAGTTTAAGCCTTGGTTAAGCATTGACTTTGCAATAATGATGCTTAGTTCAAAGCTACCATTCATAGTTGTTATCAGTCATTTACTTTGTAAAACAGTGAGCATTGTTTGGATGTGCCACATTGTTGCATAAGAGTTCCAAAGAAGCCACATATCAGAAGTGCCGCTGATAGGTAATGGGGAAAAACCTCCCTCTTCATTACATCCTCATGAACTACTTCCAGCTTCATTATGCTCCATTAACATGTTGTTATTGCTTTGCAACCTCTCCACTTCTGGACAAAAAGGAAGACATGCAGCTTTATCTTTGCACATTGACTTTCGGAGGAAAATTCTTCAGGTATTCAAAAAGTTATTGGAATAAAACTCTGAGGCCCAAACACATTTTTTATTTTTATTAAAATAAACTTTTTCTATATAAACAAGTTTGATCATATAACACTAAATATTATAGAGCACACATATAAGTTCTAGCTGGTCACAGGATGTAAACGGGGCATACAGTTAAATAATCAGAATTTACTAAACTGATGGCAACGACTTATATTTATAGAAACCAAATCAGAGTGTTACTCATTTCTCTTTCTCAAAATTCACTCACAAGGTTTGCCTGGATCCCATGAGTCATGCTATATCTTCAGCCCTGGGAAACGGCCCTCCCTCATTTATCTCTCACTCCAACACAATGTGAGAAGATGGATAAGGGCCTCGGTTAAAAAGCTGAGAGGTTTCTTTAAAATTATTGCTGTCAAACCCATTATCTTTTCTGCAAAGACAGTATGATTCATGAATTTAAGATAATAATAATTTTGATAGAGATACCAAAGACCGTTTTTCCAGTAATTTTCTGCAGTAGTTTTTGTGTCTCAAAAATCCCAACTCTAGATGAGCTTGAGCCCTGGAAACCGAGATACTAAGACAAGCAGACTATCTCATGAAACCAGACAGGCTAATTCTATAACTCACACTCATCTTGCCTACCAAAGGATCTTGGTAGGTGATTAAGCTTTATGAAGTAGAAGTACTTTAGATGTAGTATTAAGTGTATCGATTATGGTATGAGGATATTTCTTCTGAAAATTTTATTTTATCTTTGGCACCCATGTTTTTCTATTCACGTTTCCCTAAAGTTGAGATACTTAGTTAAATAAACTTTTATTTCCTTAGCTATACTCTTCTAATCCAGCCTCCATCACCTTTCCACCACCCACCCCTACCAACTAAAGAATTTCAGAAAAAGCTTTGACACGTGTAAATTTGATATGAGGATAGTCCATCCTTCAAAGCAGTCATTGTTAAGGAGGCAATAACAGTTCTAGTGGGTCAAGAAAAACATTGTTTTTTTTTTTTATTCCGGGGCCGAATCTTATATACTAAAATGGCTTGTGGCTTTCCAAACAATTTGTGTACTATTTATCTGTACATAAACATGTTTACACTGTGTCTGAGGTATTAATTTTGTAGGGGATTCTAATTGGAAGAAAACATCTAAAAAGACTCGTAGGGGATATGATAATAAAAAGGTTGAGAAATACTACTGTTCTCTTCTAAAATGGCTTATTCACATAGAAACAGTTCCTCCCCCAGCTCTCAAGCTCTCTTGCACAGTTTTAACTTACTACTGTGTTTTCCTAATATTGTGTTTTCCTAATACTGTGTTTCTATATTGTTTTAATATCGGTTACTGAGATTTGGTGATTTTCTTGTACCTATAAGAATATTTTTAGTAGTACTTTTCTCTTTCCTAATTAAGAAAGAATGTATCTTACGTATGATAAACATCTTGTTTACTCAACCGAATCCTTCTTTACTATTAATATTACTTCTTTCTTTTCTCCTAAAGCTTTTTTATATTTCTAAAGCATCTCTGGCTATGAAATCAGGATTGCCTTGAAGAATTAGTTCACAGGTGGCAACATCTTTTTTTGTTGTTCAAATCACAATTTTTCAAAGTCTATGGTATTTTTAATTCAGTTCGAATATGATATATGATGATATATTTTAGACTTTGTTACATATCTTTATTAAATTGATGTGTCTGTAAATTGGATAAGCCAAATAGCACCACCTTCCTTAAATAAATACCCAATTTCATGTGCCTATTTGAAAGCAGACTAAATATTGAATTTTACTCATATTTAGTGATCAGTTGCGTTCTTTTTTTTTTTAAAGTTTGTTTTAATTCAGATTTTTCTTTTTTCTTTTTTTTTGAACCTAATTGTCCTTTTCATACTTTCTTGCAGGTTGCTTTTTGAAGAAATAGATATATAGTTCAGAATGTGCAATTACTATTTGCAACAAGGGGAAAAGCATAAATATTAAATGCAAAATAAGTTATTACATCAAACTAACATGACCTTAGAGATATTTATATACTGATAACTCCCAAATGCATTTTTCTAATTCAGACCTCTCCTTCAAACTCTAGGCCATGAGTTAGCAAACTGTGGCCCTCAGAGCAAATTTGGCTGCAGCCCTTTTTGCAAATAAAGTTTTATTGGAACCCCACTGTGTCCATCTTTTTGCATATTGTCTATGGCTGCCCGATGGCAGAGCAGTTGGGACAGAGAACATCTTGCCCACAAAGTCTAAGTATTAACTATCTGGCTTTTTATAAAAATGTTTGCTGACCTTTGCTCTAGACTCATCTACCTCACTCCCTTCTTCTATTTCCATGTGCACATCCAAAAGACATATCGAACTGAGATGGTTCAAAACCAGACTCGTCTTTCCTTCAGACCCTGCTTTAACCAGAATCTTGCCTATCCCAGTTGATAGCAACTCGATCTTTCCAGTTGTTCAAGACTAAAAGTTTCGGAGTCATTTTTTTCCCTTCTTGGTTTCTTTCACCGTGTCCCCCACCCCTGCTCCCCACATTGATTCAATCAGATCCTCCTGTAGGCTCTGTTTTCAACATGTATTTAGAATTCGATCTCTTCTCGAGAATTTCTATTGCTTCAGCCTGAACCAGCCTGTGGTTTCAGCTATGTTATTGCTGTTGGTGCTTGGTCTGCCTGCTTTCGTCTGTGGCCTTTACAATCTCTCTATCTCTTTTTAACACATCTAGAGTATTCCTGATGAAATAGAAATCACTCTATGGCCCTTCTCCTCTCTGAACTCTATAGTGACTCTCAATTTTTCTTAAAAGTCACAGCTAAAGTGCTTGCAATGGCCCATGAAGCCCTATGCGGTCTTGGTCTTCTCTATTACCAGCTGACCCTGTCCCTCACCAGTGTCCCCATCACTCTAACCTACCTTAGCCTCCATGCTATTTCTTGAAAACCATGACTCCTGCTTCAGGCCTTTGCATTAGCTTGTTTTCTGCCTGTAATTTTTCATCCCTTTGATAACTACATGGCTCATTCCTATACCTTTTGGAATCTTATTTACAGTTATAAACTTCCATCCCTCTATTACTTCCTCCCAAGAATCTTGATATCCCTTGTCTTGCTCTGTTTTTCTCATAGCACTTACTACCTTTAACATATAGAATTGATTTAGCTACTTTATCTATCATTTATTCTCTGCTTCTGCTCTTAGAATATAGGCTCTGTAGGCCAGGGTTTGGGGGATTTTTATTTACCTATTCTAAGCACATTGAAGGGTGGCTGGCCCATAATAGGTCCAAGTAAATGTTCGATGAATAGAAAATATATAAAAATTGATTTTAAATTATTCAATAGAAAGTACAACAATAAACTTCTTCATCTGATACATATGCTATGACATTTGTATGTGCAAATGTGTGTGTATGCATGTATATTCTTTTGGATAATATTCTTTGTCTCATAATACCGAAATTACAAATATTTAAAATTATGATTGTACTTCTCTAAGACCACTTCAATTCAGTGCCTCTATGACCATCTTTAAGTCGTCTTATTTTTTTCATGTTCATTTCTTTTACATTCCTTAGAATTTGATTAATAGAATTTCTATTTGATTAATAGAATTCTCCTACAGTTTGACCTTGTCTGCACTTTTGATGACACATCCCCCATCAACTTCATGTCTTAACCTAGGCTCTTTAGAAAGCAGAGCTCAGGCAGAGATTGTAATGCTTACCCTATATTGAGGAAGTGCAAGCTTAGGGCAATGATATGGTGGAAAAATGGTAGTAAGGCAAGGAAAGATGCAAACCAATGAAATACAATGAGTTATTGTACTAGTCACTCAACGAGCTGCAGAAAGACACAATAGGTTATTTAGTAGATTTGTTCTTCCAGCATGAGTAATTTTTTTGCAAGGATTGCTATAATTCAAAGTATCCGCCAGAGGGACAAAGAAATGGAAATGTTTCTGTCTGGCACCCTTTGACTCCTGCTTCCCATTGGTCAAACTTTTCCCATAGAGAGTTGACTTTTCTCCACTTTCATGTCACATTGTCTGGCTGTGTAGGAAGCAGGTAGTGTGGCGTTTTACTGAAATCCAAAAATGACTTGGCAAAGATGAGCTCCGCATGTGAGAAATGAGGACTACTTAGGCCCTATATTTTAAAATCTGACTCATGTCTCCTCTGAGAAGTAGGCACTAGCAAAGTCACTGGAGGTGTGCAAGGAGGTGTATTTCAGAAACAGGCCATCAAGGGCATCTGAGGAGATGTACAAACCCATCGACTCTATCATTAGCTTTACTAAACTTCTAGCCATCCTCAGAAAAACACTCTTTGAATTTTATTTGTTTAATCGCTTTAAGTTCTGTAACTATCATTGGTCACCACATTCCACATGTTCGCTCCTTCACTTCCAGTCACCATGATCCTAACCCTGCTCCTGATCTCTAGCCTTTGGTACTTTTGTGATCTCCACATCAGCTCCTTTTTGTTTTTTCTTGATTTATTATCCAAGCCACAATCTAGGGTTGCTTTTGCTTCGAAATCTAGCCTACAATTTAGAAAAATCTCCAACACCTACCTTCTTTGTTTCTACTTCTAGGTTGCCATTAACACTGGACAGTGTAACAAGAGCATATAAATGAATGTGAAACAAATTCATACTATTTTAAACTTAACCATATCTTCACTACTCTCCTTTAATCCTTTTATTCATCTCAAGTGGACTCTATAACATTTTCACCAACTATTGAAACATTATACTATTTGTTCAACCTCTAAATTCTAGTTTATCATCTTAGTTCTTATAGAATGTTAAATTTATTGATTAGTTCAGGAATATTATACATGGGCCTATCTCCATTTAAAAATCGTGTCTGAGTTCTTTCTAAGGATAATGCTTTACCGATGGCATGATTCCACCTTGAATTGCCTTCTCTAGAACCTTACTTCAATAATTAGCCACTCTTTTACCTTCATTTGGCCCCACTTTTCTTTATCCATCTTCTCAAGCTATGTATTAGGGTAGCTTCTATCCTGAAATTGAAAAGAAACAGAAAAGAGAAGTGAAATAAAGCAATTAGTCCTTAAGAGTAAGTGGTAGAGCAGGGATAGACATTAAGTCCATGTTCATAACCACGTACATGATGATGTCTCTAAGATATGTGAATGCTTTCTGGTAGTGAAAACATTCCTACTTTGGTAAAAGCAAATTTTTTCAGTCTATATTTTCTCTGTAATTTCTTTGTAGTCTAGATCCCTACCTTCATTTCAGACTACTAATCTGTTAGACAACTTTAATTAAACCTTAGCAGATTTCTTTTGGGGGGTGTCTATAACCAGATGCACGTAAAATTGATAATTATCATGTTTGCTGGAGAAATTCCAATTAGCATAGGTTGTCCAGAAATGTAGGATTAGGAAAATCTTTGTCAAATAAAGGAATTTGGTAATAGCTAGGAAAGCCCATCAGAAGGGCAGAGTAGAAGAAGATTGATATCTAAAAAGACAAAGGTGTACAATCTTAGGTACAAGGCTGAGATATGGAAGAGAGGGCATTTAAAGCTGGGCCAAGAAGTTGAATCAGACCTGTAATAGTATAAATTTACTGTATAGAACAAATGGAAGGATTTTAATCTCATTAGTAGCCGAATGCTTCTTGCTCAAGCTCTTCAAATTCTAAGAACAAAAGGGCAAGTACTATGAGCTGTAGGTGATGGGTGAGAAGGATTAGGACTTCCAGAAGTGTATGTGTTTGGAATATGTGTTCTTTACCCACAAACAGAGGGTTTCTTTTGGATGCCTGTAGCTCAGCTTGTTTTTTCTAGAATCTTTACTCATGCACTACAACTAGTATAAGAATACTAGCTATGAAGAATTCCAAGTTCTCCCTTGTTTCCATATTTGAGATAAAATAAGATATAGGTTTTATGTGCAAGGCAAAATGTTTCTTCCATTTTAAATATTTAGCCTGACAAACCAACAATGTTTTCTCAAACAGTTATAGCATAATTGCAATGTGGTCTAGGGGATTAAAAATCCTAATGGCTGGGATGAATTCTACACAAATCAATAGGTTTCCTTTTATTGTTTTTTCTTTTTTTAGTAAAAAAAAAATGCAAATGGACTTTTATTGAATTTTTGTCACTGATTTTGAGTTTTGAGATGCATTCACTATTTATTGAAGGTTGAAAAGTACAGCACTTTGTTAAACAAAGAATCTAATGAATCGTTTTTAAAAATATACCAGTGGCAAGTGAAAGAAGTAATACTTCTCACTAGTGTTTCATATGTGTTTATTTATATTTTCTACAATGCCCAGAATAGTATATTTTATATAACTTGTGTTCATAAAATATTGTTTTTTTTTTCTACAGGTTTCATTTCTGGTTCTTTCCCAAACCTTGGGGAGCTCAAGTTCAATCTGTCTTTGAGAGGTAGAAACCGCATTTGTAACTGAAAAGTTGCTAGGTACTTGTGTGTTGATGGCAATGAGGGCCTTGTACATTATTGTCACTGATGTGGGTACATCTATTTATTAATTTTAGGTATAGAAGAGTCTCAAATATATTCATGTTTTACTAACTAAGATGTGGGAACAGTTTCTGTTTTATTCTAGGGAAAACACTTTTTTTGAATATTTTGTTTCAAAATGACTTTGCAGACAGTGAGAGTGAAAGGTGTCATTCTTATTGACTCTCAAGTTTGCAGTAAACCACGTGGTTTCTCTCTTAGAAACATAGAAATTGTGAGCTGGGAAGAACCTTAGAAATCAGTCTTGTTACTTTACTGATGAGGTAACTGTCACAAGAAAATTTAAGTGACTTTCCAAGGTAATGGATTTAGTTAGTGGCTGAGCCAGAACTGAAATTGTGTTTGCTTTATTCCACCTGTACTGTTTTTTTCCCACTATACACAATCCTAGATTATGTCAAAATTACCAGCCGGTTCACAAAAAAATTAAGTCCAGTTGGTTATTTGGCCTGTTAGCCTGTGATGGGTGCTACAAAATTCTCTATTATGTATATTACATAGATGATGCTGTAATTTATGGTATTACATAATGTTAACTTTGTGAAGACAATAAGGAAAACATGTCTTTTTAGTCTTTGTATCAGAATATATTGTGTTTTACTCTAAACAACTGAATTCTATCTTAGGAATACTATAAATTCGATAACTGATCAGTTTTCTCTTTTCTCATTGGCTGCTGGAAAGCTGAGAGCAAATGTGAAGCCTAATTTTATTACTGTAGAGGCCACTGTGTAACAAATTATTCTGTTTTCTTTAGTTCTGGCTCTAATTTATATCTCTACCCTTGACTTTTTTTACGTTTGCTTTTACGCATATTTCTATTTTGTGTTATATTGTTTTATTTGGTTGTTGAAACTTAAATTCTTATTGTGACAAAGCAAATATAAACAAACATATGAGACTGAATTCACTATGCAATTGTTTTATCATAGATCAAGTTTCAGTATTTATTCTATAGCTTATGAGTGTACCTAGAAAGTCTTTTCTAACTCAATTTTATTAGTTTATACTCTTCAACCTCGGGCTAGTGTCATTTTGATAAGTTTACATCATGGATATGACATAAGGAAATTAAATTATTTTGTAACTTGTTTACATAATTTGATTTGCCTGAACTACATTTGAACCTGAATTTAAACCTACAGAAGATAAATAACAGATTCTCTGTAAAAAGTATCTCATAAATGTGAAGAGATGTTATATTAGTACTTTAAAATTCTTTAATCAGGTAAAATATTGCTTTATTGGGGGTTTCCTTGGAGTTGAAAAAGCTGTCTGTATCAGCTAAATTTCCAAGAGAAAATTGATGGCATTGACTTAAACTTCAAAGGGTGCTTTTTTCCAAATATGTCACAGTTAGTAGCGAAGAATCACTTAAAGGGGTAAAGACACACAGTGGATTACAAAGTAGCCCAGAACTGACCTGACAGTCCTAGTTCATATTTGCAATTTGTTCAGGGCCTAAAAATGATCTGGTTTTGCTTGAAAGTTGATTTACTTCATAAAGGAATGTTTACCGTTTCTGATTATTCTGTTCTGCAGACTACATGACCTCAAAGGAAGATATTTCACTGGTCCTTGCTGAGCTTCTTCCCACAGCTTTTCTAAGTATTCAGCTACGTGAGTCCGGACTTGTCTGTTCAATGTGATGATGCCGTAATTTAAGAATCAGCAAATCCTTTAAGGGAAACATTTCACACTCACTCCTCTGCGGTTCTCATGGCTCCTTGATCTTGCTGGGCCCCTCACATTCTGGCTGCCACAACTGTTCTCTGATAACTTCAAAGAGCTGCTGTTTGTATTTTATCCAGTTTATGTAATTATTCTCGGCCTGAAGATTAATTTTGACACAAGCTCTATCACCATATCATATTTATAGAATTTCTGTTGTAAAACAGTACTTGTGTTATTTTCCTATTTCAGTGACAATAAATGTTCCTTCTTTTTCTTTAATTTACAACTAGCAGTAGAACCAAATGTAATAGCCAGATTCGATTTCTCTAAGCCTAGAAAATCTCAGTAGTAAAATTTAAACTCTGCTGACTTCTCAGTGGTCTGTCTCCTGCCCAGGTTGTCTTGTAGTCAGCTTACTAGATGCCTGCAGTTTCTCATGGCATCTCTCAAGTTTCACCCTTGGCTTAAGCTCTTGTTTAAGCTGCCTTTTCCTTCCCACTTCAAAACTCAGTAATCCATGTCCCATGTTCTCAATTCTAATTCCTTTATTCTAACCTCTGAATATTTAGAATATTCCTCCTCATTAAAGCCAAGTTAGCTATGAAATATCTTCCTGTCTTTAAACTCTAGTCTTTTTCTGCCTCTTCATTTTCCATGCTCTGAGTAACTTTCTGAAATTCTGGCCTAATGATGCCACTTCACTGCTTGATACCTCTCAGACATTCCCCAGTATGCCTAGGAAAAATCCCAAGCTCCTTGGCATGGTATGTAAGGTCCTTCCTGTGCTGGCCAGCCTCCTTTTCTAGCTGCGTTTTTAGCTTTACTTTCACATGAATCCAAAGGCCCAGTTTTTTTCCAGATTTTTTTTCACGGAAATGGAGATTTAATTTTTTTCCAGACCATATCATATCTTTCATGCTTCTCTGTTTTGGTCCTGCTCTTTCTTCCTTCGATGCTCTTCCTTCTTTCTTCCCCAGAAGAAATTCTACTGACCCTTTAGGTCCACTGAAGCATCATGTCTGTTGTGAGATCGTCATTCTCCTTCCTCCCAACCTTTAATAGCCCTGTAACACTGTAATGATTTTAATATCGTTCTATTTACATTTTAAGAACTTAAAAATACTGTTAATTATTTAGATGTTTTTCTCTAGCTAATCTGTTAGTACCTGAGTCTCCTTATTTCTAAGCACAGCGCTCAGCAAGAAGTAGTTGCTTCATAGGTATTTGTTTTCTATAACTGAATTGCAATAAACATCAGGGTGTGGCCTAGGCCTCAGCTGACTCTTTAGAGGGAAAAGCTAAGTGTTTTAAGCCTACATGAAAGTCTAGTGGAGGCTATTTTGCGGAGGTGGATCTTTTGGCACTTGTCAGCAGATAGCAAGCTGCGAGCTATATAGGAAGCTGCGAGCTTTCTCTTGCATCTTGGGCCAATCCTAGATGTTATAAAGGATATTCTCATTTTACGCACAACAAAGTTTTCTTTCTAATCCCTCTACTAAGTTTTATAGTTACAGATGGAAAAAAGAAAAAAAGACTGTTTGGAAATACTAATATCTTATCATTTGAGCCAGAAGTTACATCTATATCTTGAAACTTAGTTGTGAATTATCATCTAAGTATCATATACCAAATGGCTCCATGATTCCTTAATAAGTTAGCTGGCTCTTAGCTGGGGGAAAATTTTATTTAGCCATTAAGTTCAGAGGTATTTGGGTTGCTTTTTACATTAAGGTTATTTTCTAGCTTATGCTCTGAAGATTTAAACTATAATGTAATTTTAAATGCAAAACAGACATCTCTTTGTGCCTGAAGCAGTGGAAAAATGAGGTCTCAGTGTCCTTCATGTAAAGTTTCTAAAATGCATACTGTGCTCTGAGATCGAAGAAACACCAAGGAGAGAAATCAAAAAAGTGAAAACACTTTAGGGCACACCCTAGGACACCTTAATAAGATCGGAATGGAAAAAAATAGAATAAATGCAGTTATACCTGAAAGAATTATGGGGAAAAAATGGGATATTTGTTCTATTTTTGAAAAGCCAAAGAGGTCGATGTTGCTATCTGCAATTGGAACAGGAATGATGTTTGCACTGAGGCGATGGATGCAGAGGAGTAAAGAGAACATCTGCCAACTTGTAGACATTGAAAAGGGAGCGTAATCTCAGGAAAGTCGCAGAGGTGAGCTATTCAGCTCCAGGCCAGAAGGGAAGCAAGGGCCTGCTGGAGGAATGAGTGACAGGGTAGCTCTTGCAGGGATGGGCTAGTTGGTTGTCTTAGGGCTCTCTTCCCATCCCTTAAAACTGGAGAAAGCAATAGAAAATCTTTTCCAACCACTCTCTTAGTTACAAAGACAATTTAAACGGTAGGCTTCTCAAGTCTGGCCTACCCCAGACTCAAGCTGAGAATGGCTAGGGCTGGATGTTCCTCTACTCCTCCAGCTCAGTACCTCTGCTCACCTAGGAGCTGCAGCTAGTGCTTTCCTGTGTAAGAAGGGGAAATTGGATAGAAAGATAAATTCTGGGTTTCCCAAACTAAATAGTAGGAACCAAAGAAGGTCTGGGACTGTATAGTAAACAGGAGAGGCTTCAGATGGCTGAGAAGGTAGCATTTCTACATTTTAACACACAAGCAACTGTTCAGCAAACGTATATTCTAAGGGCAAAAGGAAGAGATGCAGAAAATCTTAGCTGGTATAGGGATGGAGTGGTTAGGAGCATTCCGAGTCTCCTAAAGAGAATTTTTTGAATAATTTTTTTGCTCACCCACCTCCACCCTTCTCTTGAAAGGAAGTTACAAGTACCCTTTTCTCCCTTCCATTGAGGCTTATGGTAATTTTTCATGATTTCTTAAGTTGGTGAATATGTTTAGTCAATGTATATGTTACTTCCTGTTGGGGCATATCACAGGAAATAATGTCATGCACAGGGTCAGATTATACTATCAGGACGTCTTTAGAACATTGTGCAAGTGATGCTGAGCATACCAGTTTGACTTTGCACTGCAAAGCCAAGCTCTGACTGCTATCTCTTTAGCTTCTTTTTTTCCCCCCTGAGGTTCACAGACGATAAATGTCTGATAAAGTGGCAGCATTGCTCCAACTTTCAATTTTACAGAGAGGATTCATTTTACTATTAGCAATGTTTATTTCAGATTCCAGCCAGTGTGCTATACTTCCATCCATCAGGTCTGAGTGAGCTAGGACTACATGATGAATGCTTAAAGATTTTCAACCCTGCTCGGGACTTGGGTAGATTTAGTAGAAAAATAAAACAAAAAGCTAGCTCCTGGCCTGGGCTGTGCTATAGGTTATAAAAGATATTCCTCTAAATTAACATATTTCTCTGAATTGTCCCCACAATGTTATTTGATTTTTAACATGTATTAGATGTCAAAAACTGTTAGAGCCTTATCAGAGTCAACATTGATAGCTCTTGGATTAGGAATTTTTTCATGAGAAATAGATTTCGTCATTTCACACACACCATCACAGAGGAAAAATACAAGTCATCAAGCACAAGCTCCCAGCTCCTAACAAATGTTATCCCAACAAATAATTTCTTCTTCAGAGGAGTAACGTAACCTAAACTAATGTCAACATTATTTATTATGTAGAGAAATACATATTTTTAAAAAGACCCTCTAAATTTCTCCAAGACCTTGAAGAGAGCTGATTTTTTGAGCTTCTTAATTCAATACAAACATTCCACATTCACTGATTAAATGAAAAGCAACATGAAATAACACTATCTATAGCACATTTTTCATTCATTGCGCAGAGCTTGCCTGAGGCTTGTTTTAAAAAGTACCAGATGTTTTCTTTGGGAAATATATGTGTTTTTGTGTGATGACAGATGCTCTTTGAAATTACAAAGTATGTAAAAGCAGAGTTTGCCATTCAAAATCAAGGAATTTAATTTTTTCTCCCTAAGTCACATCTAAAAGACAGAGCTCACTATAAGATTCTTTAACATGATCATATTACTGGCCTGCCATTTTGAATTTTTACCTCAGCCAGGAGGACTAATTAATTCTAAAAGGCAAACAATTCACTTAAGAACCATTTTCCTGTTTCGATAGGGGTGTGAGGTGGTAGTAACAAATTACTGATCTGTACTATAGTCTCAGGTCTAAGCCAGGTTCTTTCTTTTTCTCATAACTGAGGATAACATTCAGGAGAATGTGACAAATTTTTTCACTTTACGGATATAAGGAAAAGTTAATACCCGAAAGAGGGGAAGGTGTCTGTGCTGTGGAAATGGTTATTACTCCTGAGAGGATATCACTGACTGTGGTGATTAACAAGGTGGATAAATAGAGACATACAATTATGAAATATATTCCACTAGTTGCCAAAGATAAAGAAAATTGATGGTACACTGCGTCGATGAGTCTGTAGAAATTAGCATAAGTGGGGATGCACTTTAGGGGGGACGATTTGGTAATAAAACTATGAAAAATAGTCTTAAGCCAGCAATTCTACTTCCAGGAATTTAGCATGCAAACATACCTGCAAAGACAGGATGACATGAATATTCATTGTAATAATGCTGTTATAGAAAAAGCAACCTAGGTGTTTAACCACTATGAGACTAGAAAAATTAATTATGACTTACCCACCTAGCAGAAAATTATCTGAGTATGAATGCTATGCTACCACTTGGGTAAAAATAGGAACACTCACACACGCACACACACACACACACACGCACGCACGCACGCGCGCGCACGTGTGCATTCACATGAAGTCATTTATATGATTTTCTATGCTATATATCCATGTAATAGTTCTGGAAGGATGCATAAGAAACTGCCAAGCTGTTTCTCCTGGAAAGAGAAACTGAAGCCTCAAGTAGGAAAATGATATCTTTTTTATCGTGTTTATTATTATTTTGTATTGTCAGAAAGTTTCTTTATGTTCATGAATTGCTTTTTTAATAGTTAAATAAGTAATTTAAAAAGCATATCTATTTTTTTCAGAAAAGTTTGTTTTAAGATAAATCTTTTTTTTTTTTTTTGGTCTTACATTATATGTTACAATAAGCTGAGTGGGAAAAAAAAATTGAGTTGTACCCAGCCCTTACTATATGAGAGGTCATGGAATTAAGGCCACTTATGCCGTGCTTACGCTTCTCCTTCTTGGTCTGGTAGGTAAATAATAAAAGTGGTGGGTTTTGACAGAAATGCATTTAGCTTGTCATATATGGTCTGCCTAGCACTTCTCTATTTTTCTAGAAATGTCATCTTCTTTGGGTATTTCTCTTCTCTCTCTCCAACCCCACGTGTCCACGGGAGTTGTTTTGTTTTGTTTTGTTTTTAACCTGTCTATGCCTCCTTGGCAGGGGTTCCCAGACATTTAAGCCCAGCCAATCAGGTCTTTCGCTGAGAGCCTGTAATTAGGTTAACCTGAAGTTAAAACTCCTCAGCCTCCTTGCATGTGTGTACTTCAAGAACATTTTTCAAAATAGAAGACAAGAAAGGATATTTTGAAAATCATTTAAGCATATATTGTGTTTATGGTTTTATACCATAAACAGCATGAGGTGCCAAAACTGCAAATTGTATTAAGTGAGGCAAAAGTTTGAGATTTCTCTTCAAAATTTTGCTTTAATTTTCTGGATTTCTTTGAAAAGAATTTTCCTTTAAAGAGTCCAGGGATGCCAAAATGAAAAATATTACTGTAACCACATTGGAGTAATATCAAAATGACACATGACAAAAAAAGCTATGAGGGTAATTGTTACATATTTGCTTTTTCTTTTTTATTAAAGACAATATGTTTTATATTATAATATGACCTCTTCCTGGCACATGCTCTGAGAACTCACTGATTCCTGTTTGACAGTTTGTTATTTGTTCTCATATTACATCTATTAAAACTGCACCATCACAAAAGATTTGGGTATTCATAAAATATGACAGGCCTAAATATTTTTACTGACCAGGCCTGCTCGTCCCCCCTTCATCTTGCCATAAGAAGTCTTTTTTCTAGTCTGAAAAGTTTTAATTTAAATACTATGATGTGTTCTATATTCAACTTGTTGCAATAGCATTAATTAAAATAATAGAATATCCATCAGTGGAGGATTGGTTTAAAAGTAGAAGAGAGGGCAAGTTCTTGGATGATTCTCTTGGGAAAAGGGCAGGCCTAGAAATGTTCATAGAATCTAAGTAGGTGTCATAAAGGGTAGGTTCAGATGTGTGATGATCAAATCCTTGACTTTGATGATTTTCTCAAACTCGGAGACATTGGAGAGCAAGTGAGCAGACAGCCCACAAGAACAGATGGTCCCAGCTGCAAAGTCATGAGAGATGCTTTTGGAACTCTTTTTGGACTAGATTATAAGAAGCCATGAATGACACAATGATGATAGCAATGTTTAAGCAAAAGAGGTCTGATGACTTGGTAGAAAATGAACTGAACTGGAAAGAAAGGTATTTTATATAAACCAGCCTGAGGGATGACAGGGGCATATAAATGAGAACAATGACAGAAATTTGTTACCAGTTATTAGTAACTATGACTAATATTTATTCAGCATTTACTCTGGGAGCAATTCTAAGTGTTTTAGAGCAAATGTATTATTTCATTTAATCCTCACGATAACCATAAGGAATCTCTTATTACCCTACTTTATGCAGGTAAGGGAACAGAGGTTCAAAGAATTTAAGCAACTTGTTCCAGGTACCCAGCTAGTTAGCAGTAGTGCCAGTATTTGATACTAGACTGTCTGGCTCCCCCATGCTATGCAGCCTAACGGGATTTGGTGACTTGACCCCCTCCTGGCTCTTTCTCTCTAGGCCATCTCCTACCACTTTTCTCCTGTCATAGATCACATCTCTCAGCTCTCTATCTCCAAAGCCTGACATAGTTCCACAATAGAATTTTGTGTTCTATTAATATAACCAATGAATGAAAAACAATACACATCGAGCATGGTAGATATATCACAGTAAATGTGTACGTACACTTTGTTTCCACCTATCTCAGATGGTACCTTCCTCTGGGTTTTCCTTTTCCTGTCTGCTTATACTTTTTAGTTTGATGATCTAACTAATTGGCATTCTGGGCTCATGGGGCATTCCTTAATTTCTTGAATAGATCACTCTCTTCTCTCCTTTCTCAAGGTGGTTATTTATTGTCTGCACCATTTATTGGTATTCCTTAGTTATTATTTCATCTTTAATTTTTTGTGTGCATTCATATCTTTTCTGCCCAACTTGATGTTTTCATGATCTGTCTCACTCTGATGTTTCTTTGTATCATTTATAAGGGTATGCATATGAATAAAAAGAGAATGAATGAATTCAAAAGTGAAAAAATTTTTATAACAGGAAGGGAGAGTGAAGACAAAACATGTAGTTATAATGATTAAGTAGACAGTGAAACACATGAAGGTTTAATTAACTGAAATGGGATTAACAATAGACCAGTTACTGCAAACTCCAAAAGCCCTTTGGACTGGGGAATATGTAGAATGTATAGCATCCTCTGAAAGAAGAAAGTGAATAAGGGAATTCTTATAAGATTTTCCTAAGAGTAAGTTTAGTTATTCCTTGCTTGACTAACTTTCATTGGGAAAAAAAATTTTAGACAAAATATCTCAAATATAAAATCAGATAGAATGCTGTATGTACATTACTTATTAATATATATCCTTTAGAATAGCATGCCCTTTCAATGTCTATGAAATTATATATTTCCTTTTCTGTTTCAGGATACATGATACTAAGGAGTAGGAACCATTTTTATAATATTTAATTGCTTTAAGTAATGCTTCCCCATCTCTCATAGATATGCATCCCTCATGTGTATTCTCTGAGGGAATGACTATAGATATTGAGAAGCTCAGAGAAGAAGGCTTCGTGGAGAAATGAGGTATTCACTTTTGCTTACGAGAACCTAGATACAGCCACAGTCCAGTTTCATGATATGTCAAAAGCACGTAACGGGGATCTTGTGCTAGTGTGCATGAGGCGTAACTCTTTTGCATTGCCCCTAAATGCTATAAAGTTCTTATAAAAAATGCTTTGTAAATCACAAACACTATGCATATGACAAACTAGATGGACACAAGCAGTTCACCAAAGATGAGTGATTCAGTATGTTAACGTAATTGCTAACAGTCTGATCAGCTGGAACAACTTTCTACCTAGAGAGTGCCAGATACACTCTGAAAGTGACAGGAGCGGGCATTTAAAGAAATCACTTCCTGTTAGAACCAAAGTATACGTTGCACATTCAAAGTTCACTTTCTGACCTCCATAAATTTATTTTACTCTCTTTTGATTGGTCTTGGCCCACCATGTCAAACCCTAGCAACTTGGGGTTGTTATCTATTTTATTTGTCTCTAGAGAGAAAAGTTCTCAACCACAGCAGACATCTGCTTGTTCTTAGCACTATTGTTTCTTTCTGGGCTTGCCAATTTTGTCAGTTTAAATGTGGCGTTTAAAATATCCCTTCAATATGACAACCTAGTTGGTTAGTGATAAAATATGACACTCTAAGCAAAGCTGGGCAAAAAATTCTTGAAAACAAGAAAGCTAGTCAAAATAGCACAGATATAAACGTCACACTCAGAAAGTAATTGGATCTGTGTGTTCTTTCAGTTTTGTTTAATAAATGTCTTTGTGACAGGATCAATTATAAATTAATAAAAATGTGTTAAAGAGGAAATCCCTGATACTAAAAAAAGAATACACTGCTGTTGATTTTATGTATCGGTAGAATAATAGCCTCTGAAGATAGACTATTAAGCAAACACTAATGAACTTTTTAAAGTAAACTTAGCTGTTAAATTTTCATATGAAACAGTAAAATTATTTTGAAAATTTACACATTCCTAGTTTCAACTTAAAAGTTAACCTACAGCCAGTTTAAAGATGTAATTTCATGTATTGTACAAAAGTTCTAATGCATATTTGACAGTTAATTTGGGAATAAAAATAACAATGACAACAAGAAAAAAGGGACATCTGTAATTAATTTTCATAAATGACAAAGGTTTCTAATAACATAAAATCATTGACAGTGATAAACACCTATACTTGATTGGCATTCTAAAGGTAGCTTGGAACTTAGTTTCTCTGTTAAGGCCCTAGAGCTCATCTCAGAAATGATATGTTGTACTCATAGAGATATGGACTCAATGCCTTGGTAAATACTTCTATGTAGATAGGGACTCGAAGAGGGGACATTGGAAGTCTCATGGTGGCAGCTTATTTTCAAATATTCTGAAGAGTGAAATAATGCTTATTTTGAAATTACTTTTTAGTTTAAGAACTTTAAAGCCTC
Organism: Pteropus alecto; assembly: GCF_000325575.1. Taxonomy (NCBI): domain Eukaryota; kingdom Metazoa; phylum Chordata; class Mammalia; order Chiroptera; family Pteropodidae; genus Pteropus; species Pteropus alecto. The sequence continues at coordinate 12,048,663 of NW_006436282.1, forward strand.
AAGCTATGAGCAAAATTGTGTGTGTGTGTCGGGGGGGTGGGGGTGGGTAGATTTAAAGCAACAAATTACACCTTCTTTCCTTTCTAGAGTTAATACAGTTATCAAACATTGAAAAACTTCCTTTGTATCACTTTCAGGCATGCTTTAAATGAGAAAGACAACTAGTGGCGAAACCTGAATTCACAGGGAGAATATGGGCCTGTGTAAAGAGAAGGCTTTATTTAGTAAGGAAACAGGGAAAGACCAAAAATGGATTGTTTATTTCCATTGTGCTTGGAAAAGAATTAAGATTCGGAATTCCAAATACCATCGGAAATGACTGCCTCGAGGATACCAATACATAAGGAAAAGGCCTAAAGATCTAAAAATTAAATCCCATTGTCAGATTCATAACAATAAACAATGAGGTTAAAAATGACTATACTTTTCAAAGAACTGAATCTCTGCCATGACCAGTGAATTAGGTTACTCACTTTTAAACTGCATTTGTCTAATGTTGCAGGAACTGACCATTTACTTATAAAAAGAATCCACCACTTATGATAGAGTAGCGATGCCCTCTAGACTACATTAGGTATGATGTTCATGCTTCCTGAGTGTAGATACATATATGATCATTTGAGCATTACCATATTTTTAAAGTTCTTCAATACTTTGATTAAAAAAAAAAGATTTTAAAAGGTTCAATTTCTCCGGGCCTTCAATTTTTAGGAGTATATACGTATCACCTAAATAGATCACTTGTGGGCTGTCTTTGAGAAAAAATACCTTATAATCTTCTCTCACGTAACTTCCAAACCTGAAAAACAACCACCAGGTTCACATTCATGGCAAAGCTACTGGGGTTTTAATACACCAATTTAATGTCACCTCTCCCTCCTCTACCTCAAACCCTCTTCAACTGCTACTGACTCACAGGACTCTTCCCACTTCTCCTTCTTATGTGTAAAATTCATATCTTTGAGCAATTGGAAATGAATGGCCTATTTAAAATGAAGCTGCTTATTTGAGGTAATGTGTTAGGGCTAACCTTTAGATTATAATCAGTAATTCAATCAAAAGTTTAAATATCAGGCTTTTAAATCTCACTCTATTTTAGAGCAGAATAAAACAAGGAAAATTTAAATATGTATACCAGAGAGGAGAAATTGCTACATAAATGGGAGACTAAGACAGGAGACAACATATTAGTCTTCACAGTTTTACTTTGAATTGACTTTGCTGGCTTTCTAACCGGGTGCTGAAAAATATAAAAGGTTAATGGTATATTTCTGTCTTGAAGTTGCAAAATCTGAAAAGATTTATACATTTTTAAAGGATGTATATATTTTAAAGGATTTATACTTTTAAGGAAATGTGGGATTTATAAAAAGAGGTCCCATTTGTCAAATGTAGCATTCAGGCTTATCACTCTATAATGGCATGCCTGTCTTTATTTCCTAATCCTCTGAACCCAGAAGTCATTCCCGCTAAGACCTCAGAGGTCTGTTCAGCGCTGGTCTTCATGTTCTGTCTCAGAGTCATGGCTTATTGGGGGCTGGAGGGACTACTGAGAGTGTGTTCAATAGCTCTCACACATAACCTTCCAACATTCTCTCAAGTCCCCAGACCTGGATCCCTCCTTGGGAATCCAACTTTTGTCATTGTCCAGTTCTTAACCCTGTGCCTGGCCCCAGACTTTCACGGCTCTGCAGTAGTCCCCTGAACATTGCTGGCTTGTCTCTCTGGCACCAGTGCCTGATTACTTAGACTTTCTTTTATCTCATATTCTAACCATGAAGAACTTGATATTCTGAGACTCAGACATCCTCCCAAGATTCTCCCTATTTTGGATTTTCTTTCTGGATGCTTTGGCTCCATGGATCCCATGACTTAGCTTCTTCTTTGTCCATTTTCCAATTTTCATCAGATTCAAGGGTATGTCCAGGACCACAGTGCAATCATTTGGGAATTTTTGACACCTTGTTTTATTCAGGGAATATGTAACCCAGTGAGTTCGTTTATATTTAGTTGAACTTCTACTCTTTTATACACATACTATAATTGGCTCTAAGTTAGTAAATCATAAGTCTTCAACCAAGAAGATAGAAAAATCAAGTCATAATGATACAACAGTATCATTTTGCAGAGTCTGGGCCCAACAGGTTCATATATGTTTAATGTGTTTTCAGTTTAGCTCTAGGCCATAGGCTTAAGCAATGTTTTCTGGCAGGAGAAAATCAATCTCTCATTTATTACACAGTATGCTCACATTGTCCCCAAGTAAAACTTGTCTGATTCATCTCTTACTAGATAAATTGTAAGTTCTTAGTAGGAACACCTTGCCTGCAATGATGTGAGGGAGAGGGAAACTGAGCCAGGCAGTTTAAAGGCTGTAAACAAGTGTATTAATGAAGACTTAGACACAGAGTCAGAGGAAAAAGAAAGACAATTATTGCTATAGAGAAAACATCATGAACTGCAAAATGGGTGTGTTTTTGCATGATGCGGGGGATGTACTTTTAAACTATTGGGAAAAGTTAATTCATGGTACTAAAGGAATTTGTCAAAAATTTATTAAATTATGGTCCTAAGTAGCTTATATATTTCTCTAAGAAGTATGATTATAGATTGGTGCATCATCTGAATATGAGAATATTAATTCACTTCAATATGAAGCAAAGTTGGAGATTTTCAAATCTTCACAACAAACACCCAGAATTAAATAAACTCAGATTCTTGATTAGAAGTCAAAATTACTATGAATCAAAACTTGGAAGATATTCACATCAATTTCTTCAGATAATTGAATGTCTGATAAATAAAACCCTAAGATTAGGTAACTTTCATAATATATATGTTTAAAAAAAGTGAAGATCAACAAGAGGTTCTTCCAGTAAAATCACTTTAGTCATAGAATGAGAAACTAAATTACATCCAAGTTTTATTTAGCTAAGTTACGACTTGTCAGTTATTCAAGAAAACCTCCATTTGTTAACATTTGTTAACACAGAAAGGCTAGGATACAAATTAAAATGTTAAGTAAAAAATCCCATTGATTTTTAGTCCAGCTGATTTCTAGCTGAAGGTATGTATCAAAATATGATTATTTAAAAAATTGCCTTCTTTAGAACTAATCTTTAACACTTAGGACAAGAAAGAATAGAGAATGCCAAACTTTTCCATCAGAAAAATTCGAACCTTTTTTTTTTAGTAGGAGGTTTATTCCTTATTGGAAAAATCTATCTTAATGAGCTGGTTCTTGACAAACTGGTGAACTTCACGTTGATACCAGGAAACCTTCACTCTGAGGTTAACCAGGACTTATGAAAACGCCACTGGATCAAATAATTTAGATGTTGATACTGTTCATCTTCAGCAGGGGGTCAAAGGGCAAGCAGGACAATCAGACATACTTTTTCCTACAATGAATCCATGTCAAATTTGAAATTAGATATATCTTTCTGACTTTAAATCTCTTGGAAACTTGAGTGTTCCAGCTTTTAGAGTTTTTATTTTTTAACAAAACTCTTTATTATTTCAAAGTAGGTAGTGAATACATAGTTCAAATTTTCTAAATTCCTGCAGAAACTATAACATTTTAATCGATGTATGTGACCAGTGTCTTCCTTATTTTAAACCTCTAAAAATTTAACAAATAACTTTTATAATTAAGTTGAAGTATTTTAAAAGTTATGACTGAATTACTACTGTTCTCTGCTCAGTAGAGCAGTCTGGTTGCAAAATTTATTCCTAAGTGATTATCAGCATCCTTTCAGCTTATCTGGATGATCATACAATTATCCCCAAGAATTAATTAAAATTCAGTCAAATTAGAATTTGATAGGTAATGAAAATGATGATGAGATACAATATGAAAGATATTATTTTAAATCTTGAATTGCATTTTCATTATTGGGTCATTAAAAAGGTTAACTACAATATATATAGTTTTCCTTTTTCACTTTTAGACATATACAACATGAACAGTCTCTGGATCTGAATATACTGTATATTTTAAAATTAATCTAAATTGCAGAAATTTAAAGAATTACCTTTTTCATCATCTGTGTATTTTCTTTAAATCAATGTCAAAAAAAGGACTATAACATGTGCGTTGGATTGTGAAAATATACGATCCAGTCCTTGCCCTTGGTTATATAACACCAATGGAAAAGCCACAAATGGACCTTGAACACCTTCTCAGAGAGATCCACGAGAGCAAGGAGTATGTATATTGTGTAATTTCCATCACTTCGCACCGAACTTGGCTTGGTACATGTCATTAAATATTTGTTGATTTAATTAATGATGAGGGTGAGGTTTATTTAGCAGACGATATTAAACGTCAGCATGATCTTGGATTTGATATTTTGAGGAATAGGGAGCCATTATATCTGGTGAGTTTTAATATAAACATGGTATTTAAAGAAAATTGCTTACTATTTAGAGTGCTTCGTAGGGCAAGATTAAAGTAATTTTCATCTCTATTTAATTCTTATGCCTTATTTAATTTATGCCTTATTTAATTCTATGGATTTTCCCTCCAGTACTCCTCTTAATTCTATTCCATTTTCTCCGTTCCCATTGCTCTACTCTAGTTTATGCCAATACCACGCCTAAGCAGGATAATAAGACTGTGTTAAAACCAGGTGGCTTGTATTTTAATTCTGGCTCTATCATAAATTGCTGTATGACTCTGAACATATAACTGTACCTCAATTTTCTCATCCGTGAAAGGGGGCTAGTACCTACCATGAGGATTAAACATGTTAATAAGTGCAAAGCCCTTGGAACAGTGCCTGGCTCATAGTAAGCCTATGTTAAGTGCCAGTGAGGATTTTTATGATGATTAATATTACTACTACTATTACTCATTAGCCTTTTAACTAGTCTAACAACTCCCGTTTTGCTCCCTTCTAATCCATTCTCTGTAAGGCTACCGGAGTAATCTTTCTAAAATGCCCTGCCTCAAACCTTCTAAAAGCTCCACTTGCCCTCAAAAAAGTGTAAACTCCTAAATAAGGTTACTAGGACTCTCACTTCAGGCAGCTCCCAGCTCCCTGCCACCAAGCCCTAAGCCCCCACCCTTAACCTTGATTCCAGTCATACTGAAATTCTTTCTGTTACTCAGATGTACCTCTACGTCCTTGAAGACAGTTTCCCCTGACTTCCATTTCTTTCTCTCCCTGCCTCCTGAAGGCTTCACTTGTTTAATTCTCACCCCCCTCCTATTGAACACATTACTCCAGGCAGGTTACCTTGCTTGATCCTTTAACCTAGGTTGGGGTTTCTGCTTCATCACATTATTATAATTTCTTGCTTAATAGTCTGTCTCTCCCATTAGATTGTATACTATATGTATAGATAATATTTGTTTAGTATTATCCCCACAGAACCTATCACAGAGGATGACCCATAGTGAGTGTTCAAGAATAGTTTTTATATGAATGAATGCATGCATGAACGAATGAGTGAATAGTCTGGTGAATTTCATAGGCATCAAAGCTCATTCTTAATCTAAGTTGTAAGTACCTCTGTAGCCTGAGCCTCTGGAACTCTCTCCATCTTGCTTTATCCCTTAGAAATGGAAAACAACTATGATCCTAAACACGGAACGTTGTTTCATATATTTGCGAATGGGCTTGTGCTGTTCCTTCTGCTGAGAATGTTCTTGCTCTTGTCCATTTGGTAGATGTACCAAGATCCTATGCATCTATTAGTAAATAGCCCCAAGGCCAACTCTTCTGTGAAGCCCTCATTGTAATTCCCCTCCATAGAGTGACCTGTACCCTCCTCTGAGCTATGCTTTGACCTTATGCATGCTTCCATGACTTCACATTACTATACACTTTTATATATACATTTCAATTAGAGTGCATGAATCAGGGAAAGACCCAAGCCTTATTATTTTTTGTTTCCCATAGTTTGCAGAGTACCTGGCACCCATCAGTACCATAACGAGTAGAGGTTGAATCAAAAGTTGAATGTCATAGATGACAACAGAGGTGAGAATTAAGAAAGAGACGCTGTTGAGTAGTGTCAGGTGTGATGGAATAATCAAGAGATATAAGAATTCACGTGGAGAATTGTATTATACAGAAAAAAACTGCTGACCTCAGATGTAGGGGAAAATAAGAGAGAAGAGACTATATGATAACAAGTAGAAGCTCTAGTATTGTCATTTCTGGTAAGCAAAGAACATCTGTCCCATAGTGAGTATTGCTCTATTATTAGTAATTAGTCTAGTATCTGAATATCATAACAAGTCTATGCCATATGAGGATATTTTCTCTCACCTTTATTTGAAAACTCCCATTAACATTGTTTTGAATATTAACATATGAGGATTGTGAGCCACAATTTTAATTGGTCCTGAACTGATCAACATGAAATTTAATCATTTTCTCAAATACTGTGAATTCGATCCAATAGCATGGTTATTGTAAAAGGCAGTCCTTAAAACTGAACTTATTGAAAAACTATGCTTATCTCATGAAAGAATGGCATTAGGTGAGCAGTTTAAAATGCCAGTTACTGTTCATGATTCAAAAGAATGAACATGAAGTTTTAGAAAAATACAAATGAAATTAAATATGAACCATTTAACCCTGAGTACTCTCCTCACACATTCTATTCACACGTGTTTGGCAAATGTGCTGGACTCAAAATCTTGAACCCAAGCACATTGCAAAAGCATATGTATATGGTTTATTTAAAAAAGCAGTTACAGATGTATTGGACAAGCTCTAAAATTGATTCTGTAAACAGAACAAGTAGAAGAGCAACATGGTGGGTAGATATGTGGTTAAGATCATGGGCTCTGGAGTCAAACCTTTTGAGTTCAAGCCTCATTCCACCTGTTACTCCTGTAGGACTTTGGGCAAATAATTTAATCTGTTTTCTTATCTGTAAAACTGGAAAAAAAATATAGCAAACTCAAGGAGTCGTTGTAAAGTTTAAATCAGATAATGCTTTGAACAGTGTCTAGCACACTGTAAGGGCTTAATAAATGTTTTCTATTATTAGTATTAGTTCTGCATGAAAACATTAAGAACAATACAATAAAGTCAAAATACAAAGCAAATTTAAGATTATTCTTTAATAAGAACTTATATTTATTTGCTGTTCTATGCTAGATACTAAGATGCTGCAAGCGAACACTTCACACTTAGCTTCACAGTGATACTGTGTATGAGTATTATTAATCCTATTTTATAAAAGAGGAGATTAAGACTCAGGAAAGTTGTGAAATTTGCTCAAGATCACAGAGCTAGTCAGTGCACAGCCAGATTTTAAACCCAGATATGTGAAACTCCTAAGTCAGCATTGTGCTTACTTCTCTATGCTGCATTTCAGAGTCCAACAGAGGGAAAGGTGAAGAAATGAACCTTTATTGTTACTTGCAGGGTTGTGTGCTTTCCATTAATCTATGATGCTTCTCAACTTTTAATCAAATTTGCTGCTTTGGGAAAGAATTTAGGAAAAAGGAAAAGGTCATCCATGCATGGTTTCTTTAAAATAGTCCTGGATTTGTGAAAAGAACAATTGACCTTTGTGCAAAAGTTGAAATGATGCCCCTAGTTCATTGTTAGGCAACTTTATGAAAATATGGGGCTCAAGAGCTTTGTACAGCAAATTGTTTTTAGGCCAGAAAATTTCTCCCTCTGTTTCATGGGATGATGGATTATGTACTATTGAGGAGGAGGAAGGAGGCATGTAAACTCAAATAAGGTGAGATAAGGCAATGTCCAGAAGATAAACAGATAAGACGAAGAAATTTCTGGAAGGCCAGAGGTCAAGACAGCCTCTGAGATGCTAATCTATACCTCTGAATGGATATTATCTTCAAGGAAGCATGGAGGTAAGCTCTCAATAGATGTTCAATGCTGAACATACTCTGCTCCTAAAAATAAGCTGATATACCAAGGTCCCAGCAGAGAGCCCGTCCTCTGACTCCCCATCAGTGCCCCAGCAGTGTCAGAACTTTTCATGGTTATGCCTCTCATGGCTGCTCACCTTGGATTTAATGTCTCTGGTTTTAGAAACTTAATGTCTGATCCTCCCCCACTTTCCTCCTATTAGAAAACCACTTCATTCCTACTTTGTCCCTCTTCTTTGTCCTGCCTCCAAGTTTGTTTTGACAGTTTCCAATATTTCTTCAAAATGGACCCCCAGTTTGTTCATGTGTGTTTTTGTGTTCCGTTTTTTCCCTTCTCCATGAGTTGCCAAAACCCCTCAGCCGAGTACAAAACCTGGAAGATTGTGAAAAAATAGATTTCAGCCCTTAGAAAGAGATGGAGCTTGCTCGATGCATCAGACAGGCAGGTGACAGATCCATCTCAAACAAGTAGGAAAATAATAATCAAATTGTAAGAGCAGCTATCTAAATAGTAATAAAATATCCAATCCTGTGCAGAGTGCTTTATATTGATTATCTCATTTCATTCTTACAGTCTTTGAAATTGGTTCCCTGTTTTCTCAATTGTACATATGAAGAAACAGGCTTAGAAAGGTTAAGCTCATGGTCAAAAAATGAACTGCATTTGATGGGATACTGGTTACCTTTCAGAGTAGTGACTGGGTGGAGCACATGGAGACCTGCTGGGGGCTAGCTATTCTTCTTTGATTTGGGTGCTGGTTAGATAGGGGTGTTTACTCTGAAATGTCATCCAGCTTTACATGCCTTATAAGTATGTTATACTCCAGTAAATTTTTACAAACTCTAATAATAATTTTTAAAAATAACTTGTTTGAGGTCTCAGTTGAAGAGCTGAAATAGAATGTAGATCTTTCTGTCTCCAGAGCCCAAGTATTTAAACTGAACATACCCTTTCTATTTGATAGCCTCAGGGTACTCTGGATAATGTAAACAATATGGCATTGAATGCCCTGAATATAGGGGGTTTTTCTGTCTTACTAATCTTCTTGGGGAAATAGACTGGTTCTCTGATACAGTAGGGAAAAGTCTGGCCAATGATCACTGCGAAGGAAACACTTATTATGGATTTGGGGAAAGCGGATATTGAAACTGAGAGCCTCTGCAGGTGCTACAACAGGAAGGAAGGCTTGGTTTCCGGAAGCTCCAAAGGCTGCTAAGGAGTAGTTCCTTGGCACCCAAAGTTGAGGTTAGATTTTCTTCCATCCTAAATCTGGATCTAGTGCACTAAATTGGACTATAATTTCATGCTCCTGGACTGGACAAGAGAGTAGAAATGAGGCTCTGAGTTAAGTTGCCCCATCCCCCTCAAAAAAACAAGAAGGGAAAGGGAAAAAAATGTTTCAAAGTTGAAGTAGAAAAAAAAAAAATAAGAGAAACTTCAAACCAAAAGGGATAGTCAGAGAGGTAAGTATCTGTAGGGTACAGTAGATCTGAAGCCATGGAAGACAAAACAGAATGAAGAGGCTGTGGTTTTTTAACGGGAAGCAAAGTTGGAGAGATTTCTGAGGTGCTATGAGTTTATCCCCAGGTGACAGCAAATGATGCAGGACACCAGTTGGGGCTACTCTCAAGCAGGATCTCATATGAGGTGACCCTTTGCTCTAAGTATTTATCGACTATGTATATGCTGCTTGTCTTACAGAGTAAAAGTAGGTTGTGGAAATTGTTTTTTGTTTCCTAAAATTCCTAATCTAATGTCTTTAGAAATTCTTTTGTCCATCCACAGTGACATAAAGCACAGTGGTTCCAATAAAGCCCTTTACAAAGTATCTGACACCTGTATACAGCTCTGTTTTCACCTCGGACAAATACAGGAAAATAAGAGGTCTCCACTCGTCTCTTTCCCATAAATGTTTTCCAAGTTTCATAGACAAATAACCACCATATTTTGTCTGCTGAAATATTTATTTCAATGTTGCTCTGAGTTTGGCAGGTCTTAGCTCAACCAGGTCATCTCTTTCCTTCCCTTCTGCCGAAGTTGCATAAAACTTTAGGTCAGAGAAGGCCAATGTCACAGGGTATCTCAGCAGTACTTCCTTCTACTTTTGTAACCTGAAAATACTCCATGGAAGACTGCACGAAGCTCATTTTTTCCATTGCTTTAGACACATAGGAGGTACTAATATTACTTTTTCTACCTAAAGGGAGAGGCCCTGTCACTTAGCAGATCACATATTGAGACTCAGTGTAGGAAGTTAACATAAACCACACATTAGTAACTGAAACTTTCAAATTCACGCTGACAAAAATAAAAGGAAAGCCATAGTCAAAATTATTGTTGGTTGACAAATGCAATCAGAACAGGGAGGAAGAAAAGGGAATTGCAAAAAAAATTTTAACAATCTAAAAATCAGGGTTGTAAAAGGCATAATGGGAGATTATGAACATGGCAAAATGGCAATAATGATCTTTTCCTTAAAGTATTGTCATAAGATTGTGAAAAGTCTTATGTAAAGCACCCAATAAGTATTGTGTGCTAAGCAAGGTTCTAAGTATATCATTTGTTCTATTTATTTCTATAATCTTTTACTCCTCACAACCATCTATAAGGTAGGGCTTTAACCTCATTTTACAGATAAATTGAAACAAAAAGAAGTTAAAACTACTTGCCCAGAGTAAGGCAGCTATTCATTGTAAGTCAGGATTTGAACCCAGGATTTGAACCTAGCTCCAGAGACGACAGCATTAACCGCTGCTATTCAGAACTGGCCTCAGTGTAGAAGAGTCCTGAACAAGGTCTTGACTGGTGGAATTTGGCCAGGTGGGGGCAGCAGGAGCTGTTGAATGCTTCAGACAGAGTGATGTCTCTAAATTGCAGCTCTACTTATTGGGTTCTCTGGCTACAAACCCAGTAAAGGTCAAGTCCAAACTTCCTTGTAAATGTAATAATAAAGCCTTTCATGACATGGTGCCTATAACTCTAACTTATGCTGTCGTATTTCTTTTCCTATTTGTTTTCTTTTTGCTTGTTTCTTTAATGCATCATATTTGATGGTGCCATAATACTGCGTTGTAGTTGCTCATATGCATGCCTCTCTGTTTCAATAGGCTAGAAGCTTGTGAGGGGAGGATTCGCGTTTGTTTTCCCTATGTTATATTCTTAGCACTAGGGAGTAATACTCAAAATATTAAATTAACAGAAGGAATAGGCACCAATTAATTAGAATAGACATCTTAAGTAAACAACCAGTAGGACACTGTCACTGCATAACCACCCAGCCGGGTGCCAGACAATGATGAATACTTTTTGAAGATGAATGAATGAGTGAATGAATGGATTAATGAATAACATTAAGAAATCATAGTGCTTGGCATTTTTTGCCTTTTGTTTCACCCTCTCTCTTGGTTCCAGTTTATTTTTCTTCCTTTTAAATTATATATTTTAAAGTATATTTTGTGTCTCCTTAAAAGTAAACAAATCCCTTCTGTGATAAGAATGGGAATAAATTAGTACATTAAACTGGTGAATATTAACTACCATTCAGAATGATCAATCTGAGAATTACCAAAGTCAGAGCTGACCTGAAGAATATGCTGTGGATTATAATTCTTCCTTTTTCCAAATACCAACCCTTCTGGCTGCTTTGGTGCCTCTAATTCCATTAAGAGATTTATTTCTTAGAATTAAAAGTTTGCCTTTCACAGATAAACCACTAAATTGCTAGTTATCCTGGAATGGGTAAAAATATTAAAGAATTTAATTCTTATAGAACCTTAGCATTATTGAGTTTCTCTCCATTTGAGACCTTGGAAATGAAAAAAATTAAATTAATTAAAAAGCTACCAATGCAAATACTGAATTTCATTGGTGCAAAGTGGGAGAGATTAATCCAAAATTGTGTTCTAAATGCTGGGTCTAAGACTTGACTGCACAGAAATCACATGGGTATGTGCTTCACATGTGAATTCCCATGCCCAGATACTTAGTTTTATTAAGCTCCTGCTGACTTCAATGTGCAGTAGGTAGATTCGGGGACTGCTGATGGGATGTGGGCTCATGTTGCAAAGTTACATCTGGATGAGGAATCCCAGGGCATCATCTGTGCATTGAGTTTCTAGGATGAGAAGACACATTAAACAAGATGAAGAACATGAAAAGGCCATGGCAAAGCATAAAAAAAGTTTCTAGCTTCAGACATAAGAAAATGGTCTGTTTAAATATAACATCGTCTTCTATTGAAGGCCAGAAAGTACCTTTTCTAAAAATCTTTTTAGCATAAATAGTTGAAGCCAAACAACCAAAAACATTTTAATTTCAGAGCATTCCAACTGAGAGTTTGTGGCATAAATAAAGACATTTCAAGCCCAAATAGCCAGTTTTCTTTTATTTATCCTCCTCTTTTTAAAGTACTATAAATAATGACTTTTATATTGATTACTACCAATATCATACATTTTAATACATTCAAATATTTCCCTATACCAAGTCAATGCTAACTCATGTCATAACCTTAGCAAACTATTTAACTTCCTCTGCCTTCATTTCCTTCATCTGTTGAGAAGCGGGGAGGAAGGGAAGATAATAGATATTTTCGAATTTCCTTCTAATATTTTAAGATTCTTTGATGCATTGGTTATAAGAACAAAGTCTAGTCAGGCTGAATTTGAGGATATGCTCCAGTGGAAACGATTCTCTTTAGAATTAAAGACAAACATTGTGTTGACCTTAAATGAACTTATACCAAATTGGCCAATTCCATCATAACTCCCCTCTTGGACTCTTGGCTACTTATGTCAATGTTGATTTGTAGCTATAAGGTTGGCTTTTATACAACTATTTTCTCCAAGTTTCTCAGTTATGTAACTTATGGTTTAGTTGATGTTAATCAAGGATGACCGAAGAAGTAATTCTTCAGTCTGAATGTGTGTCTGTACAAGAAGAAAGCATAACTTTTTCTGTGCAGGTGCCCTTAGACTCCAGTTTCATTCTGAGTACCTTTAGGGCAGGTATTCTACCATGTAGATGGAAGATTTTTTAAAGTGCTCTCTCCTAAGAGTCTATGAGTAATTTCCCTAATCTTCTAAACTGGGAAGGAGGTCTGTCTTGCAACCTCTGACTCCCATGTGCTCAGGTACATATTATCCGTTCTTCTTGGTAGTGTTGTAACAAATTCTATCACAACTGTCCAGTAGTCACTGTAAAAGGTGATTGATGTACTTCACTGGCATATCCCTCAAAAGTTTCATTCAGTCTTTTATCCTTTCACCAATTTTTAGTTTACCATTAAGAACAAATACATCCATATTTGAACATTCTTAAAGGAAATGGTCTTTTTAATAACTGAGTTTTCTGGGTATCCAGTGGCTAAGTCCCAAATACTTTATTTTGAGTATTTTTTTTTAAACTAACTTTAAAAATAGTCTTTGTCTACTTTCCTAGTTTAGCAAGTACGTTATAAGGAACAACCTCATGATCTATTAATATTTGTTATTAGAAGAATATTGTCTTTCTTTGATCACTGAGAATTTTCTCTAGGTTTAATCATTCTAAATATAAATTCTAATTTTTCATGCTGTAGATATAGAAGGTAGAAAATATTAGGGTCTTAAACCACTATGAACTTACTGTTCCATTTCTGATCCTTCTAATGTGGGCTACCAACCACAATTAGCCACCAGGGTACTTTACACTTAATCTTAGCCAAAAGGCCAAGAAGCAATGGTCACCAGCGTACTCCAGAACCTGGGGTCCTGCTTCACTACTGACCATATCTCCTCTCCTCTACAGTGACACCAGGACTTAGTTGCATACGATGATGAAAGACTGCCAGGGACATGGATGAAAGTGTCTCCTGCAATCTATCTTATCTTGTGCTCTGCTATACTATTTTACACTCCCTCCTCTAGTTTTATCTTCCCATTGGCAACATTCCTCTATTCTACGATGCTTTAAATCCTTATTGCATTGGGAATAACTTCTCTGTTCCTTCTACCACTCTGCAGAGTGCTCCATTCAACTAATTGTCTTCTGTAAAGTCTGATTCTTTCCAGAATAGTGCTTTCTTTGTAGCTCCTTTGAGATGAAGCTGTTCTTCCTAAATGCTCCAAGAACCACGTTCTCCGGGCTCCACAGAGCTGATTCCAGCTCTTCTGTACCCACTTTGATACACTACCAACTATTTAACCAGTTCAACTATCGTGCATCAAATTCTTCACTGGTTCCTTCTGACCTTATTATGAGAATTCTATCATAATCTTCCCCTCTCCCATAGCTGCAGCATCTCTTTGGGGAGGCCTAAACATCTCTGAAGATGGTCCTTCTCTGTAACCGTTTAGTCTCTTTGTGTTTCATTTCATAGAGTAATTTTTGTACCTCAGCAATAATTCTCAGAGTCACTTGTGGGAACGTATTATTAGCTAGAACAGCTCCATCTCCAAAATCTATGACAAGAACTGACAATGTGACCACAGCATCCTTTGTTTCCTGTGCTCTCACACAGCTTATTCCCATAATGCTCTCTCTCATCACATCTTGATCTCCAGTTCCTCTCCATAACCTCCCTTTCTACAAGTCCAAAAGGTTCTCCTTGGCTTAAATTCCATCTGCACGCTGGGGCATCATTTCAATCACTCTCTTACAAATACCTTAGTCCCCTCCTCTTTGATGTTCTTGCATCCTCCATACACTGAATAGCCCACTGAGGATCACACTACACTTTCTTCAGAGCTGCTAAATATTTCTGGAGGGAACTCCATCTCTGTGGAGTTTGGTATTAATGAAAATGGGTGACCTCTGAACTCAGATGTTTGGTAATGTCCCTTAGGAATTCTGTTTATTTATACACACACACACACACACACACACACACACACACACACACACACACATATATATATATATGTATATGATTACCATATATATATATATGGTAATCATTGCCAGTTTTATTCCTCTGGCTAAGAGATCCAGAGGTGGTTTGAGGTTTACATTTTAATCATTATTTCATCAAGAGTTTAGGTGGCCCCATTGCCCTTATAAGCTTGTTGAAAATTATTTGATTCTTACTTATTAAAAAAATTAATTCTGTGACATGTGTTCATTGAAAAATACATATAAACAAAAAACAGTATTAAACACAGTTAAGTTTTTGATATATGTATGTATATATAAACACATATGCACACGCAATTTGAGATTTTAGCCTACATATATTAGCTGATATTAAATATGCTGCTTTGTAACTTGTTATGTTTTACTTTACAACATGGAATGAACATATTTTCATGCATATGGGTGGAACTTCCCAATTGAAAAATAGACCTGGAGAATGGGTCAAAATACAAAATCCAGTAAGATGCTGTTAACAAGAAAACTACCTAAAACAAAATTCCACCAGGTGATTAAAACAAAGGTAAAAGATACATCAGAAAATGCTAACAGAAAGAAAGCAGGGGCCAGATTTTATTATCAGACATGAGAGAATTCCAGACCTAAAGCACAAAGGATAAGGACACTGCATGACTGTCTTTGCTTCCAATGCATCATCACGAATTTGTTTTCTGTTCTTTTTCTTCCCTAAGCCTTTCCAACTCATCTACTCCTCTTAGCATTTCTTCAGGGTCCAGATGCCTAATGGGAATGTCTTCTTTAAATCCCTGGCCAGGAATAGCCATCCTACTTCTAAGATTTTCTTCTGCTTCCTGGCTTAATTTTTCTTCAGAAGGTCATGGATCTCCTTCTGCCTCCTGTGGGACATCTTCTGAAGGTCTTCCTTGGCCTTTGACATGTTCTATGGTTTTCCTTCATTTTCTTCACAAGGCTTTTGCATGTTGAGTATTTTTTATTTCCTTTTTGAATGAATTAATCCTGTAGAGATCCAGGGGATTTTTATTCATCTTCCCTCACTTGATTTGTGTCACACCCAGAAGACCAAGGGTCCTGAAAGTATCCGGGGCACTATTCTCCTTCTCCAGCAATAGGGAGCTCAATTCCATTATTACTTTGCTTCATTAGTTCAGTCTCTTTCTCCCCTCTAAACTTTTACATGCTCTTTTTAAACTCATTACCCAGCCATTTTATGTTCTTTTTCTCACATTTAGCACATGACCCTCCATACAATTTTATGGACAAAATAGAAGCTTTAGGAATGAATTCTCTTGAGTCCCCTCTTTCATGTCACTCATATAATCGAACACATGTGCTGTAGGTCCAGTCTCAGAATATGAAGTGTTCCATCTCATAATCAGATTTTTTTCATTTATGTTTTGGGTCTAAGATATTTCCATTTTTTTCTAAAATCTTGGTCCTAGCCCTCACATTCTTTCTTTTCAAGCTCTTCAACTGATTTGTTCTCCCCGCTGCATAAACATCCTTCCATTTCTTTCATCCTAAAACAACAAAAACAAAAACAAAATTACTCCATTTGTTCTGAATGGCTCCTACCTGCATCGTGTCACTAAGATTGTTCTTGCTAAGGTAGTCCTACTCGCCAATGATAGATAGCATTTTTCAATCCCTATTCTACAGTTTTCCATCACCATTCTTTGTTTTCATCCTTTATCTGTCTGGTTGACCATCTTTAGCCTTCGTAATACTTTTCATTCTTTAGATAACCAGATTGTTCAGATTTTTGCCCTTGGTCCTCTTTGCTTCCCAATTCCAACTCTTGCGGGCTGATCTTTTCTCACTATCAATTAACTCCTACATGGTGATGACTTCTAAATTTAGTTGCTAGCCTAGGCAAGACTCCTGCAACTCATACCTACATATTCAACTTCCTGCCGTTCATTTCTAACTGAATATTTCATGAACTTCAGGTATAATAGTTAAAAACTGAGCTTATTATTCATTTCTTCTTCCCATTGACCTATAAAAACACATTCCACTTCTGTTCTCGTTCTGGGTGTTAAGCACCACATCAGGGCTATCACTAGTCCAAATGGAACATTTATGGGAATTGGAAGAGTATGCCCCTGAAATAAGATACTTTACTACTATTTGCCAGAATTTTTTCATAATAAATATATTATGAAAAACCTATGATGCCTGAGATTTGAAAGTAACCTTTTGGGGTTGTGCAGTACACAGATTCTTCAGCCATAGATGGTGACTTGACCACTTCACTTAGTATTCTATGACAGATGCCTGGGAGTATTCCTAGACTCTTCCATTCTTTATGAACATACAGTCAATTAGAAAGCTGTCCTGTCAATATTATCATCTAAATGTACAGTCTGACCTCTTTTCTCTAAAATTTAGAACCATAGCCCCATTTCAAACCCTTATTCTAGATCAGTACATCAGCCTCTTAACAGCAGCCTAGCCCCTTTATAATTCATCCTTCTGGAGAAATATATTGAGGCATAAAAACATATTATTGTTTGATATTTCATTTTGAAATATACACAATTTGCATTTCTATCGTGCTATCAATGGACATTAATAGTGCTGCTAACTTTCAGTTGTTCTGAATAGTGCTCATGAGAATACTCTTGTGCATGTCTTTTGGTTACATAAATTTCTATTGAGTATATTTCCAGGTAAATTGCTAGTTCAGAGGGGATGCAGATGTTTAGCTTTAGTAGATACTGACAAATTTTCACATGTGACAAATTTTCAGATGTTTGTACCAATTTAGACTCCCATCAGTAGTTTTGGAGAGTTCCATTTGTTACCTATCCTCTCCAGTATTTGGTATTATCTGTTCTTTTGTTATTTAGACATTCTTTTGAGTGTGTTGTGGTATCTCATGTTGTTTTAATTTGTGTTTCCTGGATGGCAAATTTCCCTGATGACAGCTCTTATACTCCCATTATAAAATTATCACATTGTACTATACCAGCTGATTTGCCCCCCAACCCCACTAAACTACTTAATTTTAATCGAAGAATTGTTGGCAAAGTATAGAGTCTTACAAAATATGTGGTAAATAAAAAAATGAATGAATAGACCTGTTATAAGCATGGCATCCCTGAAAGAGCTTATTTATAGTTAGTTGTCACTTTCTTTTGATCTAATTAACACATCAACAAATATTTATTGTCTTCTGTGTCCAGGTATTGTTCTAATTATACTACTTTAGAACTTGAAACTAAGCACAAGTACATGTGGGCGAACTCTCTGTCATAACTATTTTGGTGACTAGATCTCTAAAACACTAAGAAGAAAAGATACTCTATTAAAATACACACACTTACACGTGTCTACATCAAATAATGTGTAATTAATTCCAATAGTATATACTTAGATTTAATAAGAGACGATGTAAACCACAAATAATAAATTGCACAAAACTTCTAGACATTACGCTAAGAAAAATATTGACAGATATGCTCAAAGAGAAATTACAGGGATTTTTTTTTTTTTTAGCATTAAAAATACAAAGTAATTGGAAGAATCTAAATGCTCAGTAATTCTGAGCTGGTTAAGCATATAATGACAAATTCATGTGATGAAATACTATGCAACCATTAAAACGGTATTATAGGAGGATATTGAAGGCTATGGTAATGATCATGGTATATTGCCAAATGAAAATTAACTGACTGGGAAAAGGCATAGTGGTATTTTTAGAAAAGACATATTTTGGAAAAACACATGGAAAGAAAAACCCTGAAGAGACACAAATTACAAAAGATGTTTGTTCTAAGTGATGTGATTACGTGATTTTGATTTTCTTATTTGTTTTTCTATTTTTCCTCTTTTTATGAATAAGAAAATTAAACAATATGTATTATATCTTAAAAGATTTGGGCATTTTACTAACAGCAAGAGCCTGAGTAACTCCAAGGTATAAGGAATCATTGAGATATTTTTCATGGCTGACAGCAGTGCCCCTCCATCCATTTGCTAAGGCCCATCACACGAGATTTCTCTTGACATCAGAATTGTGGTCTGGATCAATCATTGGTCTAATGCAGTAGTGAAATATTCTGTTCTTTTTATCTACTTACTAGAATATAAACATACAGTAATAAAAAATAAAACAAAAGTTCCATGCTTTGTTCAATTTGATCCACGTTCTTAAGGGCTTATTCAAATTATAGAGCTTCCTTTGAAGTGACTGAGTTCTTGCATCTATGTTACACAGTAAATAACAAAGGAAAAATTGACCATTGATAAAAATTGCAAATTACATTCATGTCCAACAAACTAGGAAAAAAAAATACTAAAGTATTTCTTACCTGTTAATTACATAAAGTAAGTTATTAAAATTTATAAACAGCGTTTTAAAGGCACTTACTGGCTGATCTAACTCAGTCTAACTACAAATGTCAGCTTGATTACATCATTTTTCATGCTTCTCTGGTTATCTCATGGCAGCCATCATTCAAACAATCTGGCAAAGAAGCTTTACACATTATTTAGGGAGAAAATACTATCTCAGAATAGTTTCAACCTTAATTGCAAAACATATTTTTCTGTCTACGGGGGAAAAAAATTGTTAAGGCAAGATTGGTAGTGGAAAGGACACATGATTTTGAGACATATAAACCAGAATTTGAGTCCCAGCTCTGTGACCTTGGGCAGTTAATGTCTCTGAACTTGAGTTTCTTCCTCCTGTACTTCAGAATCATAATACCTACATCACAAGATGTTGTGAGGACTAGAGAGAATATATGAACAGTACTTATGAGTGCATATCACACAATGGATTCCTTCCCTTTGCCCTCACTTATCCTGCTTTACCTTCTCTCCTTTCCATAGAGCTTAGGAACCAGAAGTAGGGACCAGCAACTGGAGTCATAATTTTGCACCTTTATTCAGCAGATATGTGTTGGGCTTTTTGTACGCTTTAGGTATTGTGCTAGGTGCTGGGTATACAATACAGTGAACAAGACATAGTCAAGAAACGTTTAGTTTCTTTACTTTAGAAGTGTACAAAGATAAGAAAATAAGTAATAATAGAGCAATAAGCAATATGGAAGAAGAGACAAAAGAACACTTAGCTCAGGGGTAGACATTACAAAGGAGGTGACAATGCATGAGCCGAGCCTGAGACTGGAGTATGAAGATAATACATGATAAGATGACAGTGGGATATAAGGACATTCCTTGGCATGACATGAGAGGGAATCTGCATGCTAAGAAAACTCTAAACATGACATCGAGAACAGATTTCTTATGGCTTTTTGAGGTGATACACATAGGGATTACTAGATTCTTTACTAAGGAATTCAAAAGTAGGGGAGCTATTAAAGAGACAGTGTAAAATGTATACTTTAGGAAGTTCGCCTTGGTTAGGAAGTAGAGAACGAATTAGAAAGTGAATGGCTCGAGGTTGGGAAAGAATTAGAAGGGTGTTTGAAATAGTTAATGCAAGAAATTATTAGGCTTAGAAACAAGGAGTTAGTCATGGGATGAAGGTGAAAGGATTTAAGAATCGTTCGTGTACAGGATCCAGCTATTGACTGGTATGTGGTAGGTAAAGTGAAGGATAGGGCTCCTGGCTTGAGTGATTATATAAAGGTAGTGCTCTTTGAGAGGATTAGTGGAGATCAATAGGAAATAACCCTAAAACTAAGAGCTATAACCGAGGACGAGCCATGGATAAGACAGAATTAAATTTCAGAAAGGATGATCAGGTTAGCATGGCTAAGCTGTGTTGCCTCTGTGTTAGAGGATACAACTGTTTTTGGAGGTTCCCATCTTGGGACCCACATCCATACCTTTCCTTTTCTTACACTTCTGTGGCTCTCACAGAATCAGTGTGCATCACATTTTCTCACAAATTTAGAGTATGAAGAATATAGCCATTGTGTAATCTAATCACACCAATGTGCAAGTTGTTTTAAAGTTACTAAATTTGAATTTGGTGTCATTTAAATATTTTAAATATTAAATATTTTAGTAACTAAAATAGTTCAGCATCAGAATTTATGATGTGAATCTGGCATTATGCATAAAGTTTTCTATTCTCAGCAGTTCTACTTATATCCATAGTCACATATGCTTATTGAAACCACATAAACAAGGATGTCAATTGTATGGCGATCATAATCTCAAACACAGAGGAAAATAAGAAATTTTTCTCTAAAGCCTATTCTTGTGAAAGAGATTTTCATTAAAAATAGTGCCTTAAGACAAATATTCCTAGATCAGTTTTTGAAAATCATGAAATAATTCGAAGTGGGTACAAAAAGGTCTCAAGAAGCCTGTCATCAATCTCTAATCACTAATGAATCACTAATATACCAGAAATATAAATAAAATATCTTCAATTGATTACTATGTTGTTTTGTCTTTAATATACTTAATAATTAAAAAAAATATATTGTACGTAGTATGGAGACATTGTTTGCTATTATTTTTGAAAACTTGGTCAGTAATGTAAGCCTTTATTGATATTTTCTATGGGGAAATGAAATTCAACTGACAACTGACATCATTTTTTCTTAATAAATAGTGGCTTTTCAGGAGTTAATTCTGCAGTTTGAGAAATACCTGTGTCTTCATAGGATGAAAAGGTATGGAATTTGCTCACTCTGCTAATATCTACTACAAACCCATATTCTTTGCCTCTGGCAATTTCGGGAGCATGCATTTCAGATCACTTCTGGAAATAAAAAGAAACAAAACTTGTTTTTGAAGAAACAAAACCATTAGTATCTGGCTTCCCAGACTTTTTTTTTTCCTTTCTTTTCTTTCTGTGAAGCTGGTTGGTAACTAGTAGAATAAATTATGGCTACTTCTATCTCCACATTCATCAGCGAAGTGAACCATGTCATTTCAGCAAAATTCTTAAATCAGAATTTCTTCCTCAGGGATGTCCTTAAAATTTACTCTCATTGTCCGGATGAAGCAAAATTTTAGAAAGAGAATCCTATATTAGAGAATTTCAGATTGCATTCAGAATAATGATTAGACATTTTTTTTTTTCATTGTGTCGTATTTTAGTATCTTTCATTGTTTCTACAGAGAATGGTGTTTGTATGTTTTTCAATATGGGTGTATTTAGAGCTTTAGTTAATTTTATTAAAAAAATGAAACTGACAACGTATACCAGGGAGCAAGATCTCAAATGCTCGGAGGACAACAGTTTTACAGCTTCTTTTATGTGTTTGAAATTTAGGAGAGAACATACATAGAGGTAGAAAATGGAGAAAGCGAGGCAGGGATTGGATTATAGGATAGTTAACAAGATTATGTGCTCTCTTGAGGGTTAATATCCCCTTCGAGGGGTATGACTTCTGGTATTTCAAAGGTGTGTTTACCTAGATGCACCACAGCAATGGACAGGGTTAGCTTAAAACCTTTCACTAAAAGAAGTTATAGGCCAAGGGTGTGACTACCCACCATGACCTGCCCGGTTAGGAATTTATGATCAGATCACCCTGTGAGGTTAATTTCCATAGAACCTCTTATTTCATCCACAGTCTCCCCTTTGGATCATAAAGCAATCCAAAGGATGCATTGATGACCAAACTTTTGATCAGATAGTGTGGTCTCTAGTTGCTAGGAAGGCTGATTTCTAGGAAGTCTTAGAGCTTCCTTAAGTCAGCCATAAAATGAAACAACTAGATAATTAAACACAACGATAGTAAGATAGGTATATGGACTGTTTTTAAATATCATATTTTAAATTCCATACATATGTGAACACTCAAGATCAGTGTGATGATGCTTTAAAGTAAATAAAAAACTATGCCACTTCCTCAGAAAGAGACTAGATTTCCTAGCCTTATCTACTGCCTGCTTTCTTAATTCTTCTCCCTTTCATGACAGCCGACAACAAGGGTTGACAATTTATGATCCTTTAAAATCATACCTGATGAATAATTGCCGACTGAAATTTCCAAAGCTAATGTCATGTACAAAAAAGCAATAGTTGCATTTTAGAAATAAGAGTTAAAAAGAGTTGTCACTTTTAATTAGTGATTGTTTTTGTTTGTTCAATTCATTCAACAGACAGAAGCGAAATAGCCAGAGCCTCCCTAGTCTTAATGACAGTGTGTCTCAGATGTTTTCTCTGTTGGAGTAAGGGCACCACAGTGCCTCTGGATTCCTCTGGCCTGAGTTCAGATTTCTGCTCCATCATTTACTAGGTGAATAACCTTGGGCAATTCAGTCACTTCACTTTTCTGAATCTCAGTTTTATTTTATAAACACTGGATAATTCAGTACCTACTTCTCAGGTTGCTGGAGCATTGAATGAAATGAAGCACAACAAGCGCCTCATATATAGTAATTTTTAATTATGAATGTAATAACAATGTCATTATGATTATTACCATATGTAACTATGTTGTTGTTATTGTTATTCTTATTATCATTACTATTTACTACTAGTTGTCTGCCTAGGGAAAAAATAAAAAAAAAAGTCTATTCATGTATCATGAGCACTTCCTCTCCTGCAAAACTCAGTAGACTTCATTATAATGAGGCTGGGATCAGAGAAGAGGCCAGTGAAGGACCATAGACAGAGTGTTGTTGGGTGTCCCTGAGCTCCCTTGAGCAGGCTGTGCATAGTACAACTCTACAAAGCAGCTCTGGTAAACTAAATATTCATGACCAAAAAAGCTTAGATAACGTTATACGGACATACATTTAGCTGTTGCCTTACAAAAATGTTGCCACTATTAGTCTTTAAGTATATTTTGAAAAACAATCCTTTTAAATTTTTAGAGAGAAAATATGAGAATGGCTGGATTCAGCACCATTCAGTGCCATTTTTAGTTTTAGTGCATAGAGAAGCCCTAAGACTATTTTTATCAACAGATGAGGTGACCCCTTCTAACATAGGGATGTCAGAGGAAATAGGATGGGAATTATGAAAAATTTAGGGAAGGAACATTATCAGCGAAAATCATAAAAATTGAACAAAATTACCATGACATGGCTGATTTAACAGTACGTCTTCCTCTCTACTTTGCCTCATATTCTCCAGTCCTAATATGTGTTTGCTCATGGTTTTTGTACTGTTTCAGTAACTGGAGCAGCCCAACCCCAGCCCTTATCTGCAGGAAGGAAACTGGGGGGTAGCAATAGCTGAGCAAGAAACAAGTTGAACAGAGCTACAGCAGCTCCACAGATAAGCCTAGGCCAAGCCTCATATACAGGATTGGCTACATATTATGTGGGACTTGGTACAAAATGAAGATGTGATGTCCTTTGTTCAAATATGATTAAGAATTTAAAGGTGCTGACAGTCAAACGTTAACCCAGGTCTCAGCCCCTTTTAAGTATGGAACTGCTCAGGCTGCATTCCCATGGGACCAGCCCTGCATAGGTGTCTTTCCTTCCTCCTCTGAACACTAGTCCTATCCCTACAGGAACTCAGCCTTTAGCATGTCCATGGAAATTTACCTTAATTCAAAACCAAGTAAATGTTCAGGCTTTAATGTCAGCTACATGACGCAGCTAATGGTTTAAGATTAACTGATCCTTCTTTTCTAAAGCCTCAAAGACCCTTTAATCAACTCTTTTCCCCTCATTATCTGAAAACTAGACATAGTTTATAACATACGTAAATGTATATGAAAGACTAACCCTCAGGAGTTGCTTAATTCTCAGCATGCGATGGAAAAATATAAATGGAAATATCATCTGTAAAGAGGCCAAAAGTTCAACAAGGAAACTATGAGCTTCATATATAATATTTTAATTTGATTCAATTATTTAAAAACCCTTAGAGTAGTTAAAGATTGTTCTTTTAAAAGCTACAGTGCAGTGAGTTATACAAGTAAAACTGGAAAACCTTTTGACATTTCTAATATTTTTGAGTCACATGCCACTTTGACAACCTGTTGAAAGCCGTAAAATTCATGAGATAAATACACACACCCCCGCCCAGGTATCCTAAAGTCCGTTTAAGAATTTAAGGTTGAAAATATTTTGTTTTAAAACAAGACTTTGTTCCATGTTAAAATAGGTTTACTTATCCTGAAAGTTTCAAAGGGAGTTATTTTAAAAACAATAATAAAGATATAGGTGATATTTATTATTTTACCATATGCCTGGATGAGATTAGAAAACTAAACTGGAGTCAGATCATGGAGGATCATGCTAAATCTTTCTTTAAAAAATATTTTTTTAAATGCAGAAGTATTTTAAAAAAATACAGACATCACATTACACGCCTAATTACTGCGATATTCAGTCTTTTAAAAAAATCATATATTCCTATATAGCCGAATAACGATATTTACATCTGGCAAAATTAATAATAATTTCTTAATTTCATTTTGTATCCAGCCATAATCTCTCCAATTTTTTCCTGCCATGTTCAAAACCAGGATCTAATCTAGGACAACACATTGCATCTTAAACCTCATTTAGCCTAGAACAACTTAGATTGTTTGCATGTCACTTATTGAAGAACAAACCTCTGGATTTATCTCATGGCTTTTTCTTAGTGCGTTTTAAGTCTAACCCTGAAATTTCTCATGAATTAAAAGTTCAATTTAAAGGTCGATAAGATTTAAATTAGCCATTTTGGGCTGGAATGCATTGTGCTTGATGTTGAATTACATCGTAGTAGGAGACAGTATATCTCCTAAGATTTGGTTTAATATCTCACTCAAAATGACAACAAATGCATTTTTCTGGCCTTCCTCTTATTTTTAATTTAATTGTTCATTGAAAGATTTTTATAAAATTAATTTTAAATCAACTATAAAAATAATTATTTTTGATATTCACTATGTCAAAACACTGCTAATGAGAGTCCTTTTAAGCTGTTGTCTCCTTTTAAGATGACTCTATTAAATTTTGAAAACTATCTTTTTTTAACATTTGATTTTATTTTTTCAATTTTATTGAGATATAATTGACAAACTACCTTGTGTAACTTTAAGATAAACAATGTGATGATTTGATATATGTATATATTTTGAAGTATTTATCACAGTTAGGATAGTTAACACATCTATCACCTCACACAGTTATCAAATGTGAGTGTGTGTATGTGTGTGTGCGTGCACATGTGTGGTATGTGGTAAAAATACTTAAGATCTACTTTCTCCACAAATTTCAAGTGTAGAACAAAGTATTGTTAACTATAGTCACCATACTGTACATTAGATCCCCAGAACTTATCTTAACTGAAACTTGTAACCTTTGACTAACATCTCGGCGTTTCCCTTACCTACCAGCACCTAGTAAGCACCAATCTACTCTCCATTTCTACAGGTGCAGCTTCTTTAGATTCCATGTATAAATGAGATCATAGAGTATTTGTCTTTCTCTGTCTGACTTATCTCACTTAGCATAATACTCTCAAGGTCCATTCATGTTGTCACAAATTAGAATTTCCTTCATTTTCGTGG
Organism: Pteropus alecto; assembly: GCF_000325575.1. NCBI lineage: Eukaryota > Metazoa > Chordata > Mammalia > Chiroptera > Pteropodidae > Pteropus > Pteropus alecto. Next base: position 12,074,791 of record NW_006436282.1, read on the forward strand.
CTAAATTA
>NW_006436282.1:12074906-12148882 GCF_000325575.1 Pteropus alecto
GGAGCAAGAGCACATGCAAGAGTAAGCGAATGAGCCACATTTTCTTTATCTGTTCATTCATCTGTTGACATTTCATTTGTTTTTATGCCTTGGCTATTGTAAAAAAAAAAATGCTTCAGTGAACATTGGGGTGCAGATAACTCTAGACGCTGATTTCATTTCCTTCAGATATAGATACTCAGAAGTGGGATTGTTGGATCATATGATAGTTCTATTTTTTTAATGCTTTGAGGAACCTTTATACTTATTCCCACCAACACTGCACAAGGCTTCCCTTTTCTCCATATCTCGAGGTCAAAATGTCCCAGGCTCAGTCTGTACCTTTTGTGTCCTAGATCAAAAACCTACTATTTCTTCAGAGAGTGCTGATTTATTTTACTAGGCATGTTAAAAGCCACAATGTCAGTTTAAGTGTTTTCATTGATATTGGAGTAAAATTATATCTAGGCCATTTCAGTGGATGAACCGAGAAAATAAATATATTTTTTAAATCATGAGTTTATATTTAAATTTTGAAGTCAATATTAACAGAGCAATTTTACATAGCTTCTTTGATTTTATAATTGTACTTCTTTTTTCCCTAATTGCAAATCATGATTTCTAATAAAGTTAATAACATTTTTTAGTTTCTGTGCTAGTCCTGAGACTGTCCTTAGATCCCTCCCATACTCTATCACCTTTGCAGGCTCCCATGCCAGCCAATAGTGTCACTGGTAGGAAAGTGGAGGGGAGTGGGGAGGGAGAAACCAGAGGATTTTTACCCTTTCTTCCTGTCTTGGGAGATGTCTCTGAGATGTGGCCGCTGCTTGTCTGTGGTTCCAGGTCCCCAAGACAGGCCCACTTTGGTTATGGCTGTCAACACGTGATCTGGTCCTCTGGACTCCATAACTCAGTCTTGTCTTTTTTGTCTCTCTAGCCTAAAGTTGGAGCAGTTTCTTGCTTGCTGTCTCTAAAATATGGGTTGTATTACCACTTCCTCTCAGCTTCTCAGTTCTTCCATGACCTATGTAATTTATTCCTTAATTTATATTCCCTTAAAAAAAAATGATTTCTTTTGCCCCGGTTGGATCTTGGTGAGGGAACTTTATAAATAAAGGAGTTGTAAAAACACTACTAATGATAAAATTAAAGGAAATTTAAAATGTCTTCAGGGTTCTTTCCTCCTCTGTAGAATGGATCCCTAAAGATTATCCAGTCAAAGGTCTATCAATTTACATAGAATTATATATATTTGCTTACATAGAATTATATATATTTGGTTAAATTAGTTTCCAAGTTTAAGGATTTGTTTAATTTTTTTATCTTCTTTAAAAAAACTGTCAATGCATTTACAAGGTATAAAAGTCAAAATTTTATTTAAAAATTTATGCCATACATGCCTCTCCTGACCTCTCTCCCTCACTTACACCTCCCTGTTCTCTACAAGTAACCATTTATTAGTTTTTTTGTTCATTCTTCCAATGTTCTTTTTGCAATATATATATATTTCTTATTTCTTAACAAAAGATGGTATACCAGATATGCTATTCTGTACCCTTGCCTTTTCATTAAAAATCTCTCCATATCAGTATATAAAGATATTCCTCATTTCCTTTTATTGCTGCATATTTCTTTATTGTATACATGTACTATAATTAATTTGGGCAACACTATGTTGTTAATATTTGAGTTATTTCTAATTTTTGCTATACAAATAATACCAAAATGAAAAACTTTGATCATATGTCATTTTAGACTTGTGTGAGTATGTTTATAAGCTAGATTCCTAAAAGTAGGCTTGCTGTTTCGAAATGCATCTCTATTTTAGTTAACCTTTCCAGATTCTCTTCTTAAGGTTTGGACCATATTCTAATCCTCCCAAAAGTGTATGAGAGTACTTATTTCCCGACAGTTTCACCAAAAATATGTTGTCATACTTTTGGTTTTGCCAGTCTGACGATGGAGAAATGGCATCGCAATGCAATTCTTCTGGTATGTCTGAAATTGAACATCTTTTAATATGCATAAAGGCCATTTGTATAATTTCCTATGACCTATCTGTTCATATGTTTCAAGATATTCTTGGAAAAATAAGAGGGAAAAACACTGACTTAGAAGTTGGGGGCTCAGGCACTATCTTTTTAATTAACTAGTCTTTGTTCTGAGCAAAACATAAAACTTCTCGGAACCACAGTTACTGTTTACCACCCAAAGTGTTTCTAAGGATAAAATATAGTATATGGACATGATTGTCATGCCTGCAACATGTGGTGTACTCTCCCTCATCACTCAATAATCAATATTTCACATCTGAGTCAATATTCTGTCCTGTACTCATAACACGTAGAGTCTGTCCTACAGCTTACAGTCATCATAACATCTGCGATGAAAGCTCTCGTGATTTTTACATGTCCAGCTTTTCAGAAAACCAGTTTTTACTGATGATCATTTAAGTTGGGAGACTTCTGCATTGCAAACGACATCCAGAAGTTCCTTGTACTTTTCGATATTATGTCTTTTTAATTATTTAGATAAAAACTGAGGTTTGCCTTTCAAAGATTGGAGCATATTTACTAGTCTTCTGAAATCTGAAGACTGGTGTAGAAATACTAGAGGAAGATGACAAATAAGAACCCTGATTTTGATTATATACTTAAAGATCAGAAAAAGTATTGAACTGACTCTTCCAGAAGTTTCCATGCATTTAGACAGTGGCCAGAGTGTATTGTGATTGCCAGACACTTCCTCAGAGTGCACGTTCCTTTTGATTGTTCTTTTAGGATTTCTTGCTGGGGTGGGGAGCGGGGAGAAAGAAATGGTAAGAACTCAGTGCTCTCTTAGAAGATTAGTCATTTTGATACTGGCAAATGGCAAAATTCCTTGTTGAAGAAGAAATGACAGCTGTTTATATAAGCAGATTCCATTTATTTTAATGATTGCTTTGGGCAGGGTACAAAGAGTTTAATCTTTTCTAAATCCCACTGCAATGTCTGCTGTCTAAAATGTTCATTTACTCTGGACAAGGTCTTCATCAGCTACTTGCTATGCACTGAGAGCAATGTTACTTGACATAGTTAAGGCTAGTTGAAGGGGTAATTGAATTAATAGTGAAAGAAATATGAGATACATGCAAATCAAGTCTTAAACAGAGTTTCCTAATAAACATTTAGATCGTTGACCTTATTTTTATTTATATTTCATGATGTAGGTCAAGTATTTCATCATACTTTCCTCATTTAGCTTCTGCAGATCTAGAAGATTAAAAGAATGCAAAGTATAACAAAAAAGAATTTACTAATAAGAAGACAATTGGGACTTCAGGTCTTAATTTTCTATAAATGTGTGTTATTTTCTTGTACTTTTTTTTTTACATGCAGAATTTTACATAATGGCGCTTTTGTATACTTTCAAATTTTAAAAAATAAAACATAAAAATGAAAGCCAGTGTTTCAAATTTGACAGTCATCCGGTTCAAATAAGAAAAGAGGAGCCTTAATTTCTCATACTTCTTTCCAAAAATTTGTCATAGTAATTTTGTTAAACGTTTATGTGGAGCTTTGTTTTTTTTTACTCAAGAACATCTTCACTAAAATTCAGTGTTCTGAAAGACATATATAATGTTTCTTGCAAGATTAATAAGATGAAAGAAAAGGACAGGAAAAATCCAAGAGTCTATTATATAATTTGCATTTTTAGAGACTTGCTTGCAAACCTTAACTAAAAAAATGAGTCCTAGATTAACTTAATATTCATTTAATGGTGGAAAACCAGAACTTTTTTTTTTTTTTTTAAGTTTCATGTTTGTAGGTCAGGCGGAAGCCTGCTTCTTCTTTTTCTACTTCTCAAATTCTCTGAATTTGGCAACATGAATATAATATCTAGAAGAGAAATGTGTTTTCAATGAATAAAGAGGCACAATGTTTCACAAGTAGTTCCTTTTATTCGAGACTTCAGGTCTTTGGGACTGATGTCCCTAGATAGTTTGTTTGATTTAATGTATTGAATAATTAGTAAGATTCTTCCATTGGCTATACAATTAGTAGGCACTAGTTTGTGAACAGATTATTCTTTCCTCATTGAATTATCTTGGCATTCTTGATGTCTACCTTGTTTTCAATCTCTAATTTTTTACATCCATTTATTCACTTTGTTTCCCATAGCACTTATAAGCTAATGGTTAATTTCCTGAGAACTAGAAGAGAGGCTAAAATAGGAAAAAATGTAATTAATTGCATACAGGCATACCTCGTTTTGTGCTTTGAACTATTGCTTTTCACAGATATTGCATTTGTTTACAAATTGAAGGTAAGACCCTCTACCAAAAGGATTACAACTTGCTTTATTATGATACTCACTTTAGTGCAGTGGTCTGGAACCAAATCTGCAATATCTTTGAGGTACACCTGTACACTATTCTAAGACAAAAATGTATATGAAAGAAGTTGACTCTATATCTTGAAAAGATTTGGAAGAGTAAATGCTGTATAGAGGAATTCCCACAACAGCATATATTACTAACATAGTAATATATTTGAGTGTAACGATTTAGAAATGATTCTCAATGGAATATGAATTTGAATTGTCTTCCAAATATTAATTATTTAAGCATTTTCAAAACTATTTGTTTGGATACATCAATATAAGATGAAAGTTATACCTTTTATCTCTATAATAGCTCCTGGCTTCTTTCCTTTAACTCTTCGATACCTCCAATTCTATTAACCAACCAAAGAATCAGTGATTTATTAAGTACCTAATATAGTTTCAGTACTCTGCCAGATAATGAGAGTGCGGCATGGATAGGTACAGTACATGGTCTCTAAACTCAGGAAATTTATCATTAGATTATGAGTGCTATGGGAAACAAAGTGAATAAATGGATGTAAAAAATTAGAGCTCAAAAACAAGATAGACAACAAGACCGCCAAGATAATTCAATGAGGAAAGAATAATCTGTTCATAAACTGGTGCCAGCACAGCTATATATTCACATGCAAAAAAAAAAAAAGTAGACCTCTACGAACACCCTATAAAAGTTAGATTGGACTGACCTAAATATAAGATCTAAAACTATAAAACTCTTAAAAGGAAATGGTATAAATCTTCATGACCGCATTGCATTAGGCAATGCAATGCTTACTAAGATATGACACCAAAAGCATGAGAAACAGAAGATAGATTGCACATCATCAATTATGTATGTAGGTAGGTATATGCATTAAGCTCTATCATTTGGGCTTGGTTTGCAGAGCATCATTTGTATACTTATTTAACCCCAATAATCCCTTCAGACTCATAGGCTTTGCAAATCTGTGGACTTTTGATATGAATGCCTTTCTTTAGAAACCATTGCTTTCAGAACAAGAACTGTGAAGACAAATTGGACTGCTTTCGTGCAGCTATTCTTTGGTGTATTCACATTACTATTGAATTCTCCCTGTCTTTGGACTCCCAAAATGTAGATGCCATGACAGTGTTCAGGTAAAAGTTTTTATGGGCATTTTCAATGGGACCTATCATTGTGTTTATTATTTTTCATTATATTTCTTTTACTACTTGTGTAGTGATTTTATTTTATTTTATTATTTTATTTTATTTTATTTTTTAGGCGAGGCAACCCTCGGTTGACCTCACAGATTTCAAGGACCTTGTCAGTTTACAATCCCTTATTTATTTATTTTTAAAAATTTTTTATGCCTACAGCACCGGGTCTTCCTAGGTGGTCTCCCATCCAAGTACTAACCAAGCCTGACCCTACTTAGTTTCCGAGATCAGATAGGATCAGGCTTGTTCAGAGTGGCATTAGTGATTTTAAAATAGAGTGGAAAGTTTTGTCTTCTTGATGTGCTCCCGACATGATATAGTGTCCTTGAAAGAGATCTAGATGTCACCAAGTCTGTTTTCCTAGTAACTCTGATAATTGTCATTCATTCTAGGCTTTGCAGCTTTGCGGTTTTGTGGCTGTGTGGATTTGTAGTCTTTTTATATAGTTGTATAGCATTATAGGACATGTATCAGACAAAATATGTACTGGATAGGATGAGAATGGTCATTTTCTAAGTTGTATCTCTTTTATGTTTCTATTTTGAGCAAAGTCTCCTCTGCTACTGGGAGTTCCTCTTTCATGTTGGTAAAGATAAGAAGGAAATTTATCTCTTTGGATTAACCATTTTAGAATGCTCTCTTCTTTATCCACAAAGAAAAAGCTAAACTCATCTGTGAACACATAATACAGAAAAAATGGAAAACGATCATACTAAGAAAAAGAGAAGATAAAACAATGAAGATCAGTCAGTGCTGCTTTTATCCCTTGGCCGATCCCTTCAATATGAGGGTGAAGTACTTTATGTTATCATGTTCTTGCACCATCAAAATTGTGGATGTGGTCAATAATTCCTTGTAGTGATGCTATGTGATGTACTAGGCAGAGTATGATTTGCACCTTTTAAAGTCATCTCGATGAAAACTTCAGAGACTTCATCTTTCTCAGTAAACACATATGATTAGAGGCCAGGATAAGAGACAAAATTGTTTATCAAAGACTAATCCTTTTATGGAGAAAGAATAAGAGGCTTCCTCACATTGAACTTAAAGTAGCTTAAATGTAAAGAATTCCTACAAATAAAAGCTTAAAGAGCTTGATTCTGAACATGAATTCAAATATAGTCTCTGGTCATTTAAGCATATACTGTTTCAAGGGGAAAAAGATGTCTTACTCATAAACAACGTGTAAAATAAAGCAAGTATTTTCTTATTAATTTCAAAGATAGCATCTTTCCTTAATCTTTAGTCTAAAGTAATATTATCAAACAGTATAGTAACTCATCTAATTACTCCAAACATTAAATATTTTTAAACTAGTTGATCTTGGAATAATATAAACCAATGTTTATAATTGGAGATTTTATTTTCCTCATAATAGGTGAAAAATTTTTTTCTGATAGCTGTCATATTATCTTTACTAATTTAAAGATTTCACTTATCTTTATATTTATGCTTCTATTTCAAAATTCTTTCATTGTAATATAAACTAGTTTATGTTTATTTATCCTTGATCATATGGTAAGTCATATTTATCCTTGATCAATGATTATTTATTTATCTTTGGTTATATGCCAAAATATTTCTGACAAGAGATAGAAAATAGAAGTATAAGATTGTAATGAAGGGACATTTTTTGACTGAACATAGAAATCCATGAACCAAAAAGTGATTCATATGAGAACTACTGTGATTTTTGAGAATTGAGCTTTCCTTTTTATTTGAAGATAAAACTTGTACCAATAAAATAGTCTGATGGAAAATATAGATTTAAAGCACTTTGCACAGAACTTTGTACAAGGAATGTGCTCAAAAGTGCTGAACGCCTGACTGAGATATAATTACATTTGACATATTAAACCTCTCTAAGAATTTTCATTATGATCTTTCCTTTAGGCAAATAGAGCAAGTCTGACCTTTGGTACATTTGAGTTTGAATCTTATGTCATACCACATTATTTCAGAACAAACTGAAAATACAATAGAAGTATCTCTTCCAGTGACATAAAATGACGTCAAATAGTTAAAATTCATTTATCCACAGATAAGCATTTCAGCTTTCCACCATCAAAACTATGATTCGGAATCTTGTTTTGAATAACTATTTGTCGTGTTGTCTTCTCATTTGTCTTCCAGCTTTGGCTCTTTACTCCAGCCCACAAATCAGCTTCACAGAGCAGCAGCATTTAAGGACATTGTTTAGGACTCTTCCCCACCACTCCATTTGATCTCAAGCCACTTTAGCTCTCTGGTTGAGTTTTCCTGACTTGATATATACTAACCATACAGGTAGTAGTGTTTCTTCATTCTGCCTTGGTCAGTTGCAACTACATTTGGTTGAAAAATTTCTTAACCTAAGGGTCTTTCTAGGCAAGATGACTTTGCTTGGAGATATTACTGACAATATTCCTGGGTGTCTGCTTGTCAGTTTTGACTGCTTGTTATGTGACACATGTGAATTTAAAATTTCTAAGAATACAATTTACTTCACCTAGTGCAAGCTGAATTGGGAGCTTAGGGTAGATTCTCTCAAGGGAGTGTTTCTGAATGCTAAAGGCAATTTTGATCATCAGCTCCAAATTTGGTTTCCATTCAGTGTGGCTGACCATTTATCTTGAAACTAGATGTGGACTTGGAGATAGTTAAACCAGGAACTTCTTACAAAAAGGCTGGTCTGTTTCCCAATATTGTAGATACTAATTTTGTCAATAACAAGTCAGGTTGAGTTGAGCAATCCCAGAACAGGGCATAAATTTTATTTTTATTTCTTAGAATACTATAATCTGACCTTTCCTGAAGAATTTAATTTACGGAGATTAAGAAAATAGGAGAGAGGGGTGAAATACTGATTATATCTAAAGAAACAAGAGCCACTATACATCCTTGTTTGGTCCAGGGGCTGATGCTAATCCATACATGTGAATACCATGAGTAATAATTATGATGAGTTGAAACACAACCAGAGCCATGGAAGGTGGCCTGGATATGGTACTATGCAAGCTCTCATGTCTCTTCCATAACTTCTATTCCTTTTTTTAACTCCAGAGTTTTGACCACCTTCATTCAATTCCCTCTCCCTCCACCCCAACCACTGGTAATCACAAATCTGATCTCTCTCTCTTTTTTTTTTTTCAGTCTATATACAAGTAAGATCATCTGGTATTTGTCATTCTCTGTCTGATTTATTTCACTTAATGCCCTCGAAGTCCATTTATGTTGTCATATATGGCAAGATTTGCTTCTTTTAATGGCTGAATAACATTCCGTTGTTTTATATATATGCACCTCACAACTTCTTATCCATTAATTCATCAGTGGACACTTAGGTTGTTTCCATTCTTGGCTATTATAAATAATGCTGCTATGAGTATGAGGGTACAGCTATCTCTTTGACATGGTGTATTTGTTTCCTCGGGTATATTCCCAAAAGTGAGATTGCTGGATCATATGGTAGTTCTATTTTTAACTTCTTTGAGGAACTCCATTATGTTTTCCATCAGTTTACAATCCTACCAATAATGCACCAGGATTTTCTTTTCTCCACATCCTCACAAGCTTTTGTTATCTCCTCTTTTTTATAATAGCCATTCTAACAGGTATCAGGTGATACCTCATTGTGGTTTTGATTTGTATTTCCCTTATGATTAGTGATGAGAAGCAGCTCTTCATTTACCTATAGGCCGTTCATATATCCTCTTTGGAAAAATGTCTATTTAGCTTCTTTGCTAATTTTTTAATTGGGTTATATGTGGTGGTTTTTTTATTTTTATTTTTTAACTATTGCATTGCATAAGTTCATTATGTATTTTGGATGTTAACACCTTATCAGATATAGTGTTTGAAAATATTTTTTCTCATTCTATAGGCTGTCATAACTTCTCTTTCTTTGCTAAGACTTTTTTTTTTATCTCTTTCAAGAGGATTTGTAACTGATTTTTGAAGCACTTTATGGCAGCTGCTTTAAAATCTTTGTCAGATATTACAACATCTAATTTGTTATTGGCATCATTTGGTTGTCTTTTCTCATTCAGATTACAGTTTTCTTGGTTCTTGTTATGATGAGTGGTTTTTATTGTATCCTGGACGTTTTGGTAATTCCATTAGAAGACTCTTGATCCTATTTATATCTTCCATTTTAGCAGGCAATTGCTTTGTTTAGTTTGAGATTATAAGTTCTGCACTACTTTTGTTGGCTTTAGTTCCAATGACAGTTTGGTTTTCAGAGACTTTGCAACATTATTCTTGTCAGCTTTATTCTTCTGATGCTGTTAGGGTATTGCACAGTCTCTTTCGGTGCCATCTGTGGGGGCTGGCAGGTACTTCCTTGGGCTACTTACTGTCACTGGGTGATCTGCTGGAAGATGCAACTGAGAAGCAGGGGAAAGTGAGTGTATACTGTCTTGTACCAGAGACTCTGAAGAACTCTTAGGAGGGATGGTTAAAGACCTAGCCAACCCAGGTCTTTAACCATCCCTCCTAAGAGTTCTTCAGAGTCTTGACTGTTAAATGCGCAGAGATATTGTCCAGAAAACATCCAGGTAGAGAACATCCAGATAACAACATCCAATAAAGGAATATATACCCTGGCGGAAAACAAAAGTCCGTTTAACAATGTTGGGAAGACAATGGGAGCACTGCAGAGGTCAGCGGACATTTTCATGTACTCAGATTGCCTGTTGAATTTCTTGAAATCTACCTTCCATTTCTGACGCTCACCCTGGGTATTCTGTGAGACTTTGAAAACCCAGGCTCCATAGAGTTGGTCTAGTTGTCTCACTATGAAAGAAGTGGGCAGTAATTTCAAATAGAAACTCCACTGAGGCTTTAGAAACCCTGGCACAAATAAGTTCTCTACTCTTTTCTTTTTAAAGAATATTTTCACTCCTGTTGAGGAAATGGAGAGTGTTTTCCCATTATTTACAAAGCACCTTACACCAAGATGACCTATCTGTCCATACATCACTCGAAGGCTAGTTGGTATACCAAATTCTTATTCAAAGATCCCTCTACTTCTCAGTTATACCTCAGCCTTGATTCTCTTCATTTCCTGACCCTACTCTAGCATTTGGCTCAATCATCGTATTTCTCTTGTAGCTTTCTCAGCCTGTCCTGGCATCTCTCATATTAGTGGATGTGTGAATTCTAGGAACCGCCACGTGGTGCTATAATGACTTTTGCCAGGCAAGGTCCAGGTTGTGAATGGAAAGTCACAGTGCCCAGTACTAGTTCTAGTTTCCTTTACAGCAAGTCACACACTACTGATACTTCAGATCTTACAGAAGTACAGTATGTGAAGTCTTGTTTCATATTAAGACTCCTCTCCTACATCCAGCCCTGTCAATTCACCTTCATTCTTCATTTCTAGGGATTGGGGCTTCTGAAATACTTGGATTCAAGGCCTATGAGTACCTTGATCAAAAAAAAAAAAAAAAAAAAAGAGAGAGAGGAAAAAAAAAAAAAAAAAAAAAAAAAAGAAAAAAAACCAATTTGGTGGAGAAAGAAAAAGAAAAAAAAAAGACAAAGGAAAAAAACCGATTTGATGGAATTAGCTCCTTTCTCTCACTTCTATTTTAGTTGACAGGCCTGTTGCAAAGCTTCTATAGCTTTGAATTAGATCTTAAAGTAGACGTTGGTCCCATTGAAAGTCCTTGAGACAACAAAAAAAACCACACATGTTAATTTTTCCACCAGCTAGTCCCAGCAATCAGAGGATGGAAAGACTTCATTGTTGTTTTTCTTTGTTGAATAAATACCCCTTTCATTTATAGCCATCTGATCTATAACACTTTAAAACTTTCCTTGTTTACCTAGCAAGGAATTTTGGACACAATTCTCTTCTACAAGGCATTTTAAGGCACAAATATGCAATGTTTATTTAATGTATCACTAACTTTTTTTTTGCGATGCATTTATTTTAAGCAAATTTTTCTTTGACAATAATCATAAGGTTTGAAAAATGGAAAATATTTTAATAAAAAGTTCCTAACAACTTAATGCGTTCTGAGTACTGTGCAAAGTGCTGAGAATACAAAGATTTTTAAAAAATTATAATATGGATCTGACTCCAAAAAATTATATGCAGTGTAATAGAAGAAAAAGTACATGCACACATGAACAAATATTTACATGTAGTTCTATAAGTTCAATATTAAAAGTGGACAAAGCCAGAGGTCCTATGTAAGAATTGCTTTTGATAGGCAGTTGAATCAGGAAAGATTCAGCAGAGTAGCTGATATATGAATTAAGTGCTAAGAATAAATAGAAACCAATCGCATAGAAAGAGAGCAAAAACATTCCAGGTTTAGCAAGAGCCACATGCCAAATCACAGAAGTATGGAGCAATAATATGTGTTGAAAGCTGTAAGTAATTCAGCATTGCTCAAATCCAAAGGGGTGTGAGATGAGGCCATAAAGGGCTTTGAAAAGGAGCTTGGATTTTATTCTCTAAGAAATAGGAAACTTATGATAGATCCTTAGGCGGAAAGAGATGATATAAACAGGTTTGCATTTTAGAAACATCACTGCATCTTATAAGTAATACTTAACATCCATTTAACAAATTTAAATTTATAACCTCATATTTGCTTATACTGGCTCTTCAAATAGCAGAAGAGCTCTAATACTAAATAAATTTAAGCATCAGAAAATTTTAGGCATCTTATATCTCTTAGGTGAGGCTCATGGAACTTTTGCCTATGGAATTTTTGCCTTCATGGAACCATAAAGAGAAAATATGTCCATCTTAAAAAAAGGAAACTTTACAAATTTTCTAGTAAGCCCTACAGCCAAATGAAAACAAAAATATTTGTAGAATGCTTGCAGTTGTCTTGGCCTACTGGGCCTTCTTAGTGGATGGGAGATCGTGCCCTCTGTAAGCATAGAGTGTGCTTGTCTATGCCGTAACTTATGTCCTGTGTGTGTCTTCCTGACAACTATTTATAAAGGCAGCCTTCATTTCCTATTTCCAGAGGAAAATTTAATTGAAAGCACATATTAAAGGAAAAAAATTTAGGTTACGTATGCAAAGTATCCATTCATGACTAGCTTTCTCTTATGAATATTTGACTACATTGATATTTTTATGAATGATTGAAACATTCAATCATTCTCTGGTGATTGTCAGAGAAAGATCAAGAGACCGTGGCTATAAGAGTGAAGGTGTGCAGGACCTATTTGTGGTAGGCAACCTAGCTCCCTGTCCCTGTCTCATGTCCTTCTCTTGCCACAGTGACCCAGAGAAGCAGGCAGGCCGGCAGCATGACTGTGAGTTCTAATCCTGCCTGAGGTGACATGGATTTCACAGTCTATGGCTATTACTACAAAAGCACACCAGTCCAGATCTTATGGAGAGAAGTACAATTTCTATTGACCTCTTAGGTTCTTTATAGAAGATGCCCTGCATGAGGAAAGCAGCGGAAAAGCAGTTGGTAGATAAATAGAATAACAACCTGGCTTCTTGGTGTCTCATGAACATAACCATCATAGATAAAACTCCAGTCTCTTTTGTGTAACTGACATTTAGTTTGTTATCCATTTTTAATAAAAGTAGAGAAGTTACTCTCCTGTGGCTTTTGCTGGTACTTTTTATAGCCGTGGTGTGGTAGGAAGTAGGCCCCAAGTTCCCTTGGCAACAAGTAGAGTAGAAGTGATACACAGAAATCTGAATCATCAGTGAATCATCTGAAGATTTCTGTTTCCAATCCTTAAAAATAATGTACTGATTGTTTTTTATCTGTGCAGTTTGTTGACTCCAAGTAAACACCACAGAGACCATAGGATACTTCAATCAATCATTGAAGAAACACTGCAAATGCTCCAAATGGACCTTAATATAGATAGCCAAGAAACATTGCACTTTCTTTATTAGGACAACACTTGCATTTGAGGGGAACATATCAGTATATCAAGGTATTGGCAATGGGGAAGTTCCCTTTCCACCAAGAACTTGATGGCTCCAGCAAGATGTTTCAGGATACTGCTGCATTTAAAATATTTCTTAGCATCAAGAAAAAGTGATTTCTATACAGTTCAATGTTAGTCACAAAGACGGTTTTCAGACATCAGAAAAGAGAACTATTATGGCTCACACCTGAAAGATACACACACACACACCCCTTCTGAGACTTCTGGACATCAGTTACCCAGTTTCTCCATCAACTTTTTCCCACTAATACATCTGTTGCATAATCCTTTTATCTCTACTCTTGTTGCAACTATCTAATTTAGGTTTAGCACTTGTCTTCTTAACTCAGAGTGCTCTCTAATCCTTTCTTTGTGCAGAGAGAAAAATAATTTCCCTTAAAAATTATTTTTCTCATGTCAGCATCATAATCAAAACTCGTTAATGGTTCGATGGCTTTTTGAGGTCCATGACTTACTTATCATTGTATATGCAGCACAAACCATGGTGCCTGAACCATAGAGTATATTCAGTAAATGGTTTTGAATGATTTATAATAATTGTGGTATTTTTGTTCATATGTCTCTTGTGAACAGAAGTCTAATCTCATTAAGTCTTTGTATCTCTAACTCCTAGCATGATCTCTTGTGTATTGTACACATTCAACGAACATTTACTGAAACAATGAATGAAATTCACATCCTGGACTCTTGCATGCATGTTGTAGTCTCCCCTACCTAGGTGACCTCATTTCCTACCACCACCTTCCTTCCTGTGAGGTGAGACTTTGTACCAGTCAAACTCCATTTCCCTCAGATGCATTACCACCCCCATTCTCACCACCTGTTCTCCTTCAAGGCCTCTCCTAAATCTCATTCCCTTCACAAATGGAGGGTCTACTCATTCCTCCAGCCTTTATTCAAATTTTGTCTCTAATGCATTCTTACTATTGTTTATCTTTTTGACTCCTGAGTGATGTCACCTATTTCCTAATGCTTGGCATCTCCCTCATGTTGATGAAACCAGCTTCTTCATCTCTAGCTCTGTTGTCTCCTCAGAGCCTCAAAATTTGATGTTTATAAATTCCTCAGGTTCAAAATGTTCAAAAGTTATTTCATCTTGTTAATTTTTTTAAGCTATGTTAACTATTTTTTTTGTTATAATGAGTTCTTTTGCTTGTAGAGATACATATTAAAATATTTATGAATGAAATTATATGTTGTCTTTAATTTATTTCAAATTTATATGAGAGGGGATAAAAAAAGGAGCTATGCTATTCTATGTACTATGTGTTTTAAATTTTTCATAATATAAACTTCTTAAAACTTTAATTATTTTCCTCTATTATTACCTTGAACTACTCTGCTTAAATGAATCGTTCCCCCTCCCCCTCGACATCCATTCTAACTGTATGGGACATTCTCTGGTAGGAAGCAGACATTGACATGTGAGGCTGAGTAAGTTTAGCTGCTCATGACATCAGTGCCCAAGTAGAAGAACCTGGTATTGAGCCAAGTAATTAAAAAAAAAAAAAAAGTTTTTGAGAGTGAAGAGAGAGACCGGCTGTATTCTGAAAGAAAAATAGAATTAAGAGTCATCCCTCTACCCCACCTCAATTTTCTGGTTCTCTAAAAACACAGGAGAAACATCCAAAATCCATGGTCATGTTGTGTCCTTTGCTTGAACTGTTTTTCCATTATCTACTTAGAAACGATCTACTTAAGCTTCATTGGAGGTTCTGCTCAACCATCCTTTTCTTTTTTAGAACTGCCTGGACTCTCTCTTACAGGCAGAATTAAATGCTTCCTCATCAATATTCACAAAGGACATTATACATACATACATACTACTACTACTACTACTACTACTACTACTACTACTACTACTACTACTACTACTTTCTTCTCCTCCTCCTCCATTTCTATGTATACGTTGCTCCTTTTTTTCTGCTAATATCTATAAATTGAAAGTCTTCTTTTCTAATCTCCCCCACCCAAAAGTGTTCCCTCTTCCTCTGAATTCACAGAACTTTTTTTCCACAGCATGTATCATGATCTGCTTTGGTCTGGGTGTCCTATCTCCTTTGCTGTCCAAGACTTTTGAGAACAATATGATACCTTCTATTCCAGCTACTCGCTACAAAGCCTGCTCAGGATTTGGTTCCTGAGCACACTTGAAAAATTTGTTGAATTGACTATTTGAGTATAAAAGACAAGGAAGAGTCTCGGTTTCCTATTTGAGATCAGCAGGACAGAATATTTGATGTTCATAATTTGCTGAAATAATTTCATGAGCTCCATTACTTATAGAGAGAATAAAGAGGTCTATAAACAGGCAGCCACAATTCAGAGAGAGGGTACTCTCATAGTTCTTTCAGTCTTCCAGAATTATGTAACACATGTCATCCATTTAACCAGTTACTGCTAACAAATAAACAGCAAGGGAAGATTTATATCTCCATTTTAAAGTTAAGGAAACTAAAGCTATGTTAGTAGTAAGTTCAGACACAGAGCTAAGAATTTTATCCCAGAATCTCTTTTTAAAAATTAAAATAAAATTGTATTTTAAAAACTTTTTCAATTACAGTTGACATGTAATATTATATTAGTTTCAAGTATACAACATAGTGATTAGATATTTATATAACTTATGAAGTGATTACTCCAATAAGTCTAGTACCCATCTGATGCCATATGTAGTTGTTACAATAATATTGACTATATTCCTTATGCTGTACTTTATCCAAGACTTCTTTTTCAAAAAAATTTTATTTTTTATTTTTTTTAGGTGAGCCAACTCTTGGTTAACCTCACAGATTGCAAGGACCTTGTCAGCTTACAATCTCTTATTTTTTATTTTTTATGCCTATTGCACCTGGTCTTCCTAGGTGGTCCCCCATCCAAGTACTAACCAGGCCCGATCCTGCTTAGCTTCTGAGATCAGATGGGATCAGGCTTGTTCAGGGTGGCATGGCCGTAGACCAAGACTTCTCATCCAACTCTACTGTCTGTCCCATTTACATCACAGGCGTCTATGTGTAAGTGATAATAGACTTAGCTCAGCTAATACTTCTCATCCATTACAGAGATTTTAGAGACATATTACAGCTTTGAGAGCCTCGGAGGCTGGACTGTGTTCAAATTCTACCTTTGACTGCATGACCCTAGGCAAGCCGATAGTCACTCTGAAAAAAAAAAAAAAATGGAAGCAGTATACTAAATGAAGGAAACTCAGATGGGCTCCTATGGAGGCTTCTTGCTATCCAGTGTGCTCACTCTGTGCCTCAGTTTCCACATAGGTAAATAAGAAGGAAAATAACTCTTATCTCATAGGGTTGTGCAGAAGATTAGGTGAGTTAATATACACAAAGCAGTTAAAACAGTGCCTGGCACATAGTAAGCACTGTATATAATGATTTGCTTTTGTCACTACTTGGATCATTTATTTTAAAACAGCATATGTAATATATTTTGTGTAATAAGAAAGACAGAAATATTCAATGATTTTTGGGGTCAGTTTTTGAGACTAGTTCTAAGATATTTATGGTATTAGCATCTAAAATATCTTGCATATTCTCCACAACCTTTCCAAACATACTTAGTTTGCAAAATTAGATTGGACATTGTACAGAAATAGATTTTCTCATAATATTTTAGTACTTTCAATTTCATTCCAGCTGGAGTCTAAAATACTGGTGCATGAAGATATTTAAAATTATGTGAAAAAAACATGATTCAAACTTATTTTTTATTTGTTTTCAGGAAAAGTGTTGTTGGTTCACATGTGGCATAAAAGCAAAGTTAGTATCACTGGAGGATGATTTAATCACCTCAAAAACAGGACAATGTATTGGGAGCTATTCTGATATCTGGTTATGAAAGAAAAACTAGCAAAGCTGTAAAAATTATATAAAATTGATTTAATCATTGAACCTATAAATATCAACTGAGCACTGTCCTATGCCAGGCAATACTCTAGAGAAGGGATATATAATCCATATCCTCTACGTGGAGGTTATGTACAGGTGTAAGGAGACAGAAAACAAGTAAACAGAATAATTACAGATTTTAAGATGGAAGTCATGGAAGAAATGTACAGGACAATATGACCTAATAAGTAGGAAAGTGGAGGGGTGTCTTTAAATAGGGTAATTTGGGAAGGTTTGAGCAGAAACTTAAAAGACCAGGAGGTATAGAATTTGGTGACACTACATTATAAAGAAACCATAGCGAGATAACTCAGCAACAGTTTTTTTTTATTTGTTTTGTTTTTGTTTGTTGCTCATCTTACATATATTTTTTGTTCCTATTTGCAAATTTGATTTGGTTCAAATGTAGTTAAAATAGCCTGGACAAAGTTCAAACATTATCTAAGATTGATGTCACTTTCTGTCCTTTTAGCTTAAAGGATTATTCAAAAAAAGTTTAGAAAATAAAAATTTTTAATAAAATAAAATTTACCCACATTCCAAAAACTTAAAGGTTACTCATATGTTGATCTATTTCTAAAGCACATTGTTTTTTAAGTTCTGTTTGTGGTTATCTAACCTTTGTGAAATGAGGTTAAATAAAGCTAGGTAGCCGACTCAGCCTAGAAAAAAGAGAAGCAGAGGTCATGCTGATATTCAGAGTTTACATGGTAACAAGTATGTTTTGGTGTAAAAGTTGCATTTGATCAGACAAAAAAAATGTTGTTGTGGTCACAACAATGTGGCCAGAGAAATGTTTTGATTTCTCACACTGGCAAATCTTATCTCCCTAAGCCGTTGCACTACCAAGAGATATAGCCCTTCTTCACTTTAGAAGTAATAGCTTTGAGAGAAAGAAACCACTGAGAAAGTCATCTTGTTATGATGAACAGAAGCTAGGATGGTTGGTGATGGTGGTGGCAGTGCAATTGGTAGTGATGCATCTGGCCCTGACATGGTCCACTGTGATCAATTATTTGGATATTTGACAAGGTTCTGGACCCATATTGTTAAATTGCTCTCCTAACAGCAGTGTTTAAGAAGACCCTTCTCATTAAACCCGACAGTATGAATTATCTTTTAAAAAAATCTTTACTGGCATTAATTTTAGTAAAATTTAAGGTCTGAGTCACAGCCACTTTTATTTTTCTTTTTATTTTTCCTTATTTCTATCTTTTTGTGGGGTGGGAAGATCAAAATAGGATTCCTGGTAGAATTAAAACATGCCTAAAGTGGTCAGCCTCAATTTAAAAAAAAAAAAGCATATAATTCTAAAATGTGCAGAAGATTATGTTATTTTTAGGAACATTATTTTCTTAGGTCCATTTTAATGACCTTGGGTTAATACTGCTTTTGAATCCTGCTTGGTCAACGTTAGCTATTTTTGAGGAGAAATATTTCAAGAACTTATATAGGCACTAGTATACCTAAGATAATATGAACCATGGGTTAACATAATGCATGTACATTACATTTTACAAAGATTATTTGGATAAAGAGTTTGCCTCAGGCTATAACACAGAAATAGCATGGTTTAAACATTTTGATTTGCAATATAAATTATGCTTATTTTATTAAACTTTTCTAAATGAAATAATTTATCCTTTGAAATATTTTAGAACACAGTGTAGAATAAATTAATTGATTGACTTTGTGAGATTTCAGCTGAATTGGCAAAACAAACTCATGACAATAATTCTAAATTCTAGACACCGCTACACAGCCAACCTTTGCCATCAGGTTAATGCGGATATTGTAGACTTTGTTCTATGAATTTGTGAAAATCAATAATTACAGAGAAAGTTTGTAGTGCTGTTTTAGTGACTCTTTTATAGAAATTATATTATGATATACCTACCATGATACCAAAAACCTGATTTTTGCCTTATCAGTGCCTCTCTTCTTTAAACTGCTGCATTAAATTCTTCGCTACTGTTTGAGTCCTTCTATAGGCCATTGAGTTTGCTTCTATTTCTTTGCCATTAGAAATTTTTAAATTTAAGAACTTCTCAATCTCAACATCAAAAAGAAATTTTGCTATAATTTAGTGTAATACTTTTTACTATTATATCTGTGCTTAGATCATAACCATCTGAAATTTATCTTTATAAGTGTGAGACATGAACTGTGTCTTTCTAAATAATTTAATGGTTTTTCCCAAGAATTTGTATAAAAAATGTACCCTTTACCCATTTATTTAAAATGCCACTTTCATCATCTACTTAATAATTGTATAGGATTTTATCTAGTTTTACACTCTTATTACATTGATCTAGTTATCAATTCTCGTCGTATTACACCATTTTTATTACTATAATTCTATATATGTTTGATCTGTAGTGGGCAAGGCCATCCCTTCTTAGTTTTCTTTTATAGGTTTATCTTGGTTATTTTTACGTATTCTCTTCTTTATGAATTTTAGAATAGGCTTTAAATACCATAAAACATTCTATTTTTAAAAAAATATTGAACCAAATTCATAGATTATTTTGGAGAGGACAGATGTCTTTAAAATACAAACTGTCTTATTCATGAACAAAGTATTGAACAAGAGTCACGAGACAGGAATCAGATTCAAAGGGGTGACACTAAGCAGGCTCAAGTTATAATTTTTATTTTGGGATTTAGTAAAAAGGCTGTTTCTAGTTATGCTCAAAACCCAATATCATTTATTTCACTGATTTTTTTTTCTTTTTAGGATTGATGGTTCCCTCCTGTAGCCCTGGTCGAATATAAACCCCTAAATTGGTAAGGAAGTGTATTGGGCTGATGGTAAATGTTTCTCATGTCTGGGAAAGGAAGAATCGGTTAGATGGTGTGAAATTCAACCTTGGGACTCATATCTCTGGCAGATTTTGCTATTTCTAACAAAAACACTTGTGCATACTCATATCCTCTCTTACATCATCTTAACACAGAATTCTGCTAATATAACTGACAGAGGTAAGTGTTTCACACAAAACCCAATTTTGCAGACATTTTATTTTTTGATGTTTTATTACCTTTTAGCTTATGGGGTTTTAGGGAGTTAGAAACTCTATTTTTGCTGTGCACAGACTTTCTGTTTCCTCTACCTTTTTGAAGATGACTGGCTGTGAATTTAATCTTGTTAGCACCATGACCTTTTCACCACAAAGTTTTAAGAACTACCTGTTAGACCACTACATAATACCATTAGGAAATAAAATGCATGAGATATATGAAGTTATCAGGCTATACAGTATTTGTTCCCTATTGATATGTATCTAACAAAACATTATATAGAATATTTTCTGCCTGCTTTAAAAGATTTGGATTAATTCTCCTTTTCATTCTAAGAAAAATAACATTTACACTTTAATTAAAATTTAACTAACTTTGGCAAGCTGCAGGGAATTCAAAAGTTTGTGAAAGTCTAGAAACTTTCATATTTTATTGGAATTGGATACTCACTTTTTAACCTTAACTATAAAGCTACTTTGCTCTGATTTCTTCTTACTTAGAACTCACTAATCCTTGCACATTTGAAAAGCATTGGTAAACATGACAAAAAAGTGGTTGTATTGTCCTTAATGAAGAAAGAAAATATTTTGCAAATAACTCACCATTCCTATAAAGAAGTTTTTGTGTCCCCAGTGGTATAGTTAAATTGTGACTATATTTACTGATTTTGACTAGACAATTGCTGAATTCTCTACTTAATTCTTGACTATATGGTTGTGTGCTACTTATGAGAATTAAGCACAAGTATCAGGTTTAATTCGTAACCTTTAACGGTCATTAAAAACAAAAACAAAACGGAAAACATTCATTGTAAAAATAAATGCTAGATGAGAAGTAAAAGCCATCAGCTGGCAAATTTAAAGCCCTAACAATGATATACTACGAGGCTTAAGGAAAGAGATCTATATGAGTTTTTATTAAAAATTGTATTCTTATATCAACTTTTATTATTTTATGAAAAACAGAAACTCTTGTCTTTGACTCTTATTTAGTAATTATTATGAAATTTTGCTAGAGAGGTTTTTTTTTTATTTCCACTTATATAAATTATTTTGCTCACTTAACTTATAGTGAGGACAATAAAGATCAAAATCCAAATACAGTTTCTGCCATCACTTGGTCTAAATCAGAGAATATGACCTTTTTTATCTTCAGGTGAATTTTCAGTGAGAAAACAAAGTATCTTAGACTCAATCATATCTTCTTATCATGGTTAAATTAATCTTGTTTTGAGGAGTAAGGTTGTGGTATCTCAGGAAACCTCTAAGTGTGGATCAAGAAGTTTTAACTTCCTTAATTTAAATACTTCCTCATATTTTTCTATTGCCAACTTACTAATAGAGGTAGTTTTATTCAAAAAACAACTTTATAATTAAAATAAAATCTTAGCCTATATGCCCTCCCCCAACTTGATAGTTCTATAGTACATCAAAAAAATCCCACCATAGAAAATAAAATGTGAAAAAGCTTATATTTATTTCCCTAGCATAATGACATTGGGTTTACACAGGGCAAGTAGTTCAATTACTTTGGTAAAAAAATATTTAGGTCTCTCCATGAAGGTAGTGCCATGTCAGTTGAGAAGGCGGTACTGTTGATGATGGATATCATTTATACATGCAGGTGTCACAGGAAAGGCCAATGTGGTCTTTACAGTCCCTTCCATACTCTTTATACAAGAAGATTGTCCTTTGATTGTTCTTGTGGTTGTTATTCACAGAGCCTGTAGCTTCTTGTAACCCAGTCCTGTAAGTACTCAATGGCCCCAGGTTTTTCTCTTTTCCTGTGGCTTCCTGCCATCTGGTATGCAGGCTGTACCGGTTTCTCATTTATCTACATTTCTCTTACAAGCTCGCCCCGGCAAATAAATCAAGGGATACCACCTATTCATAACAAGCCATTCACTCACTTTGGTAACCTTAAAATCATCCAGTTAACATTTATATTCCATGTTCTCATTGGATTTCAGATACCGTCTGTGGGAATGTCTCTGAGTTATCAAACTCACTCAAAATTACTGGAATCCAGGCAAATTTGTGTTATATTTTTCTTCTCCCACTTTTTTTTCTATTTTAGTTTAATATATAATAAAAAATTTGCATTTCATTTACATGGTTCCATCTATATTTTTGGAAACACATCACCACCAGTCATAAAAGAACAGCTAGTATTAATGGCCCATGCTAATTGCTTCACATGAGTTATTAAATGGCAACTCTCTGAGAATGAATACTATTATTATGAGTCCTGTTTTGCAGATAGGCATAGAGAAGTTGATTGAACTACTCAGGGTCATTTAGGTAGTAAGTAGTGAAACCAAGCTTTGAGCCCAGTTGTCTAACTCCAGAGCCTAGGCACTTACTTTTTTTTCCCTTTTTCTATATATGGATAATGAGCTTACTATGTTTCAGCAACTCTTCTAATGTTCTATATGTATTAACTCCTTTAATCTTCATAATAACCTTTAAAGTAAACACAAATATTATATGTTCTGTATGGATATGAAAACTGAGAGGTTAACTTGCTTATGTTAACATAATTGATAGTTAGACAAACTGGGAGCCCAAGAATTTTTGTTTCAGAGTCTGTGCTCTTAATCATTAATTTATATTCTCTCTCATCTGTAAAAAATGCTCATAGAAAAAACTCTGCCATTTCCAGTAATAAAAATTTATCTGAAGAAATACTTGTAGAAATAGGATATAAATTTTTGTTCAGATGTATCTTTATTTTTCACATCTTTTGTCAGTTTTTTTTTAATTGGCAACTTCCCAGAGGTGACAAAACCTGTGAACATTTGTATTATACAAATTTTATGTTTCAGATTTATCACAGTTAATCATGATTAATGTTTTTCTAGTCCTTACATTTATACTTGGCTTATTTAGTCTAAACAGGAATCAAAAAAAAAAAGAGGAGAGATATTTGGGACTAAGAATAGAATTAAGGTAGATGGCAACTTCATTTGGGGAAGGATGAAGAAATCTCAGAAACATAAAGATGAGTTAAAACACTGAGGATCTAGCCAAACCCAGGATCACATTAGCAGTATGAGGTGCTAATTGATACAAACGTGCCATTGATGGCAACAGAGTAATTCCAAACATATTCCTCATAATACTGTAATTAATAATTCCTCATAATACTAGGATCAATAAAATAATGAACTTGTCATTGTTATTATGTAGCAGAGAGAAACAGCATAGTTTCACCCAATGTGACCATTTGATTAATGCTTGTTATCACCTCCATTCTATAAGTTCCACATTATCAGGTATTAGACCTGTTTTAAATCACTAGTATATACCCAGTTCAATATCTGTTCAATACTGAGCACAAAAAGGTTCTTTTAAATATTGAAGGAGTGAATGAATGAATTCAGGTATAATAGTGACTGAAGTTTAAGTGCATATAAACCTAAATTCAATCCCTTGTATACTAGATATGAAGCCTATGGCACCAAATTTAAGTTCATCTTGCCAGATAATGGGCCAATGCTGCTCCTGTAACTCCTACCTTGGTGGAATGCTGTCATGACAAGAAAGACAACAGTGACCAGAGCCTGAAGAGTCTGGGGACATTTGTCCCTGTTTACTCCTTGATTCAAAATAAAATAATTACTCCCTATCAGCATCTTTGATCCAGTGGATCACTTCTTCCTCTTTGACACAATTTCTTTACTTGGCTTTGAGGACACCATACTCTCTGGGTCTTCCTATAGCGTTAGCCACTTGTTCTTAGACTCCTTTGCTAGTTCCTCTTCACAACTTCTTGTATTTTCATTTCTTAAATAACATCTGTCTTTAGAAGAGCAGACTTTTTAAAATTTTGATAAAGTCCAGTTTCAATTATTTTTTTATGGAGTATGTTTTTGGTGTCTCATCTAAGAAATCTTTGCCTAATGCAAGATCACACAGATTTTCTCCAGTTTTGTCTTCAAGACATTTTATAGTTTTCAACTTAGCACTTAGGTCCATAATATATTTTGAATTAAGTTTTGCATATGGGCTGAGATATGAATCAAAGTTCTTTTTTTTGCATATAGATGTCTGTTTATTCCAGGACGATTTGTCGAAAAGATTTTCTTTTTCTTTGCTATATCACCTTTGCATCTTTGTCAAAAACCAGTTATCTAAGGGAATAAAAAGACAACCTACCAACTGAGAGAAAATATTTGGAAATCACATGTTTGACAAGGAACTTGCACTGGAATAAAAAAGTAACTCTCAAAATACCACAGTAAGAAAACTATCCAATTAAAACAGAGTGAAACAACTACTGGACACTTCGACAAAGAGAATATTCAGAAGGCAAAAGATCTTCAAGCTCATAGCCATTGGGAAATGCAAATTAAAACCATGATGAGTTATGACTACACACTTGCTAAAATGGCTAAAAATAAAATTATTGGCAATATTAAATGCTGGTGAGGATGTGGAACAGCCCATACATTGCTGGTGGGACTATATTAAGGATAAGAATGTTGAGACCATGATAAAATTTTTCTGCCTTAATTTCTGATGTCAACAAAGATATATTTGTTTTTCAAAACAACTTCAACTTAATACCATGTATTTGTCATATTTGTAGTGTTAGGTTAAAGAGATCATCTATTTTAAAAAAGATGCAGCACATATCAAAAGCTATATAAAAAACCAAGGCCATATTCTGGATGTGATATAAAATTTAATAGTAACATAAGGAGAGATATTTAGAAAAAATGAGATTGATGATTTTTTCATCGTTCCTTACTTACTGGAATTATTCGAAGATAGACAGTTCTTTAGAACTAGCAGGACAAACAGGATCCTCCTCACCGCCAAGTCAGTGAACTTTTCAGGTTCAAAAGGACTCTTCAGCTGTTGCCTAAGCCATTTCCTCATTTTCGATGACAGCAAACGAATGGTTCATTTTCATTTTTACAGTGTTATGCCCTTTAGCTAATTCTGAATAAAACTGCTACACTTGTTTGGTGAGAATTTTTTCAACATTCCATGCTGAACGTATCCACTATTCATAACAAGACTACATAAATTCAGAACCTAAGACAAATTTCAAGACAGAAAGGCAAAATAAAATGAAAATGTAATGATGTGATATCTTACTATTAATTTGTCAATGATCTGTCTTGAGTTGTTTATAAGTCTTCTCTTACCTTTCTAGTGCCAGCTCAGGCTGTGTAATAGGACATTTAGAACAAAGATTCTAAATAATTCACTGTTGCTTCACAGGCTAAAGGTCAACTTATAGTTTAAAACTTTTACTTGAGACCTTAGAGAATTAAGTGATTCTTTCCACAAGTCAAAACATGTACTTGTGTGCACTTCCTGATAAATTTTTCCTAATGTATGGAGAAAAAGGCATGTAAAACATAAAATAGTCATGACAAATGTTCAACATTGTCAGCAAAAATAGTCAACAAGCAACATTTCTTCTGTATTTGCTGTTATTCTTGTTAAACGAAATACTTTTCAAACATAAAGCTCTGCTTCTTAAAATTCAGGCATAAAAATCTTTTCCTGGGACTGATTTATATTTCTACCATTGTCTCTGTGTCAGCACCAAACCATGACTTCAGTTTATTGTCAAAACACAGACAGACAAAGCTCATGCATAGACCATATTTATTGAATTATTTCCTATCATAGTCTCATTGAAATGCAAAATGCTTGATGCTTAGAAAAACATAAATCAATTATACTAATCTGGAACTTCCAGGCAGAATTTCAAATGAAATTTTAAGATCCTATTTTATCTGCATAAAAAGTTGATAGCTGAGAAATATGAGTTTATCCAGGACATTTTGGCTTGTTAATTACATAAACAATGCATACCTATGACAAAAATTTTTATATTTTGTAAGATAGATGTAACTTCTATTGACTTTCTCATCTTTAGCTTATTTATAGTAACCCTTAATTTCTGACTTAGAGTTTAAGGGAGGAAAGAAGATATGGGAAAAGAGAAGAGTAGTTCAGATTTGAAGAATTTGAGTGAGAAGTGCTCGTGAGACTTTCAAGTACAGATGCCTAGATGCACTTGAATCTCTGGATGTGGTAGTATAGAAGAGAACCTGGGCTAAAAATGCAGATTTGTGTTAAAAACTGAGTGGGAAAAGAAAACTGACTATGTGGAAGAGTAAAGACATGAGGAAAGAAACCTTGGATACACCAATATTCATGAATGGGTAGAAGTGAAGTCCATAAACGGAAGGGAAAATAGAGGATGACAACAGGATGTGGCATCAAAGAAGCTGAGGGAGGAAGAGTTCAAAGATGAGAGATTTGCCCACAGCATCATTAGATGACGCTGAGACATCAAGTAGGGTAAGCATCTCAAAGTCTCCATTTATTTTATAAGTTAAGAGATCATGAGTGATGGAGACTGGTAGATTTCAGTGGCATGGTGCGATTGGTCAGTGAGCAACCAGAGACAGTCTTTCAGTTAGCTTGACTGTACAGAGAAAGAAAGAAATGCCCTAATTGCAAGGAGCAAAATGCAAGGTGGAGGAAGATTCCCCCCACCCCCCATCCCCCACTACCACATACACACTTTGGAAGAACAGGGAATTCTAATCTTATTCCCTTAGAGATAATCAACAGTAAGGAAGCAGTGATACTCCAGGTTCTTACCATATGATAAATTATAATGCCTTCTGTCCAGGAGAAAAACTCAAGGTTCCCTTGACGAAGCTTCTAAAAATGATGCAGGAGTCAGACTAAAGGAAGGTATAAAAGACCACCCCACAATCCTTTCCTAAGAAGGTGATATGACCTTACTGGAAAAGGGGAAATCCTGGTAGAAGCCTAATTTGGAAAGGCAAAGGTGGCATAAGGACCAGCTTGTAAATATTCCACTGGGGTCCTCTTCACCAGTGTGGAACAGCATCAAGATGCAGCCCCGCTAGGGAGCCCATGAATAAGCAGAAATCACAAAATAAAATTCTTGAACAGGAGAGCTTCTCTTGAAACAAGGCATTGTTTCTTTCTCAATTTTTACCACTACCACCACCACCATCAAAAAAATACTTTCATCTATTCTTGCTTTTTTTATTTTTGAGACAGTTTTCAATTGGATTTAGTTCAAAATAGCATCTTTTCTAAAAGTTCTAAAAATACTTTTAAAATTACCTTTAAAGTAGATACCTATTTAAAAAATATTCATGATTCAGGTAATTTGTATACCTATAATATGCCGCATTATTTGATAATATTCATATTATAAATAAAAATCATTAACGAAAGCAATTTTGCCCTTGAATATTTTTAATACAAAAGTGTTTAAAAGACTATAATTCTATGGCACTTTATCTTATTATATGTCCTCAGTTTCTTGAATTACAGATGTCTTCTAAAAATTATTTCTCCAGATGTCCAGCTATGTTTTTAAATGCCCCAAAATATAGCATAGCTCTTTAGATTAATTGTATTTTGGTAATCATAATTCAACAGAAATATAAGTCAATAAGATAATATATGTAACATGTCTGCCACATAAATATTTGTTTTGGCTTTTGTTTTTAAAAGAAGAAATACCCTTGTTTCTCCCCCCTTAGGAGTGGTAAATATTCAGAATAATTTTCTATAGTCAGAAGGCTTTGCAAGAAATGTTCTTTCTTAAAAGACAATCATTCTTGTGTTTTCCACACTGGCAAAGATTTACTGGGTTAGGATGTGCTGATCTCTTTTGCCCATGAGGGAAGTTTTAAAACAGAAGGCCCCAGTAAATGGGAGGCTTAAACCTCTTAACGGAAGCTGGCTTTCCCCATGTGAGCTGACCCTCATCACAAAGATACTGTGTTCATGCTGTGTAAGTCAATTTCATGGATTTTTCTGCTCTTGGAATGATCAGGAGCTGTAAACATAACCATGAAGACAATATGTAGGACAATAAAGACATCTACTCCACTGTTTTCTCCTGGCAATGGGAATGTTTATTCACTGCATTTTAGTGCTGTAACTTATCTCTGATTATCTGGATAAGATTTTTTTCCTATTTTTTAAATTGTGGTAAAATACACATCATGTGAAATTTGTCATTTCAACCATTTTTTAAGTGTATAATTCAGTGGCATCAAATATATTCATATTATCGTACAAGCATCACCATTTTGTATCTCTAGAAATTTTTCACCTTCCCAAACTGAAACTCTGTACCCATTAAACAAAAAGTCCCCTTCTGCCATCCTTTTAGCCCCTGGCAACTACTATTCTACTTCCTGTCTCTATGAGTTTGACTAGATACTTCATATAAGTGGAATCAGATAATATTTGTCCTTCTGTGATTAGCATAGTATTCTCAAGCTTCATCCATGTTGTAGCATATGTCAGAATTTCCTTTTTTTTATTTTAAGGCTGAATATTTCATTTTATGTATGTGCCAAGCATAAGAATTTTTAATGCACAATTTGCTACCTAAGCTACATGGACATATTGTCTCAAAACATTATAAGAAAACTGGAAATTGAATTGTTGGATTGTGTGAAATAATTTGAAGTTATGGAGTCCTAAAAATACAGAGTAATTTAATTTCTGACCAATAAAATTTGTACTTTCTCTAGCATAGACTAATTATTACCAGAGAGACAGAATGGTAATGAGTTTAAATTGTGTAGGTTATGATCATTTAGATAATTTTAATCTTTTAAAATGTTATAATGGTTTTGAAATGATAAAAGAGATGATGGTTACACCACATTGTGAATACACTAAGTGCCACTGAATGGCGCACTTTAAAGTGATTAATTATATCTTAATTTTACCTCAATGAAGAAACATGCTGTAATGATGGAAATTTTCTTTAACTTTGTACTGGGATTCTATTTCTACTTCAGATTTCACGTGTTGCTAAACAATATTGATATATTTACATTACAGTTAAAAGGGCTACTTTAATATTACAGTTATTCATTATTCATAAAAGCAGAGGCAGGAAATAAGCTTTGTGAAAATGGCTTTGCACAAATAGGTCTCTCTGCTCAGATATTTCCCAAGGTCTGGCCATCAGTAGAGTCCAGTTCATTGGCCATTTTCTTAGAGAAGCTTTCTCCGTTGCCTAAAAATAAGTTTCCCCTTTTTGTACTTCTGTATAGCCTGCGGTTTCCCCTAGTCCCCCTGCTAAACTGAAAGCTCCTTGAGGACAGGTTCTTGCTTCCTTTCTCTTTGTATTTCTAGTCACTTAGTGTTCACCCAGTCGGTGCTGCTTATGTTAAAACTCATTGATTCGTATTCCTTAAAATAGATTTTTCTTGTTCAGCTCAGCTTTATAAACCTTTTTTTTTTTCATTTTAATTTTTTCTCAAATGCTCCATCCATTTGGAGGAAAGAAAGTGGACACAGAAACTTAAAATTGGACCTGGTTACTTCATGAGGTCATATAAAACTTGAATGTCTGGAAGGATATTTCTTTATTTGTCCATTATCTTTCTTTAGGAAGCATGAGTTTCTTACTGCTTTACTTTAAAATTAGTTGCTAGCCATTTGTTTCTTTTATTTATTTTTTTAAAACAAAAATATTCTCTTGACACCTCTTTTACATTTTCTTGGTCTATTCATCATAACCAAAGTAGTATAATTTTCTAACAAATACCTTTGGTATATAAAGCGCTGTGCAACATTTTCTTGATAACAGTCACTATTCTTGAAAGACTTAAATATGGTCAATATAGATCACCCATAAAGACATGAACTTGCTTAAGACAATGGTGAAATAATTATCCAGTGCAAAATTATAGGCAACAGAATACAATGATCATAACACAATTATTTATAAAATAGTTTCTTTCGTACTGTATATCAGATTATTTCCCATGAAACAAAACATCAAACAAAATGAATCAATATGTGGTGCAAAAAAATTGAACCTCGAGAGGTGGCTAAGTTTAAAGATCTGCGGATAAAGAGAGGTAAAACAAGACAGAAAAAGACGAAGGAGGCCGGTGTCATGGGAGCCAAGGAAGGAGATTCTTATTTCAAAAATGGGCAAAGATAATCTATGTCTTCAGGAAAAGATTAGAAAGCTCTTATTAATGACAAGATGCATGTAATGGAGTTGCAAATTTACTCACATCTTCACTCAGATTTGAAAAGAAAACGTAACCTCTTCATTTCTCTGTAATAATCAGATCATCTTCATGATGTGAACCTGCAATGTATGGGGAGTGGGGGAGGTACTGGGAAATAAAAATCTAAAATCTTATCCCAAAACTAAATTCACTATAATATTAATCTCTGTTAAAAATGAGCAGTATATTAGAGGCTCTCCTCTTCGTCCTTTTCGAAATGGTTTTTGTGGTTTTGGAATGTGTGTGGTCGATTGCACATTCATTGAGGCTGTGGGAAGGGGTTACCTCTGGAACCTCTCTGGCCTCTTTTGTGAAGTGGCTGGCCTGGCCTGCTGTCTGGGCCAAGTGGCAATAGAAGGACCTCCAGAGTGTCTGAGCAGTGTTCATGCATCTGCTGTGGAGGCACGAGCTGGTGGAACACCCTGGTCTTGGGCAGGAGAGTCACCTTCCGGCTGCCTCAGCCCCACAGTAAGCTTCACTGAGCCTTGACCTCTGAGCTCTGTGGAGCAGCCTGCAGCCTAATTCTCAACTCTCTTCTACATGTTCCCCTCAGGGTACTTGTAGGTCCTGTTCATGACACACAGGAAGCAGATGTAGAAGAAAGCCAGATTCAGGTCTTCTCTCTTCCCAGTTCTTCTCCACCACCAAGTTCGTCTGCTATGTTGAGCCCAGACTGATAGGAGAGGCTTTGAGGGCATCTCATCTTTTGTCACACACCTTTTCTCATTAGGACTGCAGCCTGGAAAGGGGAGATTTAGATATGAGTGTGTCTCAGGCCTCTTCTACCTGCCCCTTTCATTCTCCCCATCAACCATTAGAACCCAAACAGTAAGATTTTCCTTCTTCCTCTTTCTTTCTGACTAGAACCTTTTTTTTTTTTTTTTGGTAAAACTCAGTGATCAATCTTCTTAGGCAAGCTTCTAAAAGTTTTTAATGGAGAAATAAAGGAATTTAGAAAATCCTTTCAAAGTCTGGCTTTCAAGCCAATGTCTATTTGCATATTGCCTTTGGGAATATCTTTATCTTTCCCTTTCTGCTGCAACTCTCTTAATTTCGCCTAAATTCACAAATCTGTCTAAGGAAATAGCTAATCAAGAGGAAATGTAAAAATATAAGCACATTACATTACTCAAAATATGATATCCATTATATTTAGTCTCACATAATGCTATTCTTTTTCTAACAGGAAAAATAGATTATATACTTCTGTGTCTTACGAAATTTTAAGAGAAAACAAGTTTGTTTGATTTCTGAACTTCTAGTGCACTCTCATCGTTTTAAAAACTTTATATTTTAGAGTAGCTTTAGGTTTCTAAAAAAATTGAAAGAGAGGTATAGAGATTTCCCATATATGCCTTGTCTCCAGGCATGTATGGCATCCCCCATTATCAATATCACTCAAATGGTACATTTTTTACCAAGGGTGAGACTACATTGACATGTTATAATCACCTAAAGTTCATAGTTTACCTTAGGGTTCACTCTTGGTTTTGTACATGCTATGAGTTTGGACAAATGTATAATGACATATATCATCATTATAATAGAACATTTTCACTGCCCTAAAATACCCTTGGTTTTCATTGTTGTTTCCATGTTTATATATTTCTGAGTAATTAATGACTTATGTTCCCTAATTTTCTGATGCTCTAAAAACACAAAGTTTACTTTTACTTATTAAGTTGTTCATATTAATTTTTGCTTTTTAGAGATAAAATCTAACTGAATTTGTAAAAGTTATCAACCAAATGTATTAGCATTTTAATACTTCTTTGAGCTTCAGTGTGTTTATTTATTTTCTTTAGGGCATTTTAATTCTCAAAGGTGATTTTAATCTACATCTTTGCCTTCCAAAATACTGATTCCACCATTTACAATCCGTACCCTACACTTTATAGCACACTGCTTGGTGTTGTCTGCAAACTTAAAGAGGATACCCTTTATTTTCCTGATGGTATTTGATTGTATTTACCTATCAAGTTTTTGAGTAAGAGACAAATTTTATAAATGTTTATAGTAATGTACGTTTCATTTTTTCTGAACTCCTTTTAGTAGATAGAGTCGATAGTCCTACTCTAGTTTTTTTTAAACACTTGAACTATAGCTACACTTCTGGCAAAGGAAAACATTTTAATTTGAGGTTTAACACTATAAACTTCAGAGTAAGTGAACCAAAAATTCAACTGTGTGACTTAATCATTTGAAAAGTGACAGACACTATTTTGACTACAAGTACCAGTCATATTAGTAGGAAAGGATGTTTGAACTAGAAGGTATAGACATAAACTCATTTAAATTTCTGTGCCTCTTTCTTGATGGTTTTATCATAGCATGCAGAACAACTTGCCATTCTGTGGTTACTCACTTCTAAAATTGTAAATGTCGAGAAATGCCAGACTATCACCTTGAACTGCAAAGTGTGATTGTTTTGTGTGTATGTGGTTTCATACCCAAGTGAGTCATTCTGCCAAGAACCTTGAGAATATTAGCCTAGTCTAGACATTTTAATCTTAATGATTGCTATACCAGCTTTGGTGTAAGATTCTGTATCATTAGAAAGAGGATGTAGGTGTAAAATGGTTCTGTGCAAGTTACAAATATTCTTAAACCCACAAAACCTTAACTAGTCATTTCCTCTGCTTAGCCTTTCCATTCCCACCATTTTTATTATCACTTATATCAACAATTGTTCATCAAGAAACCTCATATCTTTAAAATAATCTGTCTGTCCTATTTGTATTTCCAGTATGTACTATGATGCCTGCCTTAGTAGCATCAGTAAAAATCTATTCAATGAATACTGACTTCAAAGGACTTATAGGAAAGGCATCACATATGTACCTCTGATTCTTTTATCCACCTTCTTTTCCTCAATCTTTTACCTAAGTATTTATTAACAGCTTCTAGGAATTTGTCACTGCTTTTCACAATGTTCCATTTTCTCAACTAGCAGATACGACAATAGCTATGAATAATTATATAAATGCTACTGTTATAAGATTTTTAAATTAGAAACATCTAGGTTAATTGCAAAATATTAACTTTGGGGGAGTGTCTTTGGGCATATCAGTTGACTTAGCAGGAATAAATTTGCTAATGATGGTCATAGCAATTAAAATGGAAGTTTGGAAAACTGGGCGTTAGTATTACCCCATGCTACTCCTTTCAGCTCCAATCTTTAGAAGGTTTTAAAAGTTTGAAATCAACTAGTGAATACATTATAAATCCAATAGACTTATTATGAAATATTTGATGCGCATGATATAGAAGGATGTATACCAAAGGCATAGACTACCAAAAATTATATATCACATGAAGACTTATTCCTTTTCTCACTATATATACATATACATTTGCATATGTATATGTATATATATCTGTATATGTATATGTATATATAGTGAGAAAAGGAAGAGGTATATATACATATACATCTGTATATGTATATGTATATATATCTGTATATGTATATATATATATAGTGAGAAAAGGAATAAGTCTTCATGTGATAAGAACAGCAAATTTTTTAGAGTCACCAAGGGTAGTTTCCTTTAGAGGGATAGATAAGATGGAAACTCCTATTTGCCTAGAGAAATATTATGAAGGTATCTTTTGGGTTTTGAGAATTGTAAAAAAAAACAAAAAAACAAAACATCTGCCCAGTGCTTTGGCTGAACCAAAATCAGGACTGCTATTCAGATGATATCCCCATACCAGTTGTGAAATTATAGATATTTCTGTTCTAGTGGTATAGAGCTGCTTCCCTGCTTTATTTACCCTGTTTCTTTTCCTGGAAATAGTAGCCCCACTTACAATCAAGCCAAACTGGTGAATACCCAGGGGCCCCCAGGAATCTTCTCCAGTTCGAGGGCTTGCTTCAGTTATGATTCATCCGGGCCCACACAGTGTCACCTGCTGGGACATTCTGAGTTTAGGCCTGCCAAGCATAATGTGGTGGAATCCCCTTCATGGCACCAGAAACTGAGGACAATTAAGACACGTTATTTCTTCTTGAACTATACTTAAATAAAATACTGAAAAATAAATATGCTCTCATTTGGGAGAAACAGTTTTACCCTCTCCTCTTTAACATGTTATCAGCTTTCTCTTTGATAAAGGGTCACTAAAACCTGTTGCCTTTTTTTTTTTCTGGTCCAGTTTTTCACTATAATATCTATGTCTTCTTGATTCTTTGTTCCTTGTCTTTAACCAACTGTAGATAACAGAAGAGAGTGGACTCCCAAAACTGTCCATAGGAACCTCATTCTTGGAACCTGCGAATCTATTATGTTACATGGTAGAGGGGAATTAAGGTTGCGAGTTTATCAGCTAACTTTAAGCTAGGAAGATTATTTTTGGATTATTTAGGTGGGCCCAATCTAATTTCCGTATTAGCAGAGAACCTGTGGTTAGAAAGAGAGATTTGATGATGGCAGAATGGCTAGAAAGATGCTCCTTAAAAAGGATTTGACCCACCATTGCTGGCTTTAATGATGGAAGAGGGGGACCATGAACTAAAGAATATGAGCAGCCTTGAAAAGCTGGAAAAGTCAAGGAAATGGACCCTCCCCTAGAGTCTCCAGGAAAGAATGTAGCCCTGCAGATACCTTGATTTTTAGTCCAATGAAACTCATGTTGAACTTCTAACCAACAGAACTATAAGGTAATTTTGTATTGTGTAAGCAATTAAGGTTGTAGTAATTTGATATAGAAGCAGTAGAAAACTAGTATACAAACACTCTCTCTCACAAGAAAAAAAAACAAAAAAAAAAACCAAGAAGTTTATGATAATGACACAACTGTCTTGGACAATCTCTGTAGCCAAGAAAAAAGAAAACTCCCCCTTGGTTTCCTTTCTGTTTGGGAGACTTTTGCTTAGTTGTTGGTCTCAGTCTGTCCTTTCACTGACAAAGTTTCTAAAGTTACTGAGAAAACCATCAGGGTGAGACATGCTTTAACACTTAACAGAAAAAATGTGAGATCCTTTGATGCTCTACAAGTCAAAGGGCAAAGCCAAATTCACAGTCTGTCCAGTTCCTCTTCTCACGATTTATCAGTTGGAATTTGCCTCATCACTAGTGAAACTTACCGAGGACTTCCTAGAGGCCCAGGCGAGCTGTGTCTGGGAAAGTCTCGACCTGACAGATATCTGAACATGGCTATGTTTAGAAGCAACAGTTGTAAATAATACATTTTTCTTTCCCATCATCTCTTACCCTTGTTGTTCAACTTTACAGTCTAGTCTCATGTAGAGAATCAGAAAAGGGCCTGTTTGGCCATCCTGACAGAAAGGCAAAAGGAAAGTACCCTCAAGACCAGTAAGGGTATCTGTTATGATCACCAGCTGAGAACAGCTGTGACCAATGAAGTACAATTTCATTGTCAAAGAGGCCAGAGTGGGAGAAGATGATGGATCTGTTTTCAAGTACATATAAATGCATCACGAGTTTGAGGGATACTTGGAAGTGGAGTGTCAGGTTTGGGGGCTAATTTCCTGTATTCAACCAATGGAGGTTTAAGCAATTCTAATTCAGGTATTTAAGAAAAATCTAAATTTATTTTGTGTTTCACAGTCTAGTAAAGTGCAGATATTAGTTATAGTGTGGGAGATACAACAAGGTAATTATGCCTGGTGTAATATATATCTTTGTTATGAACCCTTAAAATGGGAGGTAGTCTTGATATGGATAGGAGACATCAAACGGATGTGGATTATCAAATATCACTTCTGCTTTGAAGGAACCAGTGAACTGTGGAGACTGAAAGAAGTCAAACGAACAGGCTGATTCATACCCTGTGCTGGTATAGCGACGATAAGATGATTATCAGGAAGGAAAAAAAAATAGGAATGCAGTCTTACCAAAGCTTGCTGAACAAGTTAATTATTTGAAATCATGAGGCAGATTCTAGTAAAGAAAATGATCTTTTAAGTCCCTTACTATAGTGAATTTTTAGAAAGTTTTTGTTTTTTTTTTTTTCTCCTGAGACTGGGGAGTAGGTACTATGACATGTGGCCTAAATCCAAGCCCCATAACATCATTAGAAATCCAAAGCTGGGCATACCTTCTGTTAGAGAAACCACTCCTAAAATCATTTCTCTCCTTCACAGTCCCACTGCCTCTGTGCTGGTCATGGCTCTCCTGGTCCCCCTTCTGGGTCAGGTAGTAAGAGCTATGCCTTGGCTTGCTTTCTCCTAGTCCTCTAACTAGCCTACATTTAACCGTCAGGCTCTTCCTAAGCAGATCTGACCTTGTCTTTTTCCTGCTTAAAATCCTTCGATTAGCTCTTGATCTTTAAATAATAACACCTGACATCTTGTGGTTGAGATTTAAAGTCCTCTAACAAGTGG
Source organism: Pteropus alecto (assembly GCF_000325575.1). Lineage (NCBI taxonomy): Eukaryota > Metazoa > Chordata > Mammalia > Chiroptera > Pteropodidae > Pteropus > Pteropus alecto. Next base: position 12,111,688 of record NW_006436282.1, read on the forward strand.
TTCTACCTTGCTCTGTGGCATTAGCTCCTGCAATAATGCTCCCCACCCCATACATACCAACTTTACCGCCAATGTGTACCTACTCTGACTGCAAAGGTTCATGTGTTTCTTGCATCCTGTTGCTCCATATACTACAGTAGAAAGAGCTTGAGATTTTGAAAGAGAAGATTCAGGTTTTAGTCTATATCATTCACTAACTTTGACTTAGTGCTTGTCACTTCCCTCTCTTTTCCTTGATTTCATCATCTGTAAAATAGGAAACTAAAATGCATGCTTATCTTACAGGGCAGCTGTCAGGGTCAAATGAGAATGATGGTGATGAAAGTACATTTTAATCTGTAAATTAGCATCTGGGTGAAAGTTATTATAAATATGGCCATTTGCCTCCCCATTAGATTCTTAGCCCTGTGGGCAAGTACTCTGACTTCATTTTGATGTCTCTCAAATCTCACAATAATAGGCTTTCAACAAATGTGTGATGAATTGAATTGAAACATTCCATATTTTAGGCTCCAACATTTATGAGATGCATCATTAAAAGTTTGTACAATATAGGGTTATGGAGGGTGGGTAGAATGCTCACTCTTCCAAGTACATTTGAAACTCAGAAGCCTACAGATGAGAAAATCTATTGCAATAATATACACACTGTTTTTAAAATTTTAGTTAGGTCAAGAAATTAACATTGCAATGGTAAATTTTATTATTACTTTTCTGATGTTATGGCTGATGATAATACTACCCACAAGAGTCCTAGTAGTTATGTGATAGATAAAACATGTAAAAAGTCAATGTCTGCTTTGAAGAAATTTTCATACCTTTTAGGAATTATAAAATCCATGATGTATAAAGTTTTTAAAATGCATTTTTTTAAAAAACCAAGGGGGACAAAAGGAAAAGGGGAGAAGGAGGGAGAGAGAAAGGAGAGGCTTTCTCTGTTCTTTTTTAATTACGTCATTGCATTTTGTATTTTGGATACCCTTCTGTTCTTTACAGGTGATGGTGTCTGAGAAGGAAAAGAATCAGAGAATATAGATTTTGAAAGCTAAAAGTTTTCTTATATATTATCCACTCCAAACTCTGTATTTTGCAGATGAACAAACTGAGTTGTAAGGATTCAGGCCTCATGGTTTAAAATCTGATATTGGCAGATTAACATTTTGCTGAAAGATTTGACAGTTATTGTCAAATATATCTTTCTTCTAGAAGAGCAGACACTGCTGCTTCTGTTTCTTATAATGATATCTTTATTTCCTAGGGAGTCTCTCCAATGTGACAGGAAGTGCTTTTCCTAAAGCCATGAATAATAGCCTCTATGCTTTGTCAGGCTCTGTAACTACAAGGCATGGAACAATACCCTAGCGCCCTCGCAGAGTTAATGAGCCTCCCAAGGCTACTAATTTACTATGAGGGAGTAGCTTAGAATTCAGGAAGATTATATTCTTATTTATTATATCAGTGCCCTTTTATTTTGTTAACCTAATGCCCCTAACATTTCCCGCCATTATACTTCTTTCCTTCCTTTTATACCCAAGTCCTTAAATGACTCCTATATGCTTACTACCTCCCTTTACTTTGCCTCTCACCTCTTAGTTTGCCTTTTGGTTATTTTCCACAAACCAATATTCTTTGTATAAGGAACTCTCTTTCTAGACAAATCCAAATGTCTTTCCTGAATTTTCTTCCTCTTGATTCCTTTGTCACATTAAACAAGTTCGACTATGGCCTTTCTTGAAAGTCTTTCATCACTTGAATTCTATAATCCTCAATAAACTTCCGGACTACCCTTTGATTACACTCCATCCTTCTGTGTCTTCTCTATAAGTATCCGCGAGGTTCACTGGTTTTCTCAATCTTCTCTCTCAACAAATTTATCAGTATTGATAGCCTCAATGATCATGTTCATGCTGATGATCTCCAAATCTTGGTCTCTGGTCCAGATCTCTAAAGAGCATTCTAATCTTGTAATTCCAGCTGTTCTTCTCTTAGATCTCTTGCCATATCCTAATTTAACATATCTAAAACCAAACTCATCATGTCACTGATTTAATTGTTCCGCTTTCCAATACACCATTAAAAAAAATACATACCTATTTTTTTTTACATTTCAAACATGTAATCATTTTTGCTCCTACTATAAAAACATTTGAAGATTTATGAAATTGTTTTGATTATTATGTGTTTTCTTAGTGATCAACTTCATTTCTATGTCTGCTGTCATCACTTGAATCCATCCATTCATCAACCATCATCCCATGGTTAATCTTCTTCCAGACAAACCTACTTATAAACAGCCTATACAAAAAACCCTTAGTGCCAGTTTTTACTGGATTAAGTATATTATGTTCCTGAGTATATTAAGCAGTTCCACTTGGTAGAAGTGCTAGTCCTCACTGACCTTTAACCTGGCTTCATTCTCAATTAAGCACCACACTCCCAACTTTTCTGTTGCAAAAAGATGGGATCGGTACAGCAGAAACCAGCCTATCCTTTGTTGAGTTGGGAGTAACTTGGTGAGGTATAAAGAAGAAGGAGAAAAACATCCCCTGACGATGATAGTTTATTTAATAATATCCTCATGCCGAGGCCATCCTCACTTCTAGGAACTATTAATTCAGAATCTCCGATTGTCATTTCCAGATTTTGCCAAAGAGTGACTTCTCTATGCAGCATATCTTCCAACAACAGAGCACTCAGCTGCTCTACTTAGAGACGCTAACTTCTGTGCCAAGAATATATGTATCATTCTGTAGGCTTTATAGCTGTGCTCTTTTTAAAAAGTCGTGTGAGTAATCATCTCAGGGAGAAGGCATTTATATTGTAACCCTTGAAGAATGTTAGTAATCTATTATTTTTCTCTATAATTTTTCAGTCCTGTTGTTTCATAAGCATATTGATTCTTCAATTTATGGACGTATTCATTTGACAAATACTGTTGTGCTACTACTATTGGATGCCACGTACTTTGGTTCTGAGAATAAAATGCTAAATGTGATAGGCACAGACTCTGCCTTCAAAGAGTAAGGAAGGGAGATACTAAAGCAATTACAAAGAAGTTTGAGGAGTATCATCATAAGGGAAGTACAGAGCTTTGTGGAAGCATATGGTATTAATATTATTTCTCAGTTCCACTACCTGTTGGCAGTGAGATCAAAATTAAGTTGCTTAACCTCTCAAAGGCTCATTTCCTCATATGTAAAATTGTAGCCAATAATAATACGTGCTACACAGATTTGTTATGAGAATTAAATTTTTTAAAAAGCACTTAGTACAGTGTTTAGCACATAATAAGCACCCAATAAATGTTAACTGCAGTAATAAAATAACATGAATTTTATGTTGCAACACTGTTTTACTGTGTTCATATTCATTTCTACAACTTAAAACTATTTTTTCTTAATTTTCAGCAGCCATATCTTTCACTTCTGACTGAGCGCTTATAAAGCTACTAAATGTCCATTTATTAACTTCCTCAAGCATTCTTTTATTCAATAAATATTTATCGGGTGCCCACTCTAAAGCAGACCCTGTGTCAGACACTAATAATGAAATACTGAGCACAACCAATAGGATCCTTGCCCTAAGGGAGCATGTAGTCTCCTCAGACAGATGTGCATTGAACAAATCATCCATGAAGAAGTACAGGATGACAAACTGTCTCAGCATGTGCATAAATACATTTAAAGATGAAAGATAATGGTATTTTATTAGAGCAAAAGCAAACAAGATTCAAGCTATGAAACGAAAAAAAAACGAGTTCCAATATCATGAGAATGTTATGCTTCCTTGTAAAATCCCAAATGCTAAAATGAGCAAAAATTAATCTTAACGTCTAGAATATACTGTTTCCAGTTACCTTCTACTTCCTTGTTCTATGTGGTCACTGTGACAAAAAAACACTATTTACTGCAGTTTAAAAAAAGACTATACTATCCAAATAATGACAGTTTAAATATGGTCATGTTCTTTAGAATGGTATTTATGTTAAACACATTAGTATTAGAAATGCACTATTCTATTTCAATCGAATAATATAATTCCCAGTGAAGAATAGAAGGCATGTTGAGGAATACACTGATGTTTTATTTAATTTGTTTCCAGTTGAGGACGCAGACCTTGGAATTCATCCTAGTTCTAAGATCTGAACTGATTAAATTCTCTGTGCCGTTTCTTCCTTACTACAATGGGGTTCAAATCTTTCTCAAATGGTTAGAATAGAATGTGGCCCACGTTGAGAACTCAATAATATTAATGATTAAATGTTAGCTACAGGCTCTGGCTGAGTTTAAATAAAAATGAACTATTCGAGGCCACTTAAGGTGTGATTTAAAGTGAGCAGCTTTTCCGGTTTGCAAGAGACTGAGTTTCACGGGACACAGGACTTTTAGTGCTGACAGGACAGTCCCAGGCAAACAGGAAAGTTGGTTAGACTAAGTCTAAATTTATACATAAAGAAGGCCATATGCAGTCTCACAGGGATTGTCCCTTCTTTACATGACAACATTGATATGACAGAGGGATGACTAATAACTGTTTTCTACTAGCTCAATCACATGGACCAATGATGAAGGTGGTGATGAGTCAAGGATCATGATACAGCTAATCTAGGGTATCTGAGGTTCTTGAATTTTTGTTCTTGAATTCTGATTGGTTAACAGCGCTTCAGTGTTTTTCATATCCCACAAGCAGAAAGGCAGGGGGCCTCAGCACATCCGAACTAGTTACTACTTACATGCCTTTTAAGTCTTGTTAAGTATGTAGACTTCTGATTCTACCACTTCTTAAAGTAGGTAAAAGGGTCAAGATGCAGCATGTGTGCTTTAACAGGTGTTTAATAGCAATAGCTTTAAGAGAAAAAAAGTTGAAGATGAGAGAAGGACCACTATTATTATTATCCTTAGCTCTGTGCTAAGGGCAGTAGCATTGTAGTAGGTATAGAATGGGGAACGAAGTTAAAACAAATGCTTAAATTCTAGCCTTCTTGCTTATTTTTTTCTTTATTTTTTTCTTATACTTCTCATGGAAGGTCTACATATTACTCAAATGTCTGTCATCTTGTAAACTTTGAACCTCTAAGGTTAGGTTTTTCAACAACAACAAAAATGTTGAATTGAATATTAAGGCTAAAGAGATTTTTTTATATTCTATTTTTTCTCCTTGCAAATCAGTCCCTTTGCAAAATTATAGATCTATTTAAAGTTCCAAAGCTAGCTGTCACACAGATGAATTTTTGGGTTGGCATTTATTCGATCTAACATCACTTACAAATCTAGGTTTGAGACATGACATTGCCAGTTTCCTGAGCTCATGCTTACTATGGACAGTTATTACTGATTGTTATAATGTTGATAAAGGCAGCTACTGTATATAGCAACTGTTCCAGTAAATCATTCTCCAGCTGTCTGGGAGTCACAATCCATAGTCTTAAATAGATATATCTGTCATCAGTTTTATTAGCTGCAGGTTATATGTGTCATCTGTTGGTTTTGGGTGTAGTAACTGGTGTGGGCAAATGTTTTTTTTTTAAATGTATTTTTTAAAAGACACACAATTACTGGTTCATTTTTGTTCCGCAAATGTAGGATTCGCAAACAATTTTGTATTTTAACTATGTAATCCATCACATTATTATATTTTCATTTTGGATGCCAGTCCATCTGGGACTATTAGAGATGTGTGAAGGTCTGTATCATTGGCCTGTATCATTCCCTAGCTGCCTCTGAGCATGTGCTCTGTGGATACCTGGTATGGACGATGGGAAGCCTCTCACTGTTGGGGAAACTGTCGCTAAGAGTCTGTTTCCATCAAATTGAGAGAACAAATGATTGACTGATTAACTTATATGCAGTCAACTTAACGGATTTCAGGCTATTTTCACTCTAAGCACAGATATGCAAATTTGAAATAGTTATAGCAAATATAGGGGAGAAAAGAAATGCTATATTGAGATCCCACACAAGGAAATATATAAGAAAAGAAACAAACTTTAGCTCTGAGCTTCCTACTTCACAAGGGAAAAAGAGAAACATGATGATTACTTCACTTTCATTGTTTGGAACAATGACTCTCAAATTAGGGCTCTTTAAGGAAGGTTAAAGACAAGTAGTCAGAGCCTAGGCCCCTTAGCTCTGACTAAGCCAAAGCAGCTCCACAGTCAACAGTTTTTCATATTGGGATAAGGCACGGGCTTTATATTGAACACAGTCTGTATGACTCTTTTTTTTTTTCTTAATTTGATAAATGAATCATCTAATTTGAGGAATCATGTAATTCAAAATGAAAAATATTTTTTCCCCTTGTTCAGAGTTCTGGGAATAGTTTTTAAGTTACAGGTTATTAAAAGAAACTACCAATTTTTCAGAAAAATACAGAGGCATATACAGTAACTTATGTTTATTTCTAAAGTTATTTCTCAGTAAAAGTCCATGGCATAACATTAAAGCATTGTGATCCTGTAAAACAATTTCAAATGGAGTTGGATTTATGTGATACAGGTATGCAGTTTCTAGCGGTAAAAGAGTAGCTTTTAGATTTAGAAGACTCATTATGTTATAAAATTTTATTTTATGTTATGTCTTATTAGTTTGAGGGTTTAATCTCTTAATGTATTTATTTTTGGAAAAAAAAAAAAGATGTATGGGACAAATTCCAAAAACTAAAAAAGGCACTGAAATGTAAGTCTCTCCCCCTGCACTGTTCTTCAGCCTCTTTTGACATAACCACTCTTACTAGTTACTCGTGTGCCCTTCTAGAAGTATAAGAGGAAATAGTGGATACATTTCTATTTAAGGGATAAGGTATATGTATGCATAACTGAAGTTATACGTGATGAGTGCCAGGTGAGTGACTTAAAACAAGTGCTTTAATAGTTGAAAAGGAAGAGGGAGATGTGGCTGGTTTGCTTAGGGAATGCTTCACACAGAGGAGTAGTGTTTGAGCAGTCTTGCAATATGTGAAAGTCGTTAGACTTTTAGAGGATTATTTAAAATTTTAAATTCTTTCCTTCTTGTATTCAGAACAAATTGAGATTGAAGATGTAGGAGACAGACAAATTAAGATCTAAATGTCAAATATATGCTTGATAAATCAATTGGAGAACATAGCTTTGCCTCTGTAGTAAAACAGTTTGCAAACTCTCTTCTCTCTTATTTTTTTTTCTAATTTGGTTTTGGGACAGCCCAAAATGCTCAAGTTTAGGCCTACAGAACAGACTTTCCTAGAAATGCTGCCTCTCATTGATCCAGGGCAGAGAAGAAAAAAATAAAAGGTAGTACTTCACCTTCTTGAGAAACATAGATCAATAGATGTTACGTACTGTCATGTAACTCATTTTTCATCTTTCATTAAGAATAAGAAAGAGGCAGAGCAGGAAGCCAGGAGTGTGGCTAAGATGGTGCCCCTTCTTTGTAGAAATAGGAAATGAACAGAAAAAAAGAAAGGGAAAAAAATGCTGGAAATCTGCAGAAAACAGACAGAGTTTCTCCCAGATCCAAAGCAGAAAAAGTAAGACATCATTGTAATCTAACTGAAGGTAGTACTACCCAAGTCAAAATTGAATCTAGAGAAAGCATATGGTCTGTCAGGGGTACAGAGATACACATTTGCTAGTTTGTCCCATATTTTCTAGAAAAGGGGGATGAGGTGAGAGGGAGAGATAAAGGGAAGGAGGGACGGAAGGAGACAGAGAGGTTTTGCTAATTTTTTAACAGCTCTGGGGAGAGGGGACCTCTAGTTTGTATTGCTTGCTGATTTCTGTGGTGTACGTACACCCAATATGCCGACTTCAAGCTATTAACGTGATATAATTGAACACAAAATTGGGGAGAGGTGCATAATCAATTCACATGAGTGGGTCCAAGCCAGTTCTTGTGCACCTGGGGGAGGAAACACTGAAGTGTGAAGAATTGAGCTTTTCAGCAATGAAAACAATGTTCTAGGCAGTAGGGTAGGAACGGTGTACCTCCAGGTAGGTCACTGTTCCCAAAATGTTTTACAAGAAGACCACCTGGTAGCCACATTGGGCAGTAATATAATTAATTCAGCCAGAACAGTTCCATTTTTTCTGTCTTACACTCATTTTAAAAAGTTCTAAAAACCTGTTTGTTTGTTTGTTTGTGGCATCTTCCTAGAATTTAGTTCTCACTGCAACTAAAAAAATTATTTGCTTATAATGGAAACCTTTTTAAATAGGGAAAATATTCCTTGACTAGAGGATTCAGTTATCTAATTTGTATAGATTATTTGTTCTTGTGGATCTTAAAAGCTGTGAAGCAATAACAAATTTTTTGGTCCTCCAAAGACAGAAACAAAACAGTGATCGGTCGTGGTGAATGCAAGATAAAGCCAGTCTATAAATCATCATCTGGGAGGGATAAAGGGATTAAGGCTCTAAAATATGAAAAACATTTTTAAATTAGAAAGAAAGAAAAATATGCATTTTAGGAATATTTTTCTACCACTATATCTACATAAGCCACTATGTCTAAATAAGATTTTTCCATAAACTTGAGAAATAGAAAACATCATTGTCTGGGCATTCTATGGGATAGTCATTTTAATGGTGATGAGAAACATGCATCAAAAAACCAATATACAGATACAGTATATTTTGCCTATGTCTGCTCTTAGTATTTGACTAGTGTACTTGGAGAAAATCTCTGAAATGTTTGACCGTAAAGTTGGCATTATCCTCGCCCAGTTTAAGGTTGCCAGATAATTGGTTTGAACTTGGTTATATGGATAAATAAGGATCTTCATCCAAATGCTAAACAGTTGTTGTTCTTGATTTCCTATTCCACATCATCAGCAAAGACCCTAAATTCTTAAATATTCATCACAGATACAATCTAAGCTTACTTATAATACAGTATGAAATTTTTTACCTTATCTTCTCCTTCCAAGTCTCATATTTTTATTCTTTATTATTCTTTATTATTTCCTTACTTCTTAGATCATGGGTTTTTAAGATAAGTTAATGATGTCAATGAACCCCTAAAACTACATACAAAACATCCTATATATGTGCATGTTCACCTTGGAAAAGGGTGTAGTGTTTTCATAATTTTCATAAAGGTTATATGCTCCAAAACCGTGAAAAACTGTTCAATTAAAAGTTGCTTTCCTCTCAGTATTCCTTCCTGAGCAATATTATCTTTTTATTTTCTTTATTCTCTGTTGAAGCTCTAAAACAAATCAGAGCTCCATTTTCCATTTATGTTTGGATGATGTCCTGATTCATAGCTAATAGTTGCCATACTCAAACTCACTCTTAAGTACAACTTCTCTTTGGTCTATCCAAATTGTCAGAATTACTACTCTTGTACTTTAGGGTCATTATTAAGTAAAATAAAGGTTACTTGAATGGAAGTACTGTGATACCATGATAGTCAATCTGATGACCCAGACAATGGACCACTTTATCCACATTTTTCTGATTGGTTCAGTTTGCACGAACATGAGTGCACTGAGCTGTTTGTGCTCCTTATGAGTATCTTTGCAATAAAATGACAGGTCATTTTTGAATAGACACAGCACCCCATCCAACAATTGAGCAAATCAATTACTGAATTACTATTATGACTAATATTTCAGTTGCTACATCACACAACAGATATTTTAAAAAATACAATGCAATTGCAATAATTATGTTAGTTTCATATCATCAATGGAGCCACAACCTATAGCAAAAAAAAAAAAAAAGTTTAAAATTATTAGAGCTAACTTATAGCAGCCTATAACCTTTTCATGGGTGCAATACATAGTGGTGAGCATTTAATTTTGAACATTTAAACAGTAGCACAGCACCGTAAAATCATCTGATGTCAAAAGAGGTGTATGCAACTAATTGTTTACATTCCTGAAAAATGTGCATGCTGCACAAAATGTTTACTGCACCTTGCCCAAAAGGGAATGCAATAATAATTTCATTTTGATGACAAGTTGACTCCATACAAAAATTGGTAAGTAACTTAGCTAAGTATAACAGTTTTAAGAAATTCGTTCCCTAGGTTGTAGATCTCCAAGGAACTCATCTTTCTGAAGAACAGCTGGATGTTTAAGTTTAACAATAAATTGTTCAGGCTATATCATGTTAAGTATATAAAATCAACCAAATACATATTGATTAAGCACTTAACATTTCATCGGCATGTTCTTCAATTACCTAGACCACAATCATGAAATGGTTTACAAAGTTTTTAGGTGAATGAAAAATGAAGAAAATAAAAGCACATCCATCCCATTTCCTGAAACAATTTGTTTCTTCTGAGCCTCAGCTTTAGCTTTGTTTATCCTATGATAGGCAGTTCGCAACATTGGCGGAAAAAAGGAAATAGAGAAGGAAGAACAGAAGAGAGAAGGGAAAGGGAAGAAGAGAAAGAAAGAAAAAAGAAAAATGGAAGTTAAAAAAGAAAAATCACAGTAAGAAAAACTGAAGGAAATTAACTGAGACTTTGTCAAACAAACGAACGAACAACAAGAAAACCATAAAACAGTTCATCACAGTGGGACTTTTCTCCTCTGACCTGATGGCTAATGTCTATTTTGGCTAATAACACTGAGAAGAAATGACTCTAATATCACCAAGACTGAATTCATCGTGTCATATAGATGTATCTTAGGTTAAATATATTGTAAAATCCTCACTTAATGTTGTTGATAGGTTCTGAGACTAGGTGAAATGAAGTGTGAGGAAACCAATTTGACCAAAGGGTAATTGAAATAAACAAGAGTTAAGTTCCTATGGCGTCTCATCAACTTTATAAAGAAACAAGGTTGAATGAAGCCACGTGATTCAAAGACCCGATGTACAGTACATAACTTCTTTATTGTCTAAATGACTTTTCTAAAAATCAACAAAATCAATCTTATAATACATGAAAATATACTAAACATTTGAACCCCAAATCCCTAAAATGTAAGCTATAAGGTTTGTAGGGTCCTGTTAATTTCCCATGTAGATCCCCTTCACCAGATGCTACACCCAATTGTTTCTCCTGGATGCTCTGAGTGTTGGTTGACAAGGCTCACTACTTCCCCTTCTCCGTAAAATTTTCCTCTACTCTATAGAAGCCACAAATTCCTGCATCCTGGTTATCCTCTATTCCCTCCTCCGTTATAGCAGCCAGGCATCTTGCTTCAAGGTAGGACCAACTCTGTGATGCAATGCATACTCCAGGATCACCCACAGGACCAAGCTGAAGCTAGGCTCCAGCTGTGATCACATGTCTGCCTACTTCTTTACCCTATCCTGCTTCTTACAGCCCTTTCTCCTGAGAGCACTCCCTTTGTAAAATCTCTTAGGAATGTGACATAAGACAGAAGGAAAAGTTTTCCGCTCACAAACATTTTAGAAATAATATTTGTTAATGAAATATTTTAAAAATATTCCCAGCACGTTCTTCTAGTTTGAGGTAATTTTGTTAGATTTTAAGATATCTGCTGGAATCATGTGACATCTGAATCAGAACTGAATATGCCAACAGAAAATTTTTAGTAATTAAATAATTTTTCTCTTATATGTTTAAACTTTTCAGACTTTCTTTCAATGCCTTCAGACCTTGTCCAGGTTTCCTCTGACCACCTCAAGCCTCTCGTTTGCTGGGGTAACGCCTCCTCTTCAGGGGTCAGCTTGTCACTTTGGAACCCCTGAGGTTAGATTAGGCATCCTTTTTATTTGCTATCAGAGTACTCCATACTTACCATTATCTGCAAACTCATTATACTTCATAGTGATTTCCTGTTCGCTCCCCTCACCTTGCATACCTAGTATATTTTCTGAAAGGAGGCAAGGACAATGTCTCATTCTTTATGCTGTTCCCATTACTCAGTGCACTGCAGGTACTTAAATATTTGTTGAATGAATGCATCTTGTATGCCTATCAAGTAAATATTATACTGTATCATTAGTAAAATGATCTGGCTTCAGCATATATACTAAATTACATAGATCATCTTGAATTATAAGTAATATACCAAACTCACTGACATCTGAAAAAAGAGACACTGTAGCTGAGAAAATTTGTGACTGACCAAACTAACAATTAAACGTTACGTGAATGTAGTTTTTAGGATGTTTAAGTTTAACAATAAATTGTTCAGGCTATATCATGTTAAGTATATAAAATCAACCAAATACATATTGATTAAGCACTTAACATTTCATCGGCATGTTCTTCAATTACCTGAAAAATATGGCTTGTTGATGAAACAAAAAAAAAAATACTAGATAAAATATGTTAATGTGAAGAACATATGCACAAGCAAGTATTTTATGAGATGGATGGGTTCAATGTGAGTAAATGGAGAGTAGGTTTTCCAACTAAACATAATGAAGAGGTGAGTATGAATTTGACATATTCAGGAAATCATACAAAAATTGGTTTGATAGAAGTAGAGGGCATGTGTTAGGGAATGGGAAAGATAAGAAAGTAAAGTTAGATTAGTTGATGGAGTATCTTAGGATTTAAAATCAATTTAATGGACAAGGAGAAATTGCAGGTTCCTGAGAAAGGAAGTGGTATGTGTATTCACAACAAAGTGTCTTCAGAACAAAACTTGCTACATTATTTAAGATGGGATGGGGAAATTCGAGGTAAATCTGAACATTAGAAACTATTATATTAAGGTTAGAATTGGCCTATAAAGAAATAATAGGTGATATTATGAAAATAGGGTTATATGATAGAATTTTATATATATGGAAGTAAATAAGCTTTTATCCACAGAGCACTAGAAAATTCAATACAGTTTATTCTGTCCAATATTTAAAATTAGAAAGTAATGAGTACTCAGTATAATTATCTTATTTTCTAAATTCTCCTTTGAGAACTGGAGAGTGTTTATCATAACTGAGGTCCAAGAGAATTTAAGTCCTAAGGGCCCAAAACTAGAGAAAAAAAAGTCTTACGGAAAAAAAGCCAATGGAACGAGTCCTTTTGGGCAAAGCGGTGTAAGACTCATCACAAGGCTAAAGGAGACAGAAGACACAAACAAATGGAGGCAGGAGCCAGACTGAAACTGGAGAACAATAAAGCGATATCAGGAAGTAACTGATTCGAAGAGCATTGGTGCCTTAATGGTGGCTGGGTGTGTGCGCTGGTTTTGAAGGTAAAAACTTCTCTTGGCTCCACAAATCTAACAACAAATGCTTCTGAAGAAAAAATGCTTAAAAAGGATCATTTCTTTGGAAAGCATGAGATTAGAGAACATAGTGCAAAAGTTTTCCAAATCTACTCCAAGTCTTACAGACATGGAGTTATGTCCATCCATCCATTTCCACTTACAGAATTAGCCATGGTGCTTCTAATTATTACCATCATAAAAATGTAACGATAATCACAAAATATAAAATTTTAGTGAAAACTGTTCATTTTAGTTATAAGAAAGGTGTCATTCTAACTCATGAACATTCTTAAGAACTAGATGCCTATTGAACATGCAATTGCTGATTCTGTGTTATTTGCCCGACAGAACCAATGCGTACTTCACAAAATGTATTTAGACCAATATTATCTGGATAAAATTAATGACAGGAAAATACCATGAGGCAATCTGGACAGCTGCTTGTCATATCAGGAGTACCTCTCTTTCAAAAAAGAGGAAACAATATTACTTACATAGTGTGGTTTGTTCTTCTCAGTGACCCTGTGAAATTTGCATATCTGTGTATTACCTAGGGTTCAGTACAGGAAACACGATAAGCCATAGGTACTTTAAGTAGAAATTTAATACCGGGAATTAAAAGTTTATAAAACAATTAGAAAGGCTAGAGATAGAGGCTCTAGACAGGGCATTCAAGAATGTTCCCAGAACTCTGCAGAACTGACCTATTGGGGAACTACTACTTCTGCTTTAGTCAGAAAGGTGAGAAATCCAGAAGTCAGTATTACAGAATTTATTGATTTCAAAAAATACACCACTGTCTCTACAAAGGGTCAGAGAACCACCACTGCTGCTACTGCACCAGCTTTTCAAAACCCTCGAACTTGGATGCTGGAACTTATTACACAAAAATGACGTCTTCACAATCTCACTAATTAGAAAACAATGCAAGCAGCAGGAAAATGACCTCCACTTGAATTCTGCCTTCCAAAGCTCAACAAGTGCATCTGTTGGTAGAATCTAATTTGCATCTGCAACTTTAATAGCACAGGAATCTAAGAAATGCAGTTTTAGCCTTATAGCCTCTGCAGTACAGAAATACACGCTTATAAAGAGAGTTGTTGCCAATTGGCCACATCCACCGTACTGCGATTCAGACTAGAAATTTGTTATCCAGGGTCACAGAACTAGCAAGTGCTAGAGCAACAAACTTGAATTCGAAGATTTGGCACCTTGCCCAGTGCTCTTTCCACTACATCAGTCTACAGCACTGATTACTCTCTGAAGACATTTGCCAAAGGAGACATATTTTCAAATCTTGTGCTAATTATATTTTTCACTGAACCATTAATTCAGGCATCTCTGAATATTGTTACCTTTTAGTCTTATGTCAAATCCAGTTCTTCTTCCAAACTCAGACTTAATCTTATTTTACAGTACTTACAGTTAAACCAACACTGCAAGGGTTTAATACCTTTGAGTATTTTTCTCAGCAGGCTTGCTGCTTAATCCATTTAATGTCAGAACAACACAAACCTTCTTATTAAAATAGGGGAAAGGACATTATTAGAGACTGTATTAATGGCTTGCTTTCTGCTGGATAAAACTGGCCAATATGGCAATATTTGTACCTTATCTTTATTTTAATTTGTTTTTTCTGCTAACCATATACAGAAAAACCTTAAAAAAGGAAAGAGTCGGGATATCAGATCCCCTTGAATTTTAATCATACATAAAAGAAAAATAGAAGAATGAAAATTCACTTAGGGAAATCTTCTTAAGTTTGTACTTATATTAAAATAAAAATATGAAGTATCCTAATAAAATATTTGGATAAACAGAAAAATTTTAATTCATAAGTAATATCTCATTAAATCATAACTTTAATTCCAAATGCTTTTTAAAGTTTCTCTGGGAACACATTTTTATGTACACATTAAATGATGTAAGTACAGAAATTCTTTATACATTAAAAAAATATTAAATACTAAATACATTTATTTAGACTTATCAATAGTACTATGTTACAATTAAAAAAGTTTAATTCATGTTGCTACATAGAAAAACATCAGTATTTGCTGAAGTTATAATATTTGACTCCAAGTTGTTCAAGAATAACTAAGAACAGTCAAAGTTTGCATTTAAATCTTTCATATACTTTCAGTATATAATCAAAGCATTCTAGCAGGATTCAAATTGATGTTTTTCTAAATATAGGTGTGTGTTGGCTTTTTTTTTTTTTTTTTTGGTGATGGTGGTGGTGATGGTAGGGATTTGCACCAGAGAATCACATAAAAAGTTGGCATAAATCTGTGCACTCATAAAAATCTTAGTTTAAATAATTAAGTATGGAAAAAATACAATAATAAGTGTTTGCGAAACCTGGTTTCTGAAGAGTTTAGATAAGAATTATTTACAGTATAAAATAATCTAGTTGGTATTTCTTTAAATACCAATGTACCCCAAAATAATTATTTGACTTTCATGTTTTTCCCTCGAAACACATTTACCTCATGTGATTATTTATAACTCAGATAACCAGAATGGATTCGACCCAAAGCAGGGACTGAAAGAATGTAAGAAATTTGTCCAGAAACTGGAATGAATTGAATCCTTCTAAGCTATTTCCATCAGGACCCCTTGCCTCTGTAAAGGCAGATGGAAAGTCAATCTAGGTTCAGGCAGGAAAGCAGCTCAACTAAAGTTTAAAGTTTTACAAGGGAAATTCTTTTACCCTGCCTTAGGAGGGAAGGGTGGAGAACAGGACACTCCACCCTCAGCTACATCCCCTTGATTAATTGTGTAACCAGATCTCCTTTATCATTACCAACTTACCAATCAGGTAATGGCAGATTTTTCCAATGCTTAGCATAAGGTTTAATTGAGGAGGGTCCTAAGATCCTCACTTATCATATTTGTTTTGCATAGCATTACCATGAACAATTTAACCTGGGGTGCAAGTTAACATTTGTTCCCCAAAAGATTTTTTAAAAGCTACTTTTTAGCATGCTTACAGATATAAATTCTGACTACTGATGCATTATATAAAGCCTTACATAAGTCAGGGACTATATGCAAGAAAGTGAATCTAGAAGAAATTTCGAATTTCTATTATAAGAACATGCGAAAAATATTTGTACATTATTAGAAACTATTAGCATTTTAGTATATTTGATTGGTGAATATAACAAAATGAATAATTTGTGGTAAGCATAAACCAGCTAAATTCTTGAAATGCACAACTACACATATATTCCTTAGTCCACAGATGCTACAAACTGGAAGTTTGGACTTTTAAATTTGTTCTCAACTTGGGGAAGGGCAGAAATTTCATTTGAGTCTTCTTTTACTTATCTCCCATCTGTTTCCTGGAATGTCAGGGATTAGAGCAAGTTCTAAAACTTTATCTTATACAAGAGCTGGGTGATTAATATATTAGTCCTAGCCTCACCTCTACTGAAACAGTTACTAGGCTTCAGATAATTATTTTACCTCTGAATTTTAAACTTGAGGGTAAATGTTTGTTTTTACTCTTATTTTTCTCCTTTATTATAAAATTTGTCAATATATGGAAAAATTGAAGTAATACAACAAATACCTCTATATCTTTCACAATTGTCCATATATTTGTGTATGTGTGTGTATATAGAATGTATAAATATATTTGCTAGACTATTTTTAAGTTACAGACACAGTAAGTAAATATGAAAAATACACTTAAATGTTGCCACATGCATTTCCTGAGAATAAAGATCTTTTTGTACATGACCACAGTATAACTATCATCCCTAAATATTCTGATACCCAGGCCATTTCTACATCAACTAAGTATCTTTGGAAGGAAACCCTAGGCATCCATCAGTATGTTTTAAAGTTCCCAGGTGATTACAATGTACAACAGACATTGAGAACCACTGTCTACAGATCGATTACAGTCAAGTTAAACATTTTCAATACAGTTTTTGTTTCTTAATATGAATAACAATGTGCTAGCTTTTAAAGGTTAACAGATCTATATTATAGATTTTAAGTATTTCCTTAAGTTTTTATCACATTTATGTAATTTTCTTATTAAATATTTCTTAAGTATAAATGTATTTAATCTTTACTTCAGTTTCTTCTACATCATGATTTAAAAATGCATAAAATATGTATTGTTATGTAGATCCCAAATATATATGTCTCTAAAGCTAATTGGCTTCTAATAAAAATTTTATACATAGATATCTTGTTCAATAATATGTTTAATGAATCATTTTATCTTAGAAGGTGAAATATAAAGCTTCTTCATAACATTTCTCATAATCAGATTTCTCATTCATAAGAATAAAAGGTCTAGCAAGCAAAAATCAAAATCTGAACCTAATACATGTTAATATTTTGACAGATTATGTTCTCTCCTCATGTGTTAGAAATCTTGATGTTTCTTGCAACAAAGCATTATCCCTAAGTACAGAAAAACAATTTCAACTGATAACAAATTATTCCTATACTTTATTGTAGTTTCCTTGTCAGTGTTACAGTTAGCATTAGCCTGAAAGGCATTTCTAAAGTTCTTCAACACCTATTAACTATTTTTGGGGGCTTTGACTATGACATTGTCGTAGAATATCCAAGCAGTAAAAGAGGCATTAAGCATGTAGAAATCACCCTTAGAGATGTACATCTGTTCTCTAGGATTAGAGTCAAAGCAAGTGATGTACATAAACTGGTTATTTTTAAGAAATGAATCAAACAAGTTCAGTGAGATAAATTACATATTTTTCTCTCGAAGTCACAAGACCTGAACTCTAGGCAATGGTGAGCAGGCCACTTTATTTCTCTGGGCCTTAGGTGTTTCATCTGTTAAATGAAAGGTTTAGTTATGCTAAAGATTCCCAGACTTTCCCAGTTCATGGCACTCTTAGTGCTTCAGTAATTTTTTATGGTGTCACATGCTAAAAACAAACAAAAAAACCCCCTAACATTTCCATTCATTAACTAGGTATGTCCAAACTTATTATGTATGTACTTTCTACCAATTTAGTAGCTGTTTTAAAAAATAATGCACATACTATTTTTTTTTAAATTTATTTCCCTCTTAATAGGATGTGCACATCTATTGGGCACTTTACACCTTCTCAAACCTTGGAATCAGATTGGAAACCATTACCTTCATTTCCTGTTTCACAGTCACTTCCCCATGGTCATGATCCTTGTGTTTTATAACAGCAACTTAGAAAGACTCAGAGTCATGAAGGTATTATGTCATCAAAAGGAATGAATATGATTAATGTTGAAGTTCTGAACTACCTGAATGGTATGCATGGTGTCCAACTGATGTCACTGAATTGGCTTTGAAAATTTCAAATACCATATGATGATGCCCCTTTGAATTTGTTGCAGTGCATTTGGGGTGCCTCATAAACAGTTTGCAAAGCACAGGTATGCTCTCTAAAATATTTGATAGAACTATAATGTTTGATCTAAGATATAAAAGCAGAATGAGTGTAATAGATCATTCTGAAGGCCTGGGGTAAGTTGCTGCAGGATTGAAGAGGAGATAAAAATTTTGATAAATATTTTATCTGCATAGAATGCTCTTTCCTCCCCCACCTCACCTACAAAATGCCTTTGAAAACCATGTTCTATAATGGTGATATTAGGAGTAGAAAGTGATAGTTTCTAGAAAGTGGCAACTCATTTTTTTAAATGGGACTATATTACAAAGACTAATTTTATTGACATACTAAGCAAAAATGTTAATGAAAGTTAGTGGTATCACTATTAAAATGAATTCTAAAAATCTTAATATTCTATTTTAATTTTGGTTATATAAAGATCTATTACTTAAAAATACTGGAATATAATGAAGCATGATATGATTTCTGGATAATGAAAATAATCCTGAAATCAAAACAGAAAGGAAGGGTATAGAAGTAGTACAAAATAAGATAGTGATTGTATCACATAACTAAAAATCTTTAAAAGAGAGGATTAAAAAGAAACACAAAATTGATTCGTGAGATTCCATACGTTTAGCATACCCTTTTCCCAAAAAGGGGATTTAAGCTACAGAATCAACAAATTGCGTTTTGATATGCATTTTTCACTCTTATAAATTCCAACGATAGGGGGTGGCTCCATAGTGCAGTGGTTAGCATGTCTGCTTTACATGCAGAAGGTCCTGGGTTCAAGCCCCCCTAGTGTGCCAGGCCCCCCTAGTGCAGTGGGAGTGGCAGACCCCGGGGGATGCCAGGCCCCAGGTGCACAACGAGAGCGTGTGGGAGGAGACACCCCACCTTCAGAGATCCAATTCTCAAGGGAAGCCGGCAACAACCGTAGGTCAGGGGTGGAAGTTGGGTGGGGAAGAATTAAAGAGGGGAAAAAAATTCCAATGATAGAAGGGAATTATTTGTTTACACTTTATACCTTCTAGGTAGAAAATAGAGATGAAGGAAGAAAAGAGAAAGTAAGACAGAGATGATTGACTCTGTGCCCCTGGTATCGCTCATCCATAACAGCAAGCTCCCCTGTATGTACTGTCTTCTTTGGGAAGTTGCTCCATCTTTTGCCTTAAACTGAAAAGTGGCTGTCTCTGAAACTATCATTTTCCTAAGGGTTCTCCCAAATTGTGCCTAATTATATTCTCTCATCACATATCCAGCATACAGTGTTGATGTCCACCTAGTTCCCTGTCGCCACTTCCCAGAGCACTTTTACTTATAGTCCTGTAGAATTAAAATATAAAACAAAACCATCAACCACAAAACATACCTATTCCTTTGTAGCTCATGCTGTAATAACCTCCTCATCACATCTCTTTCATCTTTTGATCCTACATTACCAGCCTACTACATCTCACCCACCATCCTCCTTTTCTCCAGCTCTATAGAACAGAGCTCCTCAAACTTTATGTACATTTGAATCACCTGAGAGATCTTAAATTTAGACTCTGACTCAGTAAGGACACCCAGAGATTCTGCATTTCTTATAACTCCCATGAGAAGCTATGGACCACTTTGGAAAGTAAAGCACTAGAGGAGCTAATTCTGCTATTATCTCATCTACTATAACCCTAATTCCCTGTTTCTGCTTTGGTACTTATTCTCTCCTGTTTTTAATATCTACGGTTACTTTACCTCCTTGTCTTACACAGTCAATCTCAAACTCCCCTTGCTCTTAAAAGCAATGGAAAAAAAAAAAAAATCCTAATTTAACTCTTTACTCCCCCCTAGCTACCATCCTAGGTCTCTCTCTTTTACAGCCAAGCATTTCAGAAAAGAAATGATCTGTTTGCCAATGTCATTTCATCTCCAATTCAGTACCCACTTCAAATGGACTTGCAGGTGCACTAGCCCACCAACATAGTATTCACAAGTCACCAATGACCTAAAAAAGCCATGTTCAGTTCTCATCTTATTTGAACCTCTCAACGGCATTCAATACTGTTAACCACTCCTGACATTTCCCCACCTTTCCTTCCATAACATGATAGTCTTCTTATTCTTCTGTTACCATTATAGCAACTCTTTACAGTCAGTTTTACAGGAATACCATCTATCTAGGTATTAGATATTACATATTGAAGTTCTGTGGGGGCCCTTTCCTTTTCTAGTATATATTCACACCCTTAAAATCTCCATGCTCTTGTTCACCTAAATGCAAAGGACTTCTGAAGTTATGTCTCCAGTTTATCTTCTTTAAGTTACAAATCTGTATATTCTGCAGTCTACTTAACATCTTAGGTGTCTAAAATGTACCTCAAACATAAGGGATCCAAAGCGAAATTAATAATTAATAATTAATTTCCCATCAGTACATGTCATCATTATGTAGCCAGATACATAGTCCAGAAAACTATTATGTTTTTGACACACACTCTTCCCTCATTGTCATATATCCACTTCATCTTCCAAAGCCTCCCAAATATCTATGGAACCTATTCAGTTTTATTCATCTTCACAATCTCCTCCACCCTAGTGTCAATAATTATCTCTTGGCTGAGCTACTGCAAATGGTCTCCTAAGGAGTATTACTTGCATGCATTCTACTCTGTGGCTCCCTCATTAATCTGTTCTACACCCTGCAGATATGATATTTTTGAAACACAAATTTGATCATTTGTGCCTGTCTCCCCCGATCATACAGAACTTCTTTTGGTCCCTCATGCCTGCCAGGCTCCTTCCACTAAAAGGACATTCCTTATACTATTTCATTGGCTTGGAATGCTCTTCCCCTTCTGTCCCCTAGGTTAGCCCACTTTATCCTTTAGACTTCAACTTTTTTTTTTTTTTTTTTTTGGAAAATCCTACCTTTGCCTCAATGATTAGGTCAGATTTATCTCCTAGAAAATCATACTGAATCTTGTACTTCTCCATTACATTATTCCCTGAGAGCATGGTAAATTTCTGTTTTTGTTCACCATTGTCTCCCCAGTACAGCACGATTCTTGGCATGTAGGAGGTATCCCCAAAACATCTCTTGATTGAATTAATGTGTAGAGGGTGCAATATCAGTTGAGGAATCCTGAATAGCATGGCATTTGAGCTGGGCACACTCTGCCATTATTGAAGAATAAAATGGAGGGAGATGAATTAAGGATATTGCAAAGAACAGAATTTAATAGTATTTGCTGGAAAATTTAGATACGAATGGTAGGGGAATTGAAGATGATTCATAGGTTGATCTGGAGAATGGTAGAGCCAATGAAAAAGTTTCAGCTAAAGAAAATGGTGGGTTTAATTTATTGATGCACTGAATATGCAGTAACAAATTTACCAGGTAGAAATGGCTTGAAGACATTTTAAAATGCAGGAATGGGTGTGGTGTGAGATGTCATCCAGATATCAATCTGAATGCCCTGCTCCTGACAAGCAAATATACTCTTGTGTTCACTATCTTGGTTAATAGTACAGGAATCAGAAATCTTAGAGCCATTTCAAATTGTTCATTCTTCTCCTATTTCCTTATCCTTTTCAATGATCTATATTCTTTTTTCTCCAACCCACTGCCACTTCCTTAGACTTACACTTGGATTATTTCAACAACTCCATAACTGCTCTCCCTGCGTCCATTCTTGATCTCCTGTAATCCCGTTTGCACCTTCCTCCCAGTGACTTTTCCAAGACACCAGAATGTCACTTTCCTGTTAAACATCTTTAAAAGGTTTTCATTGCCTACGGAATAAAATCTAGACTCTTTATCAAGGCTTTATGATATGATCCTAAAATTCCTGAACTTCACTTCCAGCTCCTCTGTCCAACCATCTCAGACTACTTATCCACAAAAACCTCCTGCTTCCCTTCTTCCTTGCTTCCTTTCTTTCAACCTAATTGAAATCTGACTGTAGAATAACAAAGTTATTCCCTCTAGGGAAAAGATATTGTCTTGTACAGAGACGAAACAAAACAGCCAAGGAAACTCCTAGCTTTCAAATTCTAACTCTGTCGAAGTCTTCCCCTCTAGGAAAATTTAGTCCTACTAGTTATCTGCCAGCTTACTGTAATTCTTAGCCAAAGGTTAGCTGAGTCACTGTCTCCAAAGGTGAAGTTATTCTCACTATTTGATGCATATGGCCTTTAGATAGTTTAAGCTACAAAGAGTTTAGATACACGTAATTTGTTGTCACACCTCTTCCCAGGCTGGAAGTGTGGCCATAAAAATGCTCCCCTTGACCTCAAGAAGATGGCTACTGGGGGGGGGCGTCGTTACGTCTTACGTCATTACGCGTCGGGAAGGTGGGGCCCTCAAGGGAGCTGGTAAGGGCGGGGCAGAGTAGGCAGAGGCGGGGCTACAAGGGGCTGGGCGGGACCTGAGAGGGGTTGGGGGCGCTTCTGCAATTCAGCCGGTGCGCACGGCGGCGGGAGGGTCCACTTGACGCTCCGTCCCAAGAGCGTGCCCAGAATCACAGGCTCAGACCAGGGGTAGCTACGAAGCCGAGAGGAGGCTGGTGACACCGGAGTGGCGGCCGGAGTCCGAGCTCCACAGGCGGGAAGCACCCAGGATTGGGGAAGCCCCGGGAGCAGCACGGCGGCGCCTCCCTTACCCAAGGGGCCGCGGTGACGGTCACGGGGCGCGGCGCCACAGAGCACGACCCAGGCCGGGATTCCAAACAGACGGCCCAGGCTCCTCCTCCACCCGGGCTGCCTCACCTGCGGGCAGCGCCGCACCGCCTCGGCCGGTATAGACGGCACCTGCCCTGCCTCGCACACGGGTCTCCGCCCGTCACCGCCCCCGGCGCCAGGCCGGGGAAGCGCACCTGGACGCGTGGGGCTGTGGGAGCCGAGGCTTGGAGGGCGCGGCGACTTCCCACCGCCCGGGGAGGACGCAGGTGAAGCGGGTGCGGCTTCGTGGAACCCGGCGCTGGCCGCTGCCGTCGTTCCAGCCGCAACCAGGTCCCTGAGACAGGCGCGGACGGCCCGGGGAGGAGCTGCCGGCAGCTGGGCACCATGAACGGCAGCGGTGCCAACATCACCTACGCCAGTCGCAAGCGGCGGAAGCCGGTGCAGAAAACGTGAGTGTCCGGAGCGCGTCCTCGGCGCGGGGGCTGGGCGCTCAGGCACGCGGGTGCGGGAGGCGGCCCCACCCCGCCCCCAAATCCCCGCGGTCTGGGGATTAGGTCCCATTCCCAACACAGTCAGTGGAATTGAGATTTGGGGGCGGGTCGAGAGACCCAGGCCTTGGATTTTTTTCATTTAAATTATTGTATTTTAAAAACTGCGCTCGCATATCCAGCGCACAAGCACCCGTTCACACTCCCACCCATTTGTAGCTGTTTTCTGTGGTCCTAATTTGTTGACAGCTCTGGGTTGCCCGGTGGGGCTGGTGAATTAGTTACCATAAACCCTTCTTGAAATCCCCTTCCACTTTTAATATCCTCTTCGGTTAGGTTAGAGGACGGTTATAATTCTCATTCCTGGTAGGGCCAGGTGTTTAAAGCACGTGCCACTGCAAGTAAGGGGCTGAGTGCCTCTGAAGGTATTTTTTGGTCTAGTGCAACTGGCTTTCTGTTGCGCTCTTATTTACTTATTTGGCAATAATTTCGTAGTGCTCAACTTGACCGTATGCGTAAAGTGTAGAGAGATGGTAGCAGATATGAGTGAGTGTAGTAGGCAAGGTGCAGTGGGAGATTTGATTTTTCAGCTACTTTTTGGGGGAGTTTATCACTTCTGCGGTGGTTTTAGCGTCTGTAAATTAAGAGATTTGGAACTGGAATTAGTGACACAGACATTTTCATTCTTGGTATCTTTCTCTAATTCCCTTTTCCCCCTACTTCGGAGTTTGTCAGTTCTAATTGAGCGATTACAAACAGATTTTTTTGTTTGTTTTGGTAGGATATTTGTGTGAGATTGCAAGTACTTCAAAATAATTTTTTTTTTTTAAGAAAAACAAATCCGTGCTTGAGACAGATTTACTTTTGTGAGTTGGTTGTATTCATTTGTTTATTCCTTATTATAACTGAGTTAATTTACTTCGCATTTTTCAAATTTTCATAAACAATTTTAAGAACACATTAAAGATTTACTCAGAGCAAATCAGAACTGTGCATTTTGCTGAAAACTTAGGTCACTAATCCAAACCAGAAAAATAACAGTTTAAGATTTATTTAAAACCACTAACTCGTTTCAAAGTTTCATTATTCTGGAGTTTTAATTTCCTTTTAGAATTTTGATCTGAAGATAATAGTTCTTCAGATCTAGACTTGGCATTAACAGAGAACATTCATCTATAAATTGACTAATTAAAATTTGGAAGTCTTATTCTGCAGTGTGGCTGACATTAGGAATACACTGCCGAGTTAGCAATTTTCTGTTTTGGCAGTTCTGTGACATTGATTTACAAACTTGCAAAAGTAGAGTATTTTCTTATATAAAAATGTATTTATCTAATTTGACTTTGTCCTTGATGGTTAAAATCGAGAGGCATTCCAAATGCCTGTTCTGCATATTTATTAATTTAATAGTACACTTAGCATAATTTATAATAGAGGTATCATGGATTTTATGTGTATAGTCAGAAAACTTGAAGGTATCCCTAGTGGATTTTTAAATTATCGAGTTTCTGTCAGTGTGTTATAAAAAGACCTAGATGACTTAAAAAAATAAATAAATAAATGCCTTATTTTTGCATTCATTATAAAGTTTAACATTTTGGGCTTCTAGATTACATTTTATTAAGATCTTTCCTCTTAAACACATTACATTTTTGTTTTATTAATGTAAGCTGTAACTTTTATTATTTTATCTTAATATTTTAATATACTTTCTAACACTTTAATATGTTGTATTTAATAATTTCTTGTAATACAATGTTACTAAAGCATTTTCCACATTACCTTTAATTAGTATAGATGTTTATCATATCTTTATTGAGCACCAGCATTGCCTTTAATCATGTAAATGTCTTAAAATGTAACTTTATTGCTCCAGAAGTAAAGCCTAGTGCTGGCATTTACAGAATCACATGAAATGTTTATAAATTACTTTTACCTGGATGAAAAATGGTTAGCTTTATAATGCAGTTAATCAAAGTTCATTTTAGGAATATGGCCATTAAATCTAATATTAAGGTTAATACAGATTTTTTTAAATTACTAGTTTGTAGCTAATGGGGTCTAAAATATGCCACCATTGTCAGAAAAATACATCTTGTGTACGTCGAAAATGCTATTGAAATTTGACTTCAACATCTTAAGTGAAAGCCATTTTATTTTACTTGAAGAGGAAATACGTTATAGCATAATTACAGAACTGTTGATAAAACAGCCATTGAAATACACAGTTGCATAAAATTTCGGAATCAATTAAGTAACATAATTTTAACCTGAAGCTCTTCCAGTCAATCCTCAATTGAATTAATTAAATAAGATAAACTCCCTCTAGTGGCAAATGTAACATTGAAAATTATCTTTTATTACATCTTAAATGTGGTACATTTAATCTTTCTAAAATGTGTTGTACAAAGTAAACGCTCAGTAAATGTATTCTTCCTCTTAGGAGTAATGAAAGAAAGTTAAAGGATCTGAAGCAACCTTACATCCGATTCATGTTCCTTGCTACCGTCAAGAAGACATTTTAAAAGATAACCTTAGGAATCAATTCTACTACAAGTTTTCTTAAAATGTAGTTCCATACTGAAGAACCTTGCTCAAAACAAAACAAAACAAAATGTATATATTTTCTACTTAAATCTTGTTCTTGTTTTATTTTCTTTGGAGATGATAGCATTTTTGTCCATTTGTTTAGTTGTCTCATGCAAATAGATGAAAAGTGTACTATTAAGTAGAATCTTTTTCTCTAGTGATAACTTTGGATATATTTTTGTATTTTTGAAGTTGTATTAATATAGAAAAAGTTTTAGTGGTACTTCAGTTACCATATTTCTAGAAACTTAGTACTGAATGTTGGCAAATAATAGCTGTGAATAAATGACTTCTGCACTTAAAAATGATATCAGCAGTGGTGGTGGTGATCAGCCAGCCGTCATGAAACATCAGAACTGGAAATAACTTCTGAGACTTAGCTAATCCTTTTCATTTTGTTACATATTAATAATGTTAATAATGTAAAAGCATTGTCTTCTTGTTATTTTTGCTAAGTTGCTATTTAAATCTCAGGAACCTCATTTATATAACACCTGTTGAGTAGAATAAAATTATACAACGTTTTACTGAAAATGTTATATATAAACGTTGTATAATACCATTTCCCAAATATCTTCTAAAATAGAAGGATAGGTCTTTTCATTTACAAAACTATTACTCCACCATTTTTTTTTTTCAAATAGCTTTATTTGGATAGCTTATACATAGTGACTGTAGAAGCTCTTACATATTAAGACTATGTAAGTGAAAATGTGTAGTTATCAGTAACATTTATAAAAAATAAATGGCAAAAAAGAGGAAACAGTGAGCTATCAATTGAAAGAGCACTAGGTCTGCACTAAAAGACAAGGTCTAGTTTCCTTGCTTTTGTAGGTCTGGGCAGATTCTTGAACAATATAGGACAGTGAACACCTATGCTGACACTCTCACAACTGAATTTAGCAGAACAAAAGAATTTTATAAATTGGAACTACTGCTAAAGATATAATGAAACAAAAACGTAAGTTCTATTTTTTTTAAAAAAATCTGAGCTTACATTATCCCAGAACAATCAATTCTCCTGTGAAACAGTAAGAGGCAGTATATGATTACGTTCTCAATTACTTGTATGGCGGAAATATGCTGTTTCACTGGTGAATAAACTTACATAGTACATGCCTGTTGATGTGTATAGTTAAGACAATTACTTAGAAGTAAATACCATGCAGATCTTTAACAGCAGTACTTTTTACTTTCACACTTCAAAATTGATTTCTTTCTGCATAGTGGTTTAACATAACAAAAAAGACTTTATTAGTATTATGGTACAATCATACACTGTGCTTTGCATACATCATTTATTTCATCTTTCTAATAGTACTATGAAAAGTTAATAGTATTTCAGTTTTATAGACAAGGACCTGAGGTTTAAATTCAGAATCATCAGATAGAAAATGAAAAAGCTGAGTTTGAATATCAGATCCCAGGCTTTCTTACCAACCTCACAATACTGTCCAGGTGAATATGTTCAGCAGTGCCCATGGTACATCCATATCCCAGGTATTTCCTTGCTGTCCACTGTTTGTTCTCAAATAGGCAATGTTCCAAGATAAATTATTTGCCGTTTTCCCATACATGATTTCCATGCTTAATCTCCATATTTGCATTCATGCCCTTTCCTCTAAGTCTGTTCCTGCTTTCTCATTGATTTGCTCTCTACCTTTCCTCCTTTGAAACATGAAATTTTAATGGCTGCATAGTACTCCATTCTGGTAGTCTTCCATAATTTATTTAACTTTTAGGGGCAAATTCTGTTATTTCCAACCTTTTAATATTTTAACTAGTTTTTTCAGAGAATACACTTAAGACATGTGAATTTCTATGCAAATTTTTAGTTATTTCCTTAGGAAAAGTTCCTATACGTGGAATTTTGGGGTACAAAGTTATGTATACTTTTAAGATTGAGCCAAATAGTATGCTCTGAGACATAGCATAGTGTCACATTGCTCTGCAGTAAGTTTACATTACTATTGGTAGCCTGTCTTTGCATTTTTTCCTTAAAAATATTAATTTGACAATTGCCTTTCATAGGCAAAAATGATGGAATAGGTAACTGAACTTATTGTTGGAATTGTGGGTGTGAAGTAGTTGTGTGGTATTTGCAGATTTTTTACTTTATTTGCTTTGTGTAATATTTTTTAGTCATTTTTACTTTGCTCCTTTTTACTTTGCTCCTTTAAAAAGTATTTCTATTAAATAATACATGCACATTTAAAAAGTCAATAAAATGTATATAATGCTGTCTTCAGTTTAGCATGTTAGGGATCTGTTGCTGTTTGATTGTGATAGTTAAGGTAATTAGTGCTATTTCATCTCTCCTATTCCTTTCTCCATCTTCTCAATATTATAATATCACAATTTTAAATTAAATTCACTTTGTGTTTCATCATTTTTTAACTATGAATACTGTTTTCTGCTGAGCTAATACACTATGATTATACTTTCCTGTTCTTATTGATTTCTCTTTTCCATCTTCATATTTGTTTGCATCTGGATTTAGCTGTCTCTTACGTTTTATTGAAGACAGACTTTGTGTTTCTATCTCTTGTTTCTCTTGTTTGGCATGATTTTCTGGAACAGAATGGTATGGTACTTGAAAGAAAAGCTGTGTACTCTGACATTATGAAATCGGAAGTGACTTACCTGTCTTTAAGACCCGATTTAGACGCCACATCTCCATGAGACCTTCCCTCATTACCTGTACATGAGCTTCTACTTTCCTGAACTCTTGGCATCACTTTATAGCACTTGTGTTATTGAGCAATACATTATGTTTGATTTTGTCTTGTTATCGAATGTATCTCCTCCTAGTAGGAAATAGAAGCTTTTTAAAGATAGGACTATCTTTTATTTGTCTTTAAATCTATCAGAGCTTCCTCGTACCGTGCACATGGTATATATTTGACCACTACTTAAGACTTTTCTGCTAATGTTTCAGTGATTTTTGATATAGAAGATACATTTTATGTGGGTTTAAAGAGAAATACTAACAAAAAGTGTATATTCATACAAGAGTAAAAAGGGAATGTTATTAATGATTTTTTTTCAGAGTTATGGAAGTAACTGTGATTTCTAGGATATATTTCATGTTCCAAGTTTTCACTATTAGAGTCTCATGCGAGAGACTATGTGCCATTTGTGCCTCATCACCACTCCTTAGGTAAAAAGGAGGGAAAGGGAATGACCCAACACTACTGTAGAGGAGCAGCAGGAGAGTGGCCATTGGATGGATGACTCATTAAAAGTGACATCCAGCCAGAATTCTTAGAAGTTATTGTAAATGTTTTTTGCCTCATATGGGGAAGTAAAATATCTAGCTGTATTCAGCCTAACAATGAAATTTAATGTTATTTATGCCACAGATCACCTTTTCAATATTATATTATGTACTTATGACTAAACATTCAACATTTATATTTAGAGATAAGTACATACTAAAGCTGTGGGGAGGAAATAAGGAATGGGTGGGTTTAAAGTAGGGCTTAATTGGTATGGTAGAGAGATTTATTAAGGAATACTTCAATTTTGAAGCTACTGGATGGAGAATAGTATCATAATAGATGCAGAGAAGTGGGTGCCTAAG
Source organism: Pteropus alecto (assembly GCF_000325575.1). Lineage (NCBI taxonomy): Eukaryota > Metazoa > Chordata > Mammalia > Chiroptera > Pteropodidae > Pteropus > Pteropus alecto. Next base: position 12,141,495 of record NW_006436282.1, read on the forward strand.
TTCTGGGAAATATGAATGAGAGGAGATCCAGGACTGGGAATAAAGATAAACAAATTATTGGCATGTAGACAGAAGCAGTGGGAGTGGATTAAATCATCCAGAGGAAAAAGCTAATAGAGCATATTTGGGACTGTCACAGGTAATCTATTGTTCGACAGTGTCGCTTTAATCCCATAGGATGACTAAAGCTGTATCTTTGCATGTTGTTTGAGGTTTTAGGATAAATGTCATGTCAAACACTGGGCACAAGTGATGAGCCTAACAGACATTTTAGACTGGGATATTAAAAATTAAGGCTTTACAGATCACATTCAGACCGGCATTGGACGTGCCGTTGGGCCTGTCGCCACCAGAACTCCCAGCGTGCAGGGCTCTGAACACTCAGGCAGGGCATGCAATGCAGCTGGAGTCGTGATTTCACAACGGTCTTGATTACAGGTTGGGACAAGATTTTCGAGGTTAAGGTTTAAAAAATAATAAATTTTTCCTTTACCTGATCAACATCTTCCAGTTTCTCTATTTTAGGAGATGTCTGAACTCCAGATCTCCCCAATCCAATCTTACTGGGACATTTATTTATATTTCAGATGTAGCTTTTTATTTAAATAGTTGCTTGGCAGTATCGTTTTGGCATAGATTTAAAGACAAAAAAGCACTGGCGTAACCCAAGTCAAGTGTAATTGACATAAATTGATGTAAATTGATATAAACTGATCTATTTTTAATTATTTTGTGTATCTTCAGTATGTTTGAATAAGTATGAAATATTGTCACAAAAAATGTCTGACAGTTTCTCACAAAATCAGTGAAAAAGTATAGTAGTGTTGAATTTATTACTGCAGCTTTAACAACATTGGGTTTGAAATGTCAAATCCGGTGAGTGCTTCTCAGTCCTGACTTTAATTCCTCTGTGCATTTGACTTTGTTTTGTAAACTCCAAAATGATCGACCCTGATTCTTTTTCTGTCTGTCCAACCATTCCTTCTCTGACATCTTTCCCGGTGCCTCTTCCTTAACCTTGCACTTAAATGTTGATGTCAGTGAGGTCTGTCCTCAAGTCTCTTTTCTCTTTAGTTTACCTTCTACTAGGAATTATAGTTGTGACTCTAAGCTGCAAACCGCAGTCATTCTCAACCTCTTCTCACTCAACGTTTTCTTCTCCCTTACTTACTAAACCTCGTTGGTCAGCAAGTCAGTTTAATTCAGTGGACATTTGAGTCCAGCTATGTGCTCAGTTTTGTAATAGGCACAAAATGCTCTATTTAAATATCTCAAGCTAGTCCTTACTCTATTATTACTGCCTTTGGTCAGGCTTCTATCATATCTTTTCTGGACATTTCTGATCAGCAGACATTAATCGAAAGTTCATTCTGTATCAAGTACTATGCTGAGCTGTGGGGATATAAAAGTGAATAAGTTTTCATAGTAATAAGAGCAACAAACAAGTATATGCAATATACGTTACATAACACTTGACTTAGGAAATTTGATCTCATGCTCAATATTCCATAATGTGCATAATAATACGTTAGAGCTATGAACAATTTTGCATTGTATAAAAGAAGCAGTCTCATCTAGTGTAGGGTCGAACACTGCAGTGAGCCAGCACAAAATAGGCCAGCAATACTACATGGAAGAATACCCTTAAGACTTTTTCCCATACTGTAGTTATTTCTCCCTGTGTCGTATCAGCTTGTCTTGTTTCTGTTAGTGTTACTTTCCTCTCTCCAGTGTTTTATAATCATTATTGGAAAGCTACCAGGAGTGCAGGACTGGATTTCATTTTTAATTTATGGGAAATGTTATCTGCACAGAATATTCCTTAATGGAATGGTTGTGTAGGACATTTGCATAAGATGCATTAGGTACAGAAGTAGTGCTGGAGAAATCCATTCATTGTGAGTAGGTCAGAGAAGGCTTTACAAAAGTGATCTGATTGAGCAGGGCTTTACAGCCAGTGAGGTGGAACAGGGGAGAGGAATATGAGAAGGCACCAAAGTACACATTGGTGACTGGAAGTAATTTCTTAGCTCTGGAGTATAATGGACGACAAGGAAGGCTTTGGCTGTGGAGGCAGTACGGCCAGAGAAATAAATAGATAGGAGCCATAGAAAGATCAAGAAGCATTTTGTTTGCTGGGCTAAGGAACATGGACTATGTGGAGCTGCTAAAAGGTTTGAATCAAGGAGTGACTTAGATTTACATTTTACATTCAAGAAGTGGTTTTCAGTGAGATCTGCTCTGTATTCTGTCCTTGCCATCACCAGAGTCAGCTACAGTAAAACACAAGACTTGTCATGTAAACTCCAGTAAAAAGCTTAGGATGACTTCAAAGTCCAATTTGATACTGTTTTTATGGGGAAACTTGCTATGTCCTCTGCCTTGTATATATATAGATATTTTTTTCATCAGACACCCACATGGCTTACTCCTTTGTTGTATTCATGTCTGCTGAAACATCCCATTAGAGAGACCTTCCCTGGCCATCAAACCCAGCATCCTTGTCACTCCTTAGTTTCTTTTCTTGCTTTATTTTTCTTCTTAACACTTACCAGGCTAAAAAGTTATATATTTATGTATGTATGTATCCTCCCACTTTAATGTAAGATTCATGAGATCAGGAGCTTTAGTGCGTTTTGTTCACTGCTCAGTGTTGCGTGCTCGGCACATGGTGGGTGGTCAGTATTTGTTGAGAGAACATAGCCCCAACCAGCCTCCCCCTTCTTTCTCTCGTACCCTTTGCTTCACACTTCAGACAGAGGACTTCTCTCAAATCACCATTTCTCAGTCACATCTCCTGAAATCCCATTCCTCTTTCAAGAGCCATCTCAGACATCACCTTTTCTGTAAAAAATCTTTTTCAAGCAATTGGTTGCTCCCTGTATTTAGCTCCCACAGCACTTTCAGATATGTACAAGAGAGTTTTCCTGGACTGCACAGGACATAATAGGTGCAAATATTTGTGTTAGCAAGTGATTAGTCAGAGAATTATTCACTTAAGTAGACATGTATTGTAGGTAAAAGTTGAAGTACAGTTGATTAATTGGTGAAATGCAGTAATTGGGTGTGACTTGAATTTGATTATAAAGGGAATACGATTCAGGGAATAGCTAGAGAAACAGTTAACAATTTTTATTAAGTAATTAATTATGTAAATAGTCTGGAGATAGTGTTTACTGACTTATTTTGTATGTATGCCATTTTACCAGTTCATTATTTTTTGTAGAAATAACATGGACTGTAATAGAAAAAATAGAATAGGCAAGTTGTGAAGAAATTGCTTGTTAGAGAGAGTTTGAAAACATGTTAAAATTTCATATTTACTTTATCATTTTTTTGCAGGAAGTACTGCGCCACATATAACATTGAAAACAAATTACCTAGAAATTCTTTGATGGAATCCAATTAATTGCTATATACTCAAGCCAATTTCTTCTACTTTTTAAAGATACTGTAATTTGAACTGTCAAAAATATTTTTGTCTTCTCAATAAAACTGGAAAAAAGTGTTCATTATAAGAATACCCTGGATAATTATTTTTCTGGCTAATGGAAAGATACAGAGGCATGATCTAAAAATTACTTTGGTTTTTGAATATCTTCTCTATATTTCAGCATGGGTGTCTGATCTGTAAATTCACTTTAAACAATGAGTCTCTGCTGTGAAGTCCTACTATGTGAAGTAGTACAACTTCTCATTTCTGAACTCAAGTTCTGCTCCTAACCATAACTGTCTTTTCTCTCAGAAGGAAATCATACTAAATGTTGGCATTTCATTGAGTTATCTAATTGAGGCACAAACTATGAATGCTCATGACTAGAACTACTGACCAGTCATAAAAGCAAAATTTGCCAGTAATCATGGATAACATATAATATTTGTCAGTTAACAAATACAAATAACTAATGTCAAAATTCTTCTTGTTTTAACGTTGGAGGACCCCATTAGATGGCAGTAGGTCTGTCTGGAGGTGACAGAGGGCTTTGAGAAGTTGTCACTGACAGGACAAAAGTGTTAAATACAGGAAGCTGGGAATGACGATGATAAGCTTTTTTTTAGGGTCACTCTCATTTATCTACTATATAAATGATGCCAAAATGCTTCTTGTTGAAGATAGCAAAGGAAGCATAATTTCACACAATACATCACAGATTTTGTTTCCCTTTTCCTTAACAGTGGCAGCGTTGGGGGCGGGGGGATCCTACCTAGTAGATTTGTTAATTGGGAATCACTATACCACAGATGTGAAGTATGCCATATATAAGCTGTACTCAAGTATTTTCCTCTCATGGGTTCATAAGCTTTTAATAAAACATTGTGAAGAATATTCTTCATTCCCTTGTTTTGCTTGATTAAGACATGAAAGGAGCATTTCGAAAGGACTTATATAAACTTAAAGTAGATTTTAGATGTTTTATTAGTGAAATATTTGAGGAGATGCTATAATGCAGTAGACATTTTTGCTTTATATATTCTAAGGTATTTTATGGCATTTTGTTTGCTTTTCAGCATCAAGCCAATCCCGGCTGAAGGAGTCAAGTCTAATCCTTCTAAGCGACATAGAGACCGACTTAATACAGAGCTGGACCGTTTGGCCAGCCTGCTGCCTTTTCCACAAGATATCATTAATAAGCTGGACAAACTTTCTGTTCTTAGGCTGAGTGTCAGTTACCTAAGAGCCAAGAGCTTCTTTGATGGTAAGACAGAAGGGTTTAATTTTTCTATAATCACTTATGAAATACGTTGAATATGGCTGTTTCTCCTTCTGTGTTGAAAACTGCAAAAATTAGCTGTACGTGAAAAAGTTTTGTTTATTGCTGTATAGTAAAACTTAAAAATTTATAGTAAAACTTAAGTTTTAAAATATTAAAACTTAATATTTCCAGAAATCAGTTTTCCAGATTCATTCATCAAACAGATGCTGCCACTAAGTGATATGTGGTGTCATTCTTTAAAAATCATTTGGAAGTTATGCTCATATTTATGTCATTTTTTAGTTCTTCCAGTTCAGCTTTTTAAAGTATCTCTTTTTTTTTATGGAAAGAATAAAATACATGGTAACTGCTATGATATATTTTTGCCAGATTTCTTTCAATATATTTTGTAGATATGCCATTTTATTTATCTTTTCATAATTATGTATACTTCTGCTTTATATTAACTGTATGTTTACTCCATGAAATTGTAATTTAAAGTTTTCTTTACCACCAGAAAGAGCATTTTGTTACAGGAGTCAGAAGAATTGGATTTCAGTCTCCATTGTGCCACTGACAGACTATTTAACATTAACCAAACCAGTTAGCATCCCCTTCAGTCAGCTATAAAGTTTGGGATTTGAGCTAGATATTTGTTAACTTTTAATCGTACAGTATTTTCCTAGCATAAAGCATTTTAAATGGAAGCTTTTATTTGAGGATGTCTCTCATGTAAAATAATTTCTTGATTTCTCTTTTTATCTGTTTATATGTCAAAAAATAGATTTTTTTTAAGGTAATGTTCAGTGTTAAGTATGTTGTGTTATTTTACAAACAGTAGTAAAGAATAAAATCCCAATGGCCTATGTCAGTGCTTACAGATCACGTAGGGATCTTGTTAAGATGAAGCTTTTTATGCAGTAGGGTAGGTGTGGCCAGAGAGTCTGTATTTTTAACAAGCTCTCAGATGATGCTGTTACTGCTGCCCTAGACACATTTACAGAAACTTGAATTTGCAACTTGTGTTTAGAATGTTGCAAAACAGTTACTTCCCTTTAGGATTACATTTGGATGGTTCGATGTGTTTAGTCTGAGCATCTTTTTGTTGTTGTTGTTTGCTGTATATTCTTTATTTTGGATAAAAGCTACATATGTTAATAGTTGTTACCTGGGTAATACTCACTGAGTTGAAGATAATAATTTCAGAGTTCATAGAAGACACTTAAATTTTCTCTGATCTGTGTTAAAAAAGTCTTTGAATTTTCAGTTTACATCTATGCCAGACCCTTCATCTTCTAGGTGAGTTATGTGATCATCATTGGTGTATGTGTATTTTATCAGCTGTATAGTCATTTTACGATAAACCTGGGACTAGAACCCAGTTTTCCAGATTTCCTATGTTGTTTTTCCTCACCATGTCTCAGTTACTTCTCTTTTCTGGAAACCGTTTATATAGCAAAATCCTGTGGACTTTACCTAGATCCATGGTTCTTCAAGTATAGTTCCCAAACAACATTAGCATCACCTAGGAGCTGTGAAACATGCCAGATCTTGGGCCCCATTCTGCACCTATGGAATCATAAATTCTGCTGGTGGGGCTCGATTCACATTGAAGCTTAGGATCCTCTGTGGTCGATTGTAACCTCAAGGCCACAATTCCCACTTCGTGGAGTGCCGTCCTAAAAAAAAAGCGGGGCAGGAGGGATGGCTCCATGACATGTAAGATGTGGTCTCCCTGCTTAGAGAGCTAACAGTCTGGGAACCAAGGAGGCATTACCCCTTCACTCTGGTAAAGATGTATTGATGTGAGTCATTTTGCCTTTTCGTTTCTTGCTGCTCTATAATATGAAGTCAAACTATATATCTTAAAAAGAGGGGAAAATGTATGGGTTGTTCTCTGTTTAGAAGCAGTAGAGCAGAACTGAAGCTGCTTAGAGAGTGAGTAGCCAGTGTACCATTTAATACTGCTTTCTAGCTTCTGTGTGTGTGTGTGCGTGCATGTGTACATAAAAACATACACATACATTAATATGTGCATGTTTAGTGTATAAATTTATATGCATATATATTTTTTCATGATTAGACATGTGTGTCTTGTTCAATATTTTAAGTAAAGAAGATCCCAAAGTCTACCCTATAAAGAATGTCATAGTTTAGCTGTGCTCATTATGGAGCTCTCATTAAAAGGTATTTTCTTAGCTTTTCATTGATGAGTTTATTTTTTATTACGGCTTGGTGTATTTGACAGTAGGATTTTATTATGCTATTTGCATCACTCCTTTATCAATTATATTATCTTGAATTTTAGTCTCCTTGCATTACCGGGTTTTAGGCTTCAGCGTGCATCAGAATTACCTGAAAAGCTTGTTAAAACACACATTCTAGGGCATGCCCCTTTTATGCCGATTCTACATAGATTCTATGTAGAACCCAGGAATCTGAAGTTTTATAAGCATCCTAGGTGAGTCTGAGGCAGTGATTTAACCTGGCCTTGATTATGCCCTAAATTACTTTTTTAAATAATTGTTTTCTTCAGAAAGACAAATTTAAATGTATAAAACTTTAAAAAGACTATAAACATGTTTGCTTGGGTTTCAGTGTAGTACATACCCTAAGCAGGTTCTTAGATTGTTTAATATAAGAACAGAGTGAGGTGGAAGGCAAAGGAAATAAGCTGTAAAAAAAAAAAAAAAA
>NW_006436282.1:12148956-12162764 GCF_000325575.1 Pteropus alecto
GTTAAATAAAAAAAAATGGAGGTGAAAAGGAAAAAAAAAAGATGAAAAAAAAAAAAAAAAAAAAAAAAGTCCTGAAGTCTTGTCCAGACCACTAGTGTGTCTAGAGAGACAGTTCAGTCTTTTGAGAGAATAGAGACTAAAATTTTTAAAGTAATCCTTATCACCAGAAAGAAATACAAAATGCAAACAGGGAGACTTGGAGCGTGCTGACAGTGATTAGGACTCCTGTGTGCAGTTAAAACTACCACTAGGGAAACAGTCTAGCGAAGTCAGGGGAAGCTCTAAGTGAATAACAGGATGCAAACAGGGGGTGTGTGAATTCCTGCGGAAAGAACAATATAAACGAGTAATCATAAAATCTTGTTAGAAAGGAAACTCAAGTTTAACTGTAACAATAGATATTTTTCCAAGAAAATACATCTATTTATTGCAAGTTTAAATAATCCAACTTGGATGGATGGATCTTCTTAAAACTTTAGAGCCATGTATCTACTGCTTAAGCAATACTTAAGATTTTAAGTGCAACATCAATATTTATACATTTCTAATTAATTGAAACATTCTGAAATATAATTTGGAAGTGCTTGAACAAGACAGCCATTTTTCAGTTATGGTAAAGTTAGAAGCAGTTTCTTTGACACAAATTGAAATTATTTTATAGTTTTGTAATTCAGGATTGTGCTTTATTCTAAACACTGCAGGTGCTGAATTCAGAAAGAAGAAATGAGAAAAACATTTCTGTCCTCTAATAGCTTAAGGTTTGGTGTCTCAGAAACTGGCAAAAATAGTATGTGAAATCCTTTAAAAATGTACATATTAAATATTTATAATGCAGTATTTGGGGAGCATTTTCAAGAGAAGTAAAAAGATTAGAAGTTTTGTTATTTTGGTTTCAACTGAACAAATTGAGGAAATCTTTGTTTAATCCTTGAAAACTCCTGAACTACATATATTCTAGACAGTAAAGCTCAGAGAATTGTTTTTCAGTTTATACTCTGTTTATGCTACAGACGAAGTAATCATTATAAAAATTAGTGCTTTGTTTTTGAGGAAGCATTTAAACATGCCATACATTGCCGATTTCTCTCTCTAGAATGGGAGTTCCTTGAGAATATTGTGTTTACTGATATATCTTAAACACTTAAAACAATGCCCCATGGTAGGCATTCAATAAATATTTGTTAATTTCATTAACTTACGTCTGAAAAAATGTAAAATTCATGTTGAATATTTTAGATGATGTGTTTAGAAATATATAATGGCTTGGTTTTAACATTAATTTTTTAGTATTTCCAGATAATCTTCCTGTTAATAGCCAGTTTGCAATGATCAGTTATATCAATTATTTTATTCTCTATAAATATCCAGATAATAGTAATAATTTGTTGAATGGTGGCAGTAAGAAATTTTTTACATGATCTCTGATTGGCTGGATCATACAGTGAAACACGTAGAAGTATTTAAGCACTCAAACGTCAAAGCTATGCACATCGTTTTCGGACCGACGAGTGTCAGCGTGCCCTTTCTCAGTGCTTTAATGCTGCCCTATGCGTTCTTCGGCCATACTCTTTGCTCCTTTGCCATCGCTTTGCATTTATCAGCTCGTTCCTGGGCCACTGCCCCTTTTCTTCTTTGCTGGATGTTCCTTTTGTACTTCCCAGCAGTCTGGCAGTCTTGTTACATTTTTATTTTTGTCAATGTCGATGGGATGTACAAATAGGACTCTGGCTTTAAAAAAAAATCACTCCCTTTGTAAATTTGATAGATGAAAAATTCCAGAATAAGGTGATACTTTATTTTTTATTTCTGCATAAGAGACACATTAAGACATGTTTTAGAATTAGTCATATATTAATAACAGAAATAATAGATTAATTAAAATAGTAGAAACTGTTTAAGTTCTATTCAGTTTCTTCAGTAGCACTGCTCTTCTGTGTTAGCCTCTATTCTTCCTGCTTATTTTTATTTTTTAAAGACTTCTCTAAATTATGTGTCTTTGAAATACTTCTGGAGAGCCTTTTCTGTTTTTAGCAAAGAGCAAAAATTCAAAATTGCTGTTTTCTGACATTGGCAATTAAACATGGTCAAGTGCAATTTTTACCTCTCAAGATAGATTAAATCAAACTAGCGGGGAGCCTGAGGACAGCTAAGTGATCAAGTGGAGCTATGACCTGACAAGTCATTGTGCGCTTACGTTCTGGAAATACAGATCAAAAGGGTCCCTAAAATCTAAAATTATGTTCACATTTTCCACCAAATTTCAGATTGTTAAGATGAAACTATTCTTTTTTAATTAAAAAAAAAAGTGGAACATAAAAGGAAGAAACAGATCACAAAGGTAGTATTAAACTCAAATATGTTATCTCATGAGTATTAAACTCAGATATCAAATATGAGATGGAAAACATTTAATAAGTTTAACTTAATTACTGATCAATAATAGCTTCTTAAGGGAGACTAGGATTTGGGTGGTTTCAACCAAGTGTTTGAAATTGGTTGATGTGAAATTGCTTAATGTTTCCTCCTGGATTGTCTCAGTGCCAGAATCAAACAGTGGACACTGGGCTTGTGACCAGTCTGAATCTCAGTATAGTAATGTTTAATTCTTAGTAAGAGTAATGTCAGCATAGAAAAAAAATTGAATTAGATTTCATTATCACCTTTTAAAGTACTCATCATCATGTAAGTATCATGTTCAAATTTTTCTTTTTCACAGCAACCCTGAAAATTAAAAATTTGGGAATGACTAATCCATATTCTCTATTGAGATATGGATATCTAATGAGGTAAAAAGGCAGAAAGTTTTTTTTTCTATGAGACAATAGTAGAGGTTAATTCATGTAGTATTTGATAATTCAAAAAATATTCATAGTAAATCTTGCATATAATTTTTTTTTTTATAACCGAGATATTTAATTTGTGGAAAGAAAAACTTAGAAGGAAAAGGTGATTTTTGTCCAGGTTACAATTAAGCCCAACAGAAATGAGTTTGGGTATCTGAATTTCTAATTCCAAAGTCTTGCATTTGCAGTTGTAGGGAATAGTGTTCTGGTTATTTTAAAAACTAGGTAATGGAGAGGAAAATCTGACTTGAATCATTATACATGCTTAAAGTAATTACCATTTTATAAAGTGTGAGTATATACTGGAATACTAAATCTCATGAAGTCTATAAATGCTCTGGGGGGAGAGGATGACAACTGTTAACTTACATTATGTGACGATCTAACATTTATTCAACCTCATTGTTCACCATGGATCTTTGTTGATTTTATTTTAAATTAAAAATTATATGTGCTGTCTTCTTAGTCTTCCCTTGGTAAATGCTTTAACAGTTCATTTCCAGTTCATTAGTTTTTTTTAAAGAGAGCTATTGTGTTTATTCATCTTTAGCTTGCATGTTTCTCTGGATTTCAGTCCCGTTCTGGTATCTGTGTAACGAGAACATTATCTTGAAAAACAAATACATGAGCATGTATAGATGCCAAGAATGAGCTTGAACAGCAAGTAGTAAAAATGAATTAAATAAAAAGCCTCTCTAAGGGTTGATGTTTTATAAAGTTTAACAGGTTTGTATCAATTATTGTACAAAGTTCTTATAGACTCTATTCCCTGTGCTATACATTATATCCCTATGATTTTTTTTAATTTTATAACTGGAGTTTGTATCTCTTATTCTCCTCATTCTAGAAATGTTCAAAGTAGGCTTGTTTGCCTAAAAGATTAGGTAAATAAATCATCAAATAGTGTTCGGTTTCATTTACCCGTGGTATTATCTATCTTAGATAGAATGTAATTCAGCTGTGTATTTTTTCCCAGAATTCACATTCTAAAACATGAAACTGATTATAACATTCATAACATTTTCCATAACTAAAATCATAAAATGTAAAGATTCTTTTAAGTTTAATTTGTGAACTTTATTTAATCAAATCCATGCAAATTGAAACATGAATGAATAAAAAGAATAGTAGAATATTCTGATTGAGTCAGATGGAAGTGGCATTAAAATCTTGGCTTTTACATTTAATAATATGACCTCTTTAGATCAAGAATTTAATCTCTCTTCCTCACGTATTTTAATTCACAATATGAAATTCATTCAATTCTGAGTGTTTTTGTTTACTTTGACAAGTATTTTTTAAAAACCCAGTGACAAATACAGATCAAAGATTCAAACTGTAATTCAAACTGATTACATCCTTTATTATATGTTTTGCTTCTTTCCTGTCTCTTAAATTTAGTGCTCTAATGGGTATTTTCTTTGATTACTACCTAGTATTATATGACTCTAGGATCCTTAATTACTTGGCCATGAACAGGTCCAGTTGGTCATAAATTTATGCTTTCAGCTTTCTTTTTTAAGGATTCCTATTGGGGTAATATTAAAGCCAGCCAAATTTCAGCACTTTTCCCTTTTTTGTTTTTCCAAATATAGGTTTTAAATGTCTATAATGATGGGAGGGGGTTTGGGCGTGGGTAAAAGGGGGAAGGGATTAAGAAGTACAAATTAATAGTTACAGAAGTCATGAGGATATAAAGTATAGCATAGGGAATATAGTCAATAATATTGTAATAACTGTGTATGGTGTCAGATGAGTACTAGATTTATCAGGGTGATCATAAGTTATAGAAATGTCTAATCACTATGCTGTACAGCAGAAACTAATATAATGTATGCCAATTGTAATTGAAAAAAAACTATAAAAAATGTCTATAATCATTTGATTTTTTTTCCTAAGGCTTTGTGACCTGGTTAATGGAAGTCAACATATTCATATTTCAGTTTTTCAGAGACTATATTCACATGTCATATAAAATTCCTATAAAGTCTATAAAAACATTACGATTAACTACTTTTATTTAATATAACATTTTATGTGTTTTCTTAAATCCTGCTTACAACCTTTTGACTTTTTGATCAGCCAGTTTTAGTCAGTAGCTTAAATTCATTTGTTCATAGCTGAGAATTGGATTTTGGAGTCATTGTAATATAGTTGGAATAATATTTTAAACTATTAAAATGAATAAAATATTCCAGGGGAGAGCATATAGAATAAGAGGAAATATACCAAAGATGAGGTATTTTTTACAGATGGATAGAAGTTGGAAGAAGGCAAATCTGTGTGTGGAATAAATATGAAACTATGCTAAGGTGATAATGAATTCACTTAAAGATACCTTTATTTGATGTTTCAAGTTCTTAAATTAGAGGGGCAAAGAGAAAATTACACCTGAAAGTATAAACAAAAATGAAATTAAAGTCCATATAGAAAAATAATATTAGAGGAGATAATTTCTGGTTCTTGGTTTTCCATAAAAGCTATAAAGCCATTCAGGTGTCAGCGGTGTGTGGGTGAGAGAGAGATAAGCAGTCAAATTGGATTGACTTAATGAACCTAACATTGTGTGTATTGAATTCTTTCAATTCCTTCTAGCTTTAGATCTGCCCACATGAAGTGGGAGTACCTTTTATGGTCTGTTTTACAGAATATTCCAGTGTCAGCTGGGTTCTCGATAGTGTCTAGTTTCAAGTATCTAGCGTCTGCGTTACGGAGTCAGCGTTCCTCTCTTTGTCTCAGCATGGTAGAGGGAGACTGTGCTCTGCAACCAGAGCACCAGCAGCCAGGACATTGGAGAGTTCAGTTAGCTCATCTCCTAGACTCTAACCTCACCATTCCTTGTAGTCTTCATCTTAGCATGGACAGTAAGAACGCTTGCCTGACTGATGTTTTCAGTTTGTAGTGGATTTACCCTAAAAATAAGAGATTTATTAAGGAAATTTTATAATTAAAATTGTTATATAAATAATAATTATTCTTTGCAGCATACTGATAATTTTATCTTTTCCTAATAGAGAACTTTGTTATTGATTAGGCATAGAGGCCTTTAGGGACCTGGTATTAAGGTCATCTGAGAATCCCTTTGTTGAATTAATTTTGTGTTTTGATTTAGAGATAGAAATTTGCTAATAAACTCTTTAGCCTTTTGATACAATATGTAATAATTTATTTCCCCATATCATTTTCTTTTTCAGAAGTGGCACACACTCAAATCTAGACACTTTGTTCATGAAAAAGTGACATAGCTTGCTTTGGGAAGGACATAAAGTAGGGACACAGTGTGCTTGCTACTGGCTTTATTTGTATACATATAACATTTTTTATTATTACCTCGTTTCAGCCTTAAATTATGTGCTTCTGTTTTCATCTTTATAAAATAGGGACTAGAGTTATTTCCCAAAGACTTTCATATTAATAAGTGTGCTTTTTAAGCAAATGAATAATTTTAGAAAACATGAGGAAATGAGATCCAGAACATTTACAAGTTATTTCCTAAATCCTGTTTTCATGTCACTGTTTCTCAAAATTTGGCACCTGGTCCTCAGCATCACTTGGAGACTTGTTAGCAATGCAGACCGGGACCCCAGCCTAGACCTGCTGAGTCCAGCAATGTGTTTTCATGTCCTTCCAGGTGATTCTTGTGTCTGTCAAATTTGAGAATCACTACTGTAATCGATTAAATTCTGCCACTTACAGTGCAATTTGAATTCCACTCTTATATGTGTGGAAAGCAAAATGCAACTCATTCCCCACTGGAAAGGCAAATTAACTACTCTTGCTGGTTCCATTAATTCAGAGACCTAACATACAGCTATAGTAAAATTACGTATAACTAAACGTAAAACTGGAAAAATGTTAAGTAATGTCTTCAGAAGTCAGTTTCCACTTAATTGAGAGTAGGAGTTGGTCTAACTTTTATGGACTTTTTCAGCTTCAGACTGATTTTTTTTAGATTTGCTAAAAAGACAAGAACTGCCAGTTATGTAACTTATATTCATTCATAAAGATATAAACTGAAATTCACATTTAAAAAACAGAATTTATTTTTTCTGCCTAGGAATTTCTAATGTATCACTATCATCAGAAGGTATTGAAAACTGTGTAGACCTAATCTTTGTCTCTTAAAAACTTAGAACATAACAGTTATAATTTTAGTTTGTTTCTTCTTTCCATAAAGGAGAGAACACTTCACTTACAAAAGAAAACTTCATATGTTGAAACGATATATCTGTGTTTTGCCCCAAAGTATATAGAAGAAACTCTTTAGGCAACTTAATACATTATTTGGAAATTATTTAGAAGTACTCATTCATACCAGACTAAACTGGGGATATTTTCTTTATATTTAAGAAATATAGTACATTACTTAACCTTCATTTATAAAAGTTTATGTAGTTGGTTGAATTTTGTAATAAGTGATAGCTTTGCTCCCTTTTATGCTTATATCTGTGGGAATGGAATTAACTTTTCCTGCCAGAAGTAATAAAGGGGATGACAAATATTATTATAAAATAAATTGAATTTATATCAACAATTAGAGATTTAGAAGGCTTATGCTTTTCCCTGGCATGACACTTATCATGTCATCTTTCTGTTTAAATGCAAACTGTAATAACAAAGTACAAAATATAGTTCACCACATGCCAGTATTTCTTCCCCATAAATTTCCCTCTTGAACAATTCTCAGCATGTATGTTTTTGAAGAGAAAATATTTGGCTTGTAGGGAGAAATGGAAATCTGAGCTTAAATGTATAAGGAAGAAAAGCACCATATTAGGAAATATGGATATGGTTAAATGCATGTGGGAATAAGACCTGAATCAGTCAGAAATATGCCAATTTGATAATGCTGTGATATATTTACACTTAAATTCTATCATCAATTAAATTTTTACTTATATAATTTCTTCATCAATCTCTCACTGAGGAAAGAGTTGAAATATTTTGACATTTTATTATCTTAGTATTCCACTGACTGCTCAAAGTCATATCCTTACCCTTTGGAAGGTGTGGTATTCCCACAGATGGGGAAGATTTTAACAAATGTCTGTTCAGTACAGCATATGCTCCCCAAGTAGCAGAATCAGCTGGTGACTTTCATTCAGATACAACATTTTGTTTCTGTGAACTGGCACGGTATTTAATTCCAGGGGTACAGAGTTTAAAGTGTCCTGTGTGTCCAAGTATAACAATTTATAATTTTTATAACAATTTACAGTTTTGAAGTACTTTATGTTGTAGATATATTGTAGGCACCATGGCAGTCCTATTAGATATTCATTAATGCTCCCTATTTGGAGATTAGAAAACAACTATTCCTGGTGTGCACTTTTAGTGTCAGCTTCCCATAGTTGTTAGAGGGTGTGTAAATCCATTATCTCTGTCCTGGACCGTCAGTTATAGATGCCAAGCGCTACGCAGGTACTCCATGTGTTATTTTAGCCCTCACAAGAATTTGTCTCTAGAAGTATCAGTGTCCTCATTTAAAGATAAGGAAACTAAAGGTCAAAGGTAGTTAGCATAGAGGGAGAAGTCTTGTCAGTGGTTAATAATAACTCACGTAGGGTCAGGCTACCTGGGTTTTTATCTAGGCTCTACTACTTAAAACTCTGTGACCTTGGGAAAGTTTCTTAACTTCCCTAAGTTTCAGTTTCCAAATATATTGAAAATACAATAATTTCCAGTCTCAGGACTATTACGAAGATTAAGATTTAATACATGGAAACTGCTTGGCATACAGTGTGTGCTCAGTATCACATACTGTTACTAAGGAAATTATTTAAGACCACTCAGACGCTTGCACTGGTGACAGTGCCCTAAGTCACCTTCTTACTCTTCTTTTACTTTCTAACCAAGGCAAGAAATGTGTACACAAAAATGAGTAGCATTAATTAATATAGCTTCTAGTAATTTTGAGAGAGGTGGTAGGTATGAGATCAAGAAAGGACAAATTTCGTGGAAGGCAAAAAAATAAAATAATGGAAAGCAGTTCAGGTCGAGACATAAAAGAAGTTTCCTAAAAAGTAGCATTTTTTTTAGATGAGAATTGGGAGCGCACCCTTTCTGGACTCATTTTTGCACAGTATTTACTTATACCTTTTACTGATTATTAACCTCCAACATGAGAGCAACAGAAATATTTATTTTGGAAGAACCCTCCAGTGATTCTTCCCCAGAATACACCTGTCACTTTTCCTACTTAAGCAGTAGCTATACATATTAAATATTATCCTTCCAACATTTAGAATTGTAAGCATCGTTGTTTAGGAAGAGTTTGTTCTTTTTATTTTTTCTCTCCTTCAAGTTCCTGTAATACTTTGATTAAATCCCATTCTGGTACTTAATATTTTTGACATTCTTTTCTAGTTTTTTATTTCCATAGTTTATATGCCCTACTTAAAGGCAGAGTCTGTCTAATGTCTAATTACATTGGCTAATATCCCTAATGCAAGGCCAGAAACAAATGGTAAATTACTTTGAGATGAATGGTCTCTTTCATTTCTTATTTAGCTTCTCAGTGGTCCAGTAACTCTAGTTGGAACTGACATCAATTCCATTGATTAAAAGTTAATTTTAAAAACGTTCCTAATGAGATAATTTGGACATTTTTAAGTTTGACACTGTTAATATCTGTTTTCAAGATTACTTTGCTTTAATAATATAAGGGTTTTGATTTGGATATTACCATTTCAGTAGCAGCTCTTACTGATATTTTGTATAACTCTTAAATCCTGTCTCATACTGGAGATTTTGGAAAGTAGTAGAGTGTAGTTAACCTTGATATTGTGAGGTTTTAATGCATTTAAGCAGATTTGGGCATTAGAAAGCAAGTATCAATAACAAAACTTACAGAATAGAAAGGCCTTCTGGTTTTCAATGAGAAAAAATTAAGCCTTTCCTTTGGTCTTAATTAACTGTTAGATCAATTAATTTACTTCACATTATTTTTTGGCCTAAGGATATCTGTTCTCTGGCCTTTTGAAATTGTTATATTCAGAGGCCAAGCTTTTGGCCTTTTTAAAAGAGGTATGTTTCAAATTCTGCAAAGGCAAGAACCTAACATAAGATTCCAGTGTAATACATGAACTTGATGACTTACCAGAATATATACTTCAAACATGAAAATGTTTTATATGTGATACTTTGTTCAGACTGAGAGAAAACCTGGTTTTTAGTAAGTCTCCAGCTTTTCGTCAAGCCCCATTATCTTTCTCGTGTAAAAATCTAATGAAATAAGTCTTAAAAGTAATATCAAAATCAGTTTTTTGTTTAATAGTTTCTATTATTTAAATATCCCTGGTTAAAAAGAGATCAGAAAAATGGAAAGATGATATAGTTGTATCTAAAACGTATACTTTATAACTAGGCAATGAATAAGTTTTAGGAAATATGGCTAATCATTCAAGCTACCATTTATTGAACTACTGTTGAGCTGCTATATGTCAAGAACTTCACACACATTCTCATTATTCTTCACAGAAATCCTGCAGGATGGTTGTTTGTTTTGTTTTTTTCAGTTACCACTTCACATATTAGGATTCAGGCTGCAAGAGCTCACACACTTATTAAGTGGCAGAGCTGAGATTTCAACTTAATTCTGTCAAATACCAATGTTCACATGCTTTTAAATAAGATAATATTCAAGAGTACTTGGAAAAATTCTAAATAAGTAAATGGAAGGTATTATTTTTTAGCTGTGTTGCCTCCCATACTACCAGTGTGTACACACATGCACACACACACACACGAGTGAGAGGCATGGAAGGTGAGGAGAGAAGAGCAGAGAAGGCATTACAGCATGCTGCCTCCAACCATGCCATCAACTTTTCCTTCCTATGTATTATCCACGAACGGTTAGAAGACAGTAATAAAGGAGAAGCCACTTTACAAGATGTCGACTACCTAAGATAATAAAAATTAACGTGCAAATCTTTTTTGTGGACAGCTATAAAACACTTTGGTGGGACCAAAAATATAGACTTGAACAAATGGAAAAACATACGTGTACTTAGAATTATTCAGCATCATAAAGGCATTAATTCTCCATTAGTTGAGTTACAAGTTGAACATGAACCTAATAATAATACCAACAGTTTTTTATCCTAAAACTAGATAGGAGGTTTCTAAAATTAATGGAAATATATTTCCTAGTAAGGCAATGATTGATTCTCCTCACCACCACTAGCTCACTGATGTTTAGATAAATATGTACAGATACTTAAATCATTTTTATAGATTATGTTCTAAGAACCTTATTCTCATAAGTGCATAGATAGGAATGAGAGAAGTGTTTATAGCGGTGACATGCAATTCTTTGAAACTCCTAAGTTATATGCCAAAAATACAGTGAACTGATCACAAATTATTTTTAAGAATCTGTCACCTGAGTTGGAAACCACTCATTGTCAAAGGGTTATTTAGTCGTAGTACCAGTAAACACCTGTATTTGAAATTGTCTCGGTTTAGTGTATATAGGTTTTTCATCATAGCCATTTGAAATTGCTTATTTTTAAAAACTATACTGTATCATTGTTTTCCCCCTTTTTTCATAGTTGCGTTAAAATCCTCCCCAGCTGACAGAAATGGAGTCCAGGATAACTGTAGAACAAAATTTGGAGAAAGCTTGAACTTCCAAGAAGGAGAACTCTTATTACAGGTAAATTTTAGTAAATGTAATTCCTTATAATTCGGATAACAATTGTAAATGGAGGATTAATCAGTCTTTTCATTATTTCCAGTTTTTTTAGAATTAAAATTCACTCAGTGTTTCATGCCACTTTCATCTGAACTGCAATACTGGTGTAATGCTACATGTTATACTCTGTGGGTGTGGTATGTCTGTGTTCGTGAGGTGTAATCATTTTAACCATTTTAGAGAGAAGATATTTTTTAGCGATGAAAATAGTAACCTTAATTGAAGTTGGTATTTATGAATGACGATATTGTTATTTAGTCACATTACTAATAACTTCTTTCCTTGTAGGCTCTGAATGGCTTTGTGTTGGTTGTCACTACAGATGCTTTAGTCTTTTATGCATCCTCTACCATACAAGATTACCTGGGATTTCAGCAGGTAATTATATTTTCCTTGAGTCATTAAAAAAAGTTTTTTTTAATTAACTTTCTACTTTTTATGTATTATACTTTAGGGACACAGTTGATAATTTATATGTATAATATTACCAATTAAAACATGCTTGTAGAATAAAAATTATACATTTTCAGTTAATATATTTTTATACTATTTACTATATTATAATTTCCTTAAATGTTTATGAGATTCATAGATATTGTGTTTCTTCTTCTACTTATTATTAAGGAACTCTTATGTAAAAAAAACATTCAGGTAAGGGGCAGTTAGGGTTTGGATGGGGGCAGGTAAGAGAATATTTGCCATCTAATTAGTATGGATGTTGTAGGACATGATAACTATGAAATGAATGAGCTAATGGAAAGGTACGTGCAAAATACATTTAGTTCTGGTTTGTGCATGTTATGAAAGCTTTCCTGAAGGAAATGGTCTTTAAACAAACCTGAAGAAAATTTAGGATTCAGATGGGTGGACAAGTGTGGAGGGAACACGGAATAAAAGACAAAAGTACCAAAAGCAGTAAACTCAGAATCCATGAAGGAGGTGAACGTGTCTGGTTTAGTGTTATTGAATGAATAGTGAAAACATAAGATATTTGACATATTCAAGGGACAACAACATCAGGCATGATCTGAGAACAGTTGGTAGGTATACTTGAATGCTAGCTATACTTATGTATCAGTAGTTCCTAAATTCTAATGTGCATAAGATTCATCTGGAGAACTTGATAAACTTTCATAAAAACTTTAGGTCTTAACCTCGGATATTCTGATTTAGTAGATCAGAGTGGGGCCCATGAATTTGCATTTCTAACTAGCTTACAGGCAATGTCAAGGCCGCTGGTTTGAGTAACACTGTTTACCCTGTTGTATAAACTGAAGATTCATCTGTGATATATTCACAATGGAAATCACTAAAGGTTTTTGTTAAAGGAAATGCGTATGCTCTAATCTATGTTTCAGAAGGTAACTTTGACAGTATGTGTAATGGCTGGCATAGATATGGTTTAATGCTAGAAGATTAAGTTTGTAGGGAGAGTTCACTAGACAGCTACAGTAGCAGATTCTGGCCACTGCCACAGTTTCCGAAGATGTTCTTGAAGATAATTTTGCCGACCCAGAGTTAGAATTGCTTTCAGACTTTTTTAAACTTTAAAGAAAATATATTAATGTTCATGGAAAAGCCTGTTTGAAACTTCATTACCTATTAATGATTATTTGATAATGTGATTTCTAACAGTTAAGAAATCAGAGATATTTCTCAATCTTTTTTTGCTCACATGTACACATAGCCTTGCTGTTCTTTAAGAACACATTCATGTCTGACGTGGGTGGTGGTTTAGGCACCATTTCACTGCAAATTTTAACTCACTAGTGGGTAGTGAAGTTGATATAGTGGATCACCATCAACCATTCTTTTTAGTTGCTTAGAATAAAATAGATACACAATATTATCACACATATAAGGGTGTTTTGTGAAACTTTTTTTTGTGTGTGTATATGCCACACATGTGATGAATGGGAAATGTATTCATTACCATGAGTTGCAGTAAAAAGGTTAGAAAAAAATGCTGATTTAAGGGCTAAGGACTCAGCACTGCAGTAAATGCTAAGAGGCAAGAGTGGAGGAAGGATTTTGATCTGTTAAAGGCATAATCCCATATTCTTATGGAGTCTGCTTGGAGTAGTTTAATCCAAAGAAAAGTATTAGAGAACAGTGAAGAAAATACATAATGAATACTGTTACGCTTAGAGATGTCAAAGACAACTGAATGTCCATAGAAAGGTTTTTGTCAAAGGAGTAGAATTTAAAAGATTAAGTAGAACTTAATATATTACAGTTAAGGAACAGGGAGGTGAGGTGACTTACTTGAC
>NW_006436282.1:12162818-12169498 GCF_000325575.1 Pteropus alecto
GTAGGGAAATGATGGCAAATAACTTTGGCTTATCAGTTACAGTGCTAGACTCTTTCTGGCTTTTCCTTTCTTGGATGACTGAGAGCTTTGAAATCATTTTACATTCATCGCTACTAACAGGCATTCACTAATCTAGCTAAGTATTGAAATTAGTAACTCATATTTTAAAAATCAGTACTTTTGTCTTATTTCCTGTATCTTTTTTCCTTAGTCTGATGTCATACATCAGAGCGTGTATGAACTTATCCATACTGAAGACCGAGCTGAATTTCAGCGTCAGCTACACTGGGCATTAAACCCTTCGCAATGTACAGACTCTGGAAAAAGAATCGATGGTAGGAATGTTTACCAAAAGATAGCTTTGGTATTTTTAATGCAACTCTGTGAAAGGCAGAGAATATTTAGGGGCATAGAACTCCATGGTGAAAGAAAGTAGAAAAGAAGTGGAAAGTCATGTGTCTATAGCTGTAGGCCAGAGCCAGGTCACAAAGAGGCTGATGATCTAAGTAATTTAGATCATCTTAATTATTTTAATCCCCCAAAATGAATAATTTTATTATTTCATTTTATTTATTTCAGTTTTTATTTGTATTTTTATTTGATTTATATGATTTTTGATATTAATCAAAAAAGAAATCTAAGGAATATTTTGACAGATAACAGCCATTGACGAATTTCAAGCAAAAAAGTATTGTCAGCCTCAGTAATATGTTTTATAAAAATAGCTCGCTGTTGTGAAAAATGAGAAGGAATATATAAGGTTAATACTAGAGCGTGTGTAAATTGTTCTGTGTTTACAAAGCACAAAAAAAGCAAACTAGTATATGCAACTATAAAAAACTTCTCCATGTAAACTGTTTTCAGAAGTTCACGGAAATGTTACAAAGAAAAAAAATGGCATTGGAAATGTGAAGATTGTTGACAGTCATAGGTTAATAGAAATAGGTTAAAACAAAACCGAGTAGGTAAAGTTCTGTGATTTAAAAGTCATATTCAATAAGTTTTAATTTCTTTTCGTCAGCTGCTCTTCTGAAAATCGTTATCTTTTTCTATTCCGAATACAGACTCCAATTTAGACATTAACACAGATTTTAGCTATCCAGTTAATTGTACAGCAAAATGGCAAGTAAATCTGTTGCTATTATTTCTACAGAAGTTAATGGCCTTCCACAGCCAGTGGTCTATCATAACCCAGACCAGCTTCCTCAAGAAAATTCTTTTATGGAGAGGTGCTTCATATGCCGACTAAGGTGTCTGCTGGATAATTCATCTGGTTTTCTGGTAGGTTGCAAAATCTTATGATCTTGGCCTTTACTGTTAATTTGTAGAAAGTAAAAAAGATTAAATGAAAGCAGTTGTCCTTGGTTATAGTTGAGTTCAGTTTTAAAAATCTACTTTGATAATTTGATAAAGGAAAGTATTCTGATAATTTGATAAAGGAAAGTACATTTTTACAAATCATTAGTTTTCAGATTTTTGAATATTTTCTATAACTCAAAAACCCTATCCTTTAGGATGCATTTACAAAGATTGAATGAAATAGCATAGAACCCTGTATTTTGCCTATTTTCTAGGACTTTTTAGGTATATGAGAACTATGTAGCCTTTCTTTAGTAGCAGAATGATTACCCTCTTTGGATTTAATGCCTACTAAACAAAAAATATGGCCTTTTCGACATGGCTAGGATAACTATAGAAAAGCAGTTGTATATTCATGATTGCAGAATCATCATGTGGTATGAGATGCTGTTGTATAATCTCAACACCTGGGTCGGGAGCAGTTTAAGCAGGATACTGAGAGTGCAGGTGGTTTGTCCCTCGTAGCACTCAAGAAATAAATGCTCAAATAAGTTTGGAAGACAATCAGTTCTTAATTTAAATGGGGTTTTTTACTGCAGGACTTTTCAGAGCCTTTAGGAAAGAGCATTGTTATGCTGTGATCCCCAGTGGTGAGGATGATTTAACCCTTTCAGCTTAGGAGGCCTAGTCCCATTCATCTTAGAGCTGTTCATCAAATTGCAGTATTGAGCTTCCTCATCTGCCTCTCACATGGAGGAGGTGTGAAAACTTTTGTCAAACCTCTAGCCCTGATTTTTACTTACAAAATAAAGGGCACCATAGCTATCCCAAAGTGACCTCCCGATCAATAAAAAAGATAGCACACTGCACCAGCACAGGAGAAACTACGAGTCATGTTGTATATTACTTTTGTGAATTATCGGGAATTTGAAAAAGATAACCACATCTTAAACATTAGCAAGCAATGGTTTTTTGTTTATTTCCAAAGATAATTTTGCTGAGCCAGAGTTAGAATTGCTCTGAGTTTTCTTAGTACTCATGATCAGTTAGTATCTATTTTCTGAGACTGATTCTGAGTATAGTTGGGTTTTTTCTTTCTTATAATGTTATCATATTGATATTAAAATCATCCCTTGGCCCGGTTATTACTGTTTTAAGCAACTAAATTGATAATGTTCATGCTTAAATTGTCTTAATTTCTTCTGTCTCCTAAAATTACTTTTTATCTTTACTTAGAGCTCTGCATTCTTTGTAATTTCATGATTCATTTTAGTGTTTTCATAAAATTGTATTTAATCTCTATATAAAAGACTACATTGAGCTATGGCATATAGCTAAGGTATGTTTGAAAATTAATATATACTTGATGACTTTATCAATATTCAGTCAGGAAATACAGAATGTGCAGTGTGCAAGGAGCTGTGCTAGGTGTGAATAATGGGGCAATTGCAAGCTTAAAAATGATACAGGAATTCTTCTTGTGACCATGAAGAAACCAGGAGTGGTTCACTTATCAGTCCCATTAGAATAGTCCTCATACTACCTTTTGAGATAGTTTTAATAGGCTTCCTATTGAGAAGGGAAAGAAAGTAGCAGTTGTCAGCCTTAGGAACTCTTGTGGAATGACCAAGAACTTTAAATGTGGCCATGACTGAGCCTTTTATAAAGGAATGATTTTAAACTGTTAATTTTAATGAACTTTATCTTTCTTTAAGGCAATGAATTTCCAAGGGAGGTTAAAGTATCTTCATGGCCAGAACAAGAAAGGGAAAGATGGATCAATACTACCCCCTCAGTTAGCTTTGTTTGCAATAGCTACTCCACTTCAACCACCATCCATACTTGAAATCCGAACCAAAAATTTCATCTTTAGAACAAAACACAAACTAGACTTTACACCTACTGGTTGTGATGCCAAGTAAGTAAAACTTTTTTAGTTTTATTTCATCAAATATACATGTTGCAGCAGTTAAGTCTTTTGTAGCAAGTAAAACATATATGGATTTATGTTGGTTACTTCATGTTAAATTTTATTCTTATTTTACTGTTTTTCTAAACAGAGGAAAACTTGTTTTAGGCTATACCGAAGCAGAGCTGTGTACGAAAGGATCAGGATATCAGTTTATTCATGCCGCTGACATGCTTTATTGTGCGGAGTATCATTTGCGGAGTAAGTTGTAGTTCCTTATGAATGTGTCTGAAAAATGGCATATACTCTAGAAGTTTATCCGGTTTCCTTAAACATATTATGTAATAATTTGAAACATACTATTCATTATCTGCTCTACAGCCGGCACATAGGAAAATAGTAGTTTAATTATAAAAATGACCATTTTGTCCCATGTTTTGTTCAGGAATTTTTTAATGGCATCATTAATTCATAAATCTGTTAATGTAGATTCTGCTTTGTATAGTAAAATATTAAGCTGTTGGAAGCATTTAGTATTTAAAGTGAACCTCACATTATACTCTCTATAATTTGTGTTACTAGAATTGTTAATCTTCCCTTTAACCTTTAAAATATATGTAATCTGAAATAGGAAAAATAACTCCGAAGAACTGTTTCCATGCATTTTAACATAGTGTGTTTAAAAGTTGTGAAGATATTTATCATTTTGGGTGATAAATATGTCTGGAAACATGTCAGGGGGCTTTGTTTCAGAGATTTTCTTTAATATGTTGATTTTGGGTTTGATCATTTTATTTTAGTGATTAAGACTGGAGAGAGTGGCATGGTAGTTTTCAGGCTTCTTGCCAAAGGCAACCGGTGGACCTGGGTCCAGTCTAATGCTCGCTTGGTTTATAAAAATGGAAGACCAGATTATATCATTGCAACTCAGCGACCTCTAACGTAAGCATGAAGACTTAAAATGTTTTATTTTAATAACACTTTGGTTTATAAAATTATTCTTACATGAAAACTTAAAAATTCTAAGAATTTACTCTGCAAATAAAAATCAAAAAGTTAATATGTATAGAAAGAAGGTGGCATAGGTTAAACATTGGGAAGATAGAATTGACAAACTTTATTGAACAACTAATATGTAGAGGTATGGAAAGAATGAATAATCAAAGAAAATGCCAGGGTTTTATCCTGGCTATATGCAGGAAAGATGAAAAGTTAGTGCCATCTGTAAAATATAGCAATGCTCTGTTTAGCATATGTTTTCTAGCAAGCAGTGATTTTTAAGTTCCTTATGTATTCCAGAAGTGAGTATTTTGTCAAATATTTGCATTATAAATTTACTCTAGGGAATTGATTTTTGTATGTGGCTTAAGATAAGCATTAAATTTTTCCCCTTATCGCTATTAAAGCCCTATAATATTAATGCCTCTAGCCATACTTCTAGTGCCGATAAATTTTATATTTATATCTTAGGTTGTAGTAGGAAGTTTTTGCACAAGAGAATTAAACATTCCAAGTCATCCATGATGAATGTATTAATGGATTAGGGTGTATTTTCAGATTAAAATGGAAGCTTATCTACTATGTTGCCAACTTAATAAAATTGGATATGTATATCAGATTGACCAGTAACATTTATTGGAAAAGCCATCTTTTCCCCACTGCACTGTAGTTTGATCAGATGATGGTGGTTCTGTTTCTGGACTCTTAAGTTCCATTGGTCTGGTTGTCTTTTTGTACTAACAGTACGTTGTCTTAATTACTCTGTCCAGAATAAGTCTTGATCTAAGTATTTGCTCCCCATTTGAATTTTTGTCATCCATCAAGATTGCTTTGACTTTTTTTGACCCATTTATATTTTCATATACATTGTAGAAATCAGTTGTCAATTTCCCCCCAGAAAAACTAATAGGATGACTGTAATCCCAGCATCTCATATCTGTTATCTCATATGGGGTTACACTGAAATTATAGCTCATTTTGGAAAAATTAACATCTTTATAATACTTAATCTTCTAACCCATGAACATGGCAAATGTATATGGGTACATGGTTATGTATTTACCTATGTCTTTATCTCAATAATATGTTTTTTCTTACATTAGTCTTGTATACCTTTTATTAGTTTTATTTCTAGATAATTGATGTTTTAAATGGTCATATAGCTCTCTATATATTTAAATGGTGTTCATATATAGCTATATATATTATAATATATATATATGTAATTTTCATTTGTCAACTATGCCAGTCTTTTCCTTTGTAGCTTCTGGGTTTTATGTTGGCATGCCTCTCTCACCCAGATTCCTAAGTTCTTACAGTCTGTTTTTATATTTGGATCTCTAGTCCACATGGAATTTACTTTTTCTACAGGATGTCAGAGGCATAACCTGAGTTTGGAATTAATAATGACTATACTGTTTTGGGACAACTTCTAAATCATTTAAATTTGTCCAGAAAACAATTTTCTGGCACCAGTCATCAGAAAAATTTGTCAATATAGTTTGTGTTCCCTGCTGTCAGTGTATTTTGATGGCTGTTTATTAATATTTAAAAATATCTGATACAACTCTTCCTAATATATGCAAACTTTCTTATATGTGATTTTAGAGAGGAAGAAGGAACAGAGCATTTACGAAAACGAAACTTAAAGTTGCCTTTTATGTTTACCACTGGGGAAGCTATATTGTATGAGATGATCACCCCTTTTCCTCCCATGGTGGATCCCTTACCAGTGGGGACTAAAAGTGGAGCTAGTGAAAAAGATTCTGCTACCAAATCAACTTTAAATAAGGATTCTTCCCATCCCAGTTCCGTCGTGAGTGCCATAATGCAACAAGATGAGTCAATTTATCTCTGTCCTGCTTCGAATAATACACCTTTTATAAGAAATTTTTTTAACGAATCTGTGAACCAAGGCAGTAATTGGCAAGACAGTATTGCACCAATGGGAAATGACGACATCCTGAAACATGAGCAAATTGGCCAGTCTCAAGAAATGAACCCGACGCTCTCTGAAGGTCATGTAGGGCTCCTCCCAGATAACAAAAATAGTGACTTGTATGGCATCATGAAACACCTAGACCTTGATTTTGAAGATATCAACCACATGCAGCAGAATGAGGAATTTTTCAGAACTTACTTTTCCGGTTCGGATGATTTCAGAGACATTGACATAACGGACGAAATCCTGACGTTCGTCCAAGATTCTTTAAATAAGTCTACGTTTGCGTGTTCAGGTTACCAACAGCAACAGTCCACAGCTCTGAATTCAAGCTGTATGGTAGAGGAGCACCTACAGCTAGAACAGCAGCATCCAAAGCACGTGGCAGTAGAGCAGCAGCAACAGCTGTGCCAGAAAATGAAACATATGCAAGTTAATAGCATGTTTGCAAATTGGAACTCTAACCAATCCGTGCCTTTTGGGTGTCCTCCGCAAGACCTACAACAGTATGTCTTTTCAGACTTACCTGGG
>NW_006436282.1:12169514-12193136 GCF_000325575.1 Pteropus alecto
CAAATCTGAGATGGATGCTATGCCTTATACACAGAACTTTACTCCTTGTCATCAGTCTGTGTTACCACAGCATTCCAAGGGTACACAGTTAGACTTTCCCTTAGGGAATTTTGAGCCATCCCTATACCCTCCTACTACTTCTGATTTCGAAGATTGTGTCACACATTTACAAGTTCGTGAAAACCAAAAGCATGGACTAAATCCACAGTCAACCCTAGTAACTCTGCAGACATGTTATGCTGGGGCTATGTCAATGTACCAGTGCCAGCCAGAACCGCAGCAAAGCCAAACGGCTCAGACACAGTACAATCCAACAATGCCAGGCTTACAGACATTTTTAACCGAGGTAAGGGTTTTATTAAACCCTTTCAGTGATTATCCGTATATTACAAAATACATGAGTTATACCTTTTGTCAGTGATTTTAATCTATTATCTATAGTGTTCATCTCAGAGAGCATTTCTGATTATATCAGTGACTTTAATAAGCCAATATTTTTCCAGTATGTTACTAATACAAGTATATTTATCTGAAGCATAAAGAATTCAAGGGCTAAAGCAACATGAATGTCCCTAAGTTACCAGGTGAAATTAGTTGTCTATATAGCAATTTTGGTTTTCTTTCTAGATTCTTTAAAATTATGTGGCCTTTTAAAAATTCACACTTTAAAAATGTATTTGAATTTATTTCCTCAGTTTTTTTTTATATATGCATATATGTGTATGTTGAAATTGGGTTACAAGCGATGGAGGTGTGCTTTCTTTGCCTTTGCCTTGATCCTGGAATTTATTCCTAGTCTCCTCACTATTCTCTGGAGGGATTGCTAGAGAATAGTGAAGAGCCTAGAAAACGTCAGTGAAGGTTTTATTCCTGACATCCTTTAATTATATTAAAATTTAATATTCACTTGTGGTCTATTTCAGGACATTGCTGTGAAGTAAACATGGGTAGATACCTTAACTCTTATGCTCTTGAGTAAATCGTGAACAAGGCTTGAATTAGCACATGAGTTCTTTACAGTGATCCTTTCTCACCCTATTTTGTGTTACTTCTTTATGAATAATGAGAATTCTCCAGACTTATGTATCCACCTCTTCCCCCAGGTAGCCAATCTGCATGTGGCTAGCTCCACTTGAGATGTGGTGTAAGTCTAAAATATACACTTATTTTGAAGATTTGATTTGAAAAAAAGAATGTAAAATATCTTTTTTCATTGATTTTATGTTGAAATTTTGGCTTTAAAATGTTCTTACTTTTTAAATGTGGCTAGTAGAAAAATTAAAATTACATATGTGGCTCACATTTCTATTGAACAGCATTGCTCTAGACAATATATTTAAAGAGAAATGCTAGCATATATTATGTTATGACAAATGAGAGTAATTAAGACCTAACGTTCTCTGGGCAAATAGTATTTTCTTTCCATTTGAAGCCTCAAAAGAGTTGCTTTTCATTGATGATCTAGATTATGTGGATTTCACTGTTTTAGAGGATCTTTGAAGTAATGAACATTTTGATTACTGAAGCCTGATGACATATAGGCTTTAGAAACAGATTTTATTTGAAGCAGTTAAGGGCATAATTGCAATCTGAAAGTTTCACAACGCTATACTATATACTTAATATATAAAGACTCTATAAAACTCTGCAGAACTATCTTATCTGTCCTTCCTTTTTTTTTTTCTTTTCTATTAGCGGTTATAGAAACCAGACTAATTTTATTGTAAGGTGGTAAGAAAGAGTATTTTAATAACTTGGTTCTGTAATTAGGACAGTAATTATAGTAGTATTTACTAATTAAAAGTAAGTTGTTGTACAAATAAATTGGTTTAGGAATATTAAGAAACCTCTAGCAAATCAGAACTGGCCTCTTTTGGAAAAGTCTTAGGTCATCTGCAGTTCCAATGTAGTAATCTTGAATGTAATAAATTCCCTGTTACCCAGAATTTGAGATGAAATCTGGTCACACCTATCTATGATAGCTACTCTTTGATTCACTTCCTATCCAAACTGAAGGGAACTCATTGATTAAATACTCGCCTGATATATGGAACAGTTTAGGTCACTCATCTGTACTAGCTAATGGAAAAATCAAAAGATTATAAATGCAGCTAACATATACATGCTCAGTATGTCTTCATTGAATGATTTAAAATTTACCAGCGATAAAGTAATTTGAAGTTTAACATCATACAGGGTGAAGATTTTAAAGATAAAGTTTATAATCGAAAACAGACCCACAAATACAGAGAACAGTCGGGTGGCGGCCAGAGGGGAGGGAGGTGGGGAGACTGGGAGAAAGCGGTGAAGGTTTAAAGTACAAGTTAGTACAAGCTGAGGGTCACGGGGATGGGAAGCACAGCATAGGGAATGCAGACAGCAGTAAGGTAATGGCTATGTGTGCAGAAGGAAGGTAAACTAAATGTCTAACTAACATGAAAATAAAAAAAATACAGTTTAATGTTATTTAGTGGCTTAAGATGCTTCAAAGATCCATTCTAATAAGTTGCATTGCTATTTTTGCAGTTTCAGAATGGAGTTTTAAATGAAGTCTATCCAGCTGAATTAAATACTATAAGTAACACTCAGACCACCGCTCATCTTCAGTCCCTTCATCATCCATTAGAAGCCAGACCGTTCCCTGATTTGACCTCCAATGGATTCCTGTAATTCCAAGCCCAGTTTTTACCTTGGTTTTTGGTTTAAATTAGTTTGCCAAAGATTACAGTTAATAAAACTGTCACTGTTGGATTTCGGCAAGTTCACGTGAAGCATTGCTATATATTGTTCACACTATTAATACCAACTCACGTTGTTTAAAGACAAGTTAAAAACAATATCAAAATTATATATACTACAGTCATTAAAATGGAAAGTGTGCTGCCACAGACCGGTGAGATATACAAAACTTTTTCAGGGGGACATTATAACTCTATTGAGAAAATAAAATTTTCTCTGTTGGAATTATTTCTGTCAATTAAAAGTAAATGCTTTGAGTTTTCAACTTCTGAATTCTTAATCCTCCAAATACAAAGTTACAAGACAAAACTATTTTTAGCTTCTTCATTTATCTCAAACGGTAAAATAAGTGATTTGGTGCTTTTATAAAAGGTAATCTCAATGCTTTCCTCTATTGTAAGTGCCTCACGATTTTTCTACCTATAACACTGTATTGGATGTATATTTTATATAAATGTACTTTTCCTTTTTAAAATTAGTAACATTCTACCTACAAATATTATTTGCATTTCTTAAATTTAGTCATTTTTATTAATCCAGGCATGTTTTAACTGTACTACTCACCCACTTTCTTCAGATAAAGGACAAATGCTGATTGAAAAGATATTATATAAATTAGTTGCTTCTAGACTTTAAATGTTGCTCTGTGCCTTAATGTTGAAAATTTTTGAAAGTAAATTCTAAATTATTACATAAATATTAAGACAGTGGCACTAAAATTTTAACT
Source organism: Pteropus alecto (assembly GCF_000325575.1). Taxonomy (NCBI): domain Eukaryota; kingdom Metazoa; phylum Chordata; class Mammalia; order Chiroptera; family Pteropodidae; genus Pteropus; species Pteropus alecto. The sequence continues at coordinate 12,172,981 of NW_006436282.1, forward strand.
TTTCAAGAGACACCACCATTTACTAAAATTTATGGTAACTGAATGTTGCAAAATGAAAAATCTGTTAAAGGCAGCCACGTTTATTAACTTGCAGTGAAGAGAAAGAGCTTTCTGGGTTGTTAAATTAAGCAAAGCACCCATTTCAATGTGTATAAATTATTTACAAATTGTTTTAGATCTGTAATCTTTTAAGATAGAGTATCTTGACCTTGTAAGTAAATTTCACTTCTTAGTACAGTGGAAACTGTTTTTCTCATTTGAGGAGTGTTAAGATTGAATAATGTTTGGTGCGAAGTATTGTTATGAGTGAAATGAATGGTGCATTGTATGCATTATAATGAACAAAATCATTTGTAAAATATTTTCAATCTTTCATTTAAATAGTCCTTATTATGTATGCACATAAATAATTTGAGTTTTACATATTTTATCAGTCTTTTTAAGAACTCGAATAATGAATGCAGCTGCTTGTAAGTTGGTATTAAGAGGCAACCATGCAGTTCTATCATCAAACAGTAGGTTGTTTCTATACAGAATGAGCTTCATTAAGGCCAATTAATCACCTTACACTATTGTCCTCAGGTGATTTAGAAGTGCCACCATTTGCCATTCTTTTTATTCATCTATGACATCCGAAGGGCACAAGACATGTTTTGCATGTGTTATATAAAACATTATGAAATCCCAAAATGAGATGTAATATTAAATACATTTTTCTTTTTCTAATGTACATAAAAGGGGCTTCAGGCAATATACATGTCAAGTCTATACATTTTCTGTCAAAACTGAATCTGTAGAATCTGTGTTGAAAACAACAAATTTGACACATTTAATAATTTGTTTCAAGCATGAGGTTTCACTGGATTTAGACCAGTGGTCTAGATTAATCATATTTTTTACATTTAAGCCTTTCATTAAAAGTCTTTATATGAACCATTTGTTAGTCTTGCCCACATGTTATTGGATGAACTGTTTAGTGGAAAATAGGCTTTTTAAATTGTGAATATGATGACAATCAATTATACACTTATAAAATTTAAAAATTTTAAAGCAATATTGTCTATTTTTATCTATATAAAATAACTAGTTTATCTAAAAATAATAAAATCACATTAAACCAAATACACCTTTGTTTGTATTGCTAAGTGCAAACAAAGAAAGGTTTTGTGTACTGCTGTGTTAAGGGATTTATTTTTAGTGGTGCACTTCTCAGGATCTGGATGTGTCTAATTTGAACTTTTCCCATACCAGGTTGTTCGTACAGTACCTGGAGATTTACCAGTGTTCTGATGCATTATGAAGCTTTTAATGGTTATTATGCACAAACCTAGTGTTTTTCAGTATTACTAAATTTTAGGTAAATATGTTCATGGCTTTTCGCTTTCCTTCAGAATGTTACTGCTTTACATATGCCATGCATACATTTTTGTTTATGATTTATATTCTTACTATTATCAAACAAAATTGTATATAATAATATATAAGGGAATAAAATAATTAAGTATGAATACGTTTTAATGTAAATTCTTTCTGGTTCCTGTAAAGGAAATTAGCATTTATGGTATAATAGTATAACTATGTTAGACAAAGACAATTTATAATATTTAAGGATATGTTAAGTCAATGACTCATTAATTTCTTATAAAGTTCTGCCCTTGTATATTTTAATATTCTGCCCAAATATTAAAAAAACATTCCACTGAATTCATAGATTTAAAATGCTTCTGAAATGGACTATTCTTTCAACGTCTTTGTTGTAAATTTCTAACTGTGAAACATTCACCAAGAATTCAGCAATTAAAATTGTTCTAAGAAAAATTCCTGAGAAAAACAATGTTTTATTCTAGCAATGATTATGCTTATCCTTTACAATCATTCAGTAGTTTTCTCCATATAAATATAGCAAATTAGGATCATACTTAATTCTGAACATTTTAGAAAAACTAATACTTAGTCTCTAGTCAAGTAAAAATCCAGATAATTGTACTTCTGATGACTGCTTTCACTCAGTCAATGGCTCCAATTGGTAAGAATGACTTTAGTTTGTCCCCTTTTCAGCAAGTCTGCCCAGCACTGACCCAGGGATGTTAATGTTAGCTACTCACAAGACTAAGTAACACTGCTCTAATTTTTCTCCCAGTATGTGCATATGACCTCGCTTCAGTTTTACTAATAGAATTAAGACCATCAAAACCTATAACACATCCTAGGTTTGTCTGCACCTTCATTTCAACACCACCACTATGCTTGATTTTCCTAATATGTGAAGAGGCCAGGTTCCCCTTACTCCAAGATCACCACCCTTCCTTTTTAATTCCCATGCACTTAGCATCTACATTTCCCTTGTCTAGAGTCTTTTTCTCTCTTACTCTAGGCCCCTGTGTGTAGGTCTCCCTCCATCATGGAAAAAAATCGCTCAATCTTGCATTTTTTTTTCTTCTTTACCTCTCTCTAAAACAATTTTTGATCTTCTGAAATCAGGTTTTGTTTTCCACCCTTCTATATACTATTTTGTTGACCTTAACTCTGTTCTTACCATAGGCTGATTTTCTATTGCCCTACAACCAAATTGCACAATTAACTTTTTTCCCTCCTCTTAGCTTCCATGGCATTAGCTGTCCTGCAACATTTCACTTTCCTTTGTTGGCTCCTTCCCCCTCCTCCCACCTGGCAACAGGCTAAGTTCTGACTCTTTGTGGTTCTTTATCTACAGTCTGTTCACTTGGAAGCTCACCCCTTCTGCAACTGCTACTTTTATGATGAATCCCCTCAAGATCTTTCATCTCACCTCTTTAATAAGGTGAGATAAAAAAGACTGATGTTTATGGAGCATCCTTTCTCTTTGAAAGCAGCATAGCAAACCTAAGCACATATAGACTCTGGAGTCAGACTGCTGGCTTCAACACAATATGAATCATTTGGAAGGTTTCTTACTCTCTCTGAGCCCAAGTTTCCTTTGCTACAAAATGATAATGGTACTATCTGCCTCACCGGATCGTTGGAGTCAATAAATTATATAAAAACACTGAATTCCTAATGGCCAAAACTGGAACAATTTGAAGAACAAAATAAATGAGCAACAAAATGAATAATGATAGCATTGTATTACAACTCAGTAGGAAACTAAATATCCATGAATCCATTTTGATATAAATAAATGATTAAATAAAAGGGGGGGATAAAAAATAAATGATTAAATAAAAGGGGGGGTAAATTTTTCTTACAAAAGAATCCCAAATAATATTTGTAGATATTACCACCCCCCACCCCCCACCCCCCGCAATAGATAGAGTTTAATATCTTTGACTGTGGGCTAGACTCAGCAACTTGATTCCAAAAAACACAGAAAAGGAAACAAATAGATTTGCATTGTAAGATTCTGGCAAGTGCTTCTTTAATCAAATGATCAAGGCTGAGTAACATCACTGATAATCACGATGGCATGTCCTCCTCCCGATAGAAAGCTATGACAAGTACACTTCAGCTCTGTAGTATTCTCAAAAGCACATAACCCCAGTCTAATCCCCCCAAAATGTCAGACAAACCCTAAATTGAGGGACATTCCACAAAATTCCTGAGAATATTCTTTAAAGTGTGAAGGTAGTGGGGAAAAAACAACAAAAAAAAGACATTATTACATATAGAAGTCTAAGGAAGCACGGCGTCTAAATACAATATGGAATTTTGGATTGCATCTTGTAAAGGGCATTAGTGGACAATCTGTAGAAATCTGTATAAAGCTTATTTAATGGTATGTACCAGTGTTGATTTTCTGGTTTTGCCGATGTACCGTGGTTGTATAAGACGTTAATGTTATCTGAACCTAGATGAAAGGAATAAAGGGACTCTATATCTTCACATCTTCTATATAAATCTAAAATTATTTGAAAATACTTTTAAAATCATTTTTATATACTTTGCCCATAGATTGGAAGGGTTAATATTGTTAAAATGTCCTTACTACCTAAAGTATTATACAGATTCAATGCAATCCCTATTAAAATGCCAATACATGCAAGAAATGAAATTGGACCACCTTTTTACATCATAAACAAAAATAAACTCAAAATGGGTTAAAGACTTAAATGTTAGACCTGAGACCATAAATCTCCTAAAAGAAAACATAGGCAATAAACACTCTGATTTTCCTCTTGACATTATCTTTTTGGATATATCTCCTTGAGCAAGGGAAACAAAAGAAAAGATAAACGAAGGAGACTACATCAAACCAGAGAGTTTTTTTGCACAGCAAAGGAAACCATCAAAAAGACAACCTACTGAATGGGAGAGGATACGTTAGCAAATGATATATCAGATAAGGGGTTAATATCTAAAATATGTAAAGAATGCATACAATTTAACATCAAAAAAAAAAAAACTAACTAATTATAAAATGGGCAGAGGACTTGAATAGACACTTCTCCCAAGAAGACATATCAATAGCCAACAGACATATGTGAAGATGCCCGATGTCACTTACCATCTGGGAAATGCAAATTTAAACCACAATGAGATATCACCTCACACCTGTTAGAAAGGTTATCATCAATAAATCAGCAAATAAGAGCTGGTGAGGATGTGGAGAAAAGGGAACCCTTGCACACTATTGGTGGGACTGTGAATTAACGTGGCCAATATGAAAAACAGTATGGAGATTCCTCAGAAAATTAATAATAGAGCTACCTTATGACCCAGGAATTCCATTTTTGGGTATTTGTCCAAAGAAAACACTTATTTGAAAAGATATGTGGTATAACTACATAATGGAATAACAAACAGCAATAAAAAAAATAAAATCTTGTCATTTGCGGCAACATGAATGGAACAAGAGGGTATTATGCTAAGTGAAATGAGAGAAAACATTTATATGTGGATTTTAAAAATGAGTAAAACTGAAACAGACCCATAGCTATACAGAACAAGATGATGGTTGCCAAAGGAGAGGAGGTGAAGGGATAGGAATAAAAAATAAAAATTTTTATATTAAAAATTAGTTTGTTGATGGCCACATAGCAGATTCTCAATAGATGTCTGCCATTACTATTTCCTTGTGGTAGCTAAACCACCTCGTTTCAATTGGAGGTAATGTACACATTGACACCAATCCTCCTCATTTTGTTTACTGTTGATTTGATAAGTATCTTGCTTTTTAACCTCCAGTTCAAGATTTCTTTCCACTTTGATCTTCTGACATCACCCTTTTCAATGACTCTTTTAGGCTTGTTTCCATAGCTCCTATACATCAATTATAATAACCTATTTTCAATGCCAGCTAAGTACAGCCACACCTCAGTCTTTGAGCATTTGAAACTGCCTTACTCCTGTCAACTTGAAATCTCCTAGTCACAGCCTCTTCTTCCTATTTTCTCAGTTTTCCTTTGTTCAAATTGCTCTTCACCCTTATTGAGATCTCCAGATCATCGAGTACACATTGTTCTTTTTCAGTCTATTAGCCTAGACATTACTATTAGGATTTCAGCATTTTTCTGCTTATATTCTGGACTTGCCAACTTCCTCACACACACTCTGATCTATAGGCCTGGCACAAACACTTTCTTTTTCTGATAAGCAATCTTGCTAGAAAAAGTGAGAAAACCGAAATAATTGGCCTCACCACAAACTTTTACCATGTTTATGGCAGACACACACCAACATCATCTTCCTTTATAAGCAAGAGAACCCTAATTTTCCTCTGGTCACACTGAGGATTAAAGACTACATTTTCCAGCCTCTTTTGTGGATAGATGTAGCTAATACATGTCTTGGCCAAATATATGAAAGTAAAACTTTCATGTGATACTTCCAGAAGGCTGCTTAGAGAGACAATGCGTCTGGAAGGAGCTTTTGTTTGGCCTTTCTAAATTTCTTTTCTAACCAGTGCATGTGGATGTGATGGATAGAGCTCGAGCAGCTATCCTGAGCCATGAAGACAGAAGCCATAAACTAGGATGTTGAAGCTAAAATAGGATGACCCAGAGTTCCTCATTACTTGGAGCCACTGAACGAACCTTTATCTGCCTACCCCTGGACTTCTTTTATATAAGAGATAAATAGACTTCTACATCAGTTAATCCATCTTTTTCATCTCTACCCCCGATTCCAGAGTATTCTCACTCTGGAATGACATTACCTCCAACTCGACTGAAAATAGTCTAACATAATCTTCAGTTTTCTATCATTTGACTTTACATTTCTATCAATATCCTCTCAGATTTTCCTTACCCCTATCTTTTTCTAGCATCTCCAGTCATTGAATGGATTGGATTTCCCAGCACAGAAGCATAATCTATTATCTTCTAAGGAAAATAAATTTCCATTTCGTTCTTTTTAAAAATTGCTTTACACCTGAACAGAGCAGCTGGCTAAGATTTGCTTTTTCTACTTCCTTACCAATTTCTTAAAGCCTTACAGTCTCACTTTATTACCAATTTTAGGTGGATAAACATTCTATTAAGTCGAAAATCTTCCTTCCTTGACACTTTTTTACCTTGGTTTCTAACACTGCACTCTCTTGATTACTTTCCTGATTTCCAGTTATTCTTGGTCCATGTCTCCCTCCTTCTATGACTCTGTAGACTTTTAAGGTTTTGTGTCCTTTTTTTCTTCCTCCATGATCTCACTTAATCACATCATTATGTATAACTAATATGTAGCCTAGACAGTTCTTGAGTTCCTGGCCCACATTTTTAATTGCATATTTTGTACAATATATAGTATAGTACAGTTGTTAAAATATCCTACGAGCACCTTAAATTATCTTTGAACAGAACTTAATGAATCATTTTCCCTCCTACATGTAGCATTTCTCTTATTTTTTTAAAAAATATCTCCATTCCCATGCTTCTAGCAGCCCAAACCCAAATCTCCATTCCTGCAGTGCTCGGTTCTGTACTACAGGACAATGGAATTGTTCGCTTCTCATCTGACACACTTTAGGTTGAAGTTATAGTTAGGAACTCAGCTAGAATTATCTGCCAACTCAAGCAAGAAAAGGTAGACTAGAAGAGGATAAAACTTCTCATTGGTGATGGAGAGGAATTTGTAGGAATGGCATGGTGGTAGGAATTGAGATTTAGAACTGAGTCTGAAATCTGTGTTTTAGAATCAGGTTAACTTAAATTCTAACTAAATGAATATCTGTTTTTAAGATTGTTAATTTCCATTGTCTTTGAAGACCCTTCTCTTCTTATTGAGTCAACTAATGTATAGAAAATCCAGACTAGCCACCTTTGAATATTGAATGAGTCATTACTTGGAAAAGGATGGAAAATTTTACCTTCTTGTCAAGAACTGTGAAGGATGGGAGATTTTACCTTATATTTAAGCTAATGAGTTAGCCAGCCACAGTTTCATGGATACTGGCAAAAAGATGTAAGACTCTTAAAGGAGAGGCAAAAGACAGTTTATTACTTATAGCAGTAGCAGTAGACAGACTGTCAGCATTTGCACTGGTTCCCAAGACACACATCTTCACATGCAGTTGTAAGAAAAGGACCCTGATCTTAGGGAACTCAAATCTTTTATAATGGTAATACACATGCCTGACCCTTTGCTCTGAAGGGAGACACTATATCTTCTAAGGCTATTCATTATGTAAACATCTTTGAAAAGATTGTTCAGAACAAAAGCAGTCTGCCTCTGCTCACAAAAAGTGTAGGAACTCAAGAGGCCTGTGGAAAATTGTCTCCAGCACTTATCATAATCAGCTCTGCTATTTTTTTCAAGTAATATTTGCATTCTTCCTCACTGCCTCCCTGTTCTTGACTGCAGAAACAAATGTTAGAGAGGGATAGCACGGCAAACCTGAAAAATTCTCTATCTCCAAATGATTATTCTGGCTTTTCATGGAAATAGCTCTGGAACCCTGACTTTAGCATTTTGCTCCAAGTCCTTGTAAAAGGCAATAAGTCATGATGTTTAAGACTCAGGGTGCACTGGGTCTGAACTCTGGCTCTGCCTGCTCCCTTGCCATATGTGTGATCTGAGGAATCGATTTATCCTTTATGTGCCTTAGAGTTCCCTCCTCCGTGAAAAGAACATAATGACTCTACCTTATAAGATCTTTACGGGAACCAAATAAGACAATGCACACAAAGTACTCAGCACAGTAACTGTCATGATAATAAGTGTTACAAAATTGTTAGATTTTTTTTTTTGAGTCTATGTTAATTAGGGTAAAGGCCAAGGTGGTATAATGAAGAGATCAAAAATTTATTGTTTCAGAAATAGACATTTGTCTAATGTAAGTGGGTTCTGTTCCACAAAGCCACTCAGGCTCATGGGGCAACACTTCCATCTTCAAAATGCTTCCAATACTGCCTTTCCCAACCAGGAGGAAGGAAAAGAAGGAAAGACCCAGCCAAGGATATTTGAGAGAACAAGTCAGAAGTTGCACACATCACTTCTGCTCAACATTCTGTACCCGTGAACTCAGTCACATGGGCACACCTGGTAGCAGCTACAGTTCTATTCCTTTGGAAAAAGAAGAAATTTTGACAGGTAACTTGAAGGCCCAATAAAAAATAAATAGTACCTTCCTTTTCCATTTGAATTTTGAAACAATTGAGAAATAAGAAAAAAAGTAGAAACAGAAAAAAACCATGTCATTATTATTAGAAACCATAACTTAGCACAAGAGTCAAATGGGGATTGCCCACACCATTCATCAATTTCCAATCTAGAACTTAGAGACTGTTCTGGGATATTTTGAGTAGGCAGAGCCAGCCCACTTTTCCATGTAACTGCCTCTCACAGTTTTAGATAGAGAAAAAAGAAAAAAGACACCGAATTCCTCATGCCCAGGACCATTGATAGATTTGCTTCACATGTTTGAGGAATGAGGACAGTGGCTGTCACTCGCCCATCCTTTCTACTACGGAGAGAATTAAGGAAAAAGGTTAGGAGTGTTAGTCCTTTCTCACAGAAACCTGAGCAACAGGAAGATGGTTTTTCAGTCTAAAACATCACGAACATCACTACCACCCCATCATCATCATTGTTATTATAAAGCAACCCAATTTGGTAAAAACTTACACTAACAGCTCTTTCCATTATCCATTATTTTGTTCAATGGCTTCCACGAGATGCAGAACTAAGAGTTTAGACAGAAAAATATTTATCTCTTCTGGCAAAGGGTTGTGTAATTTATTTCATTTACTTCTTTGTGCTGCCAGGTAGCACAGAGTTCAGGTTTGTATACAGATGAAACAGCTTCCCTCTGCCTTTATTTCAGTAAAGTTACTTGTGCTTCTGCCTTCCAACTGTCCTTACTTCATTTGTTACTTCCCTCTTGATATCACTTTTATTTTTTTAAGTTTTTATGTAAGTTTTACGGTAGGATATAAATTATGTTTGTAAAGATGCAGTTAACAAATGCAGTGAAAAAGAGAAAATTCGAAGAGAAATATGCTATTTCTGAGTGCTTTTAGATAAAACATTGGCCAATAAAACTTAGGAGCATTTACAGAAGATGGATTGGCTTAGTATGAAAGTAGCACCTTAAGATAAAGGAACAATGACTATGAGCAATGGTTTCAACCCCATCCAGTTTCCAGGAGCTATCACATTTTTTCCGTGATCATTCTCTTTTACACTAACTTAAAATTATTTGCAATGTCCATGAAATTATTTGCTTTTTGGCCCCTCCCATATTCCCAATTGTCGTTGTCTTACATCTTCTACTATTTTCTACCCTTCATCTTATCCATTTTCTTTGCTGGACCAGAGTAAAACCAAAGGGGTTCAGAGTGGAAATACTTGAGAGAGTTGATGTGTAGATACATATGAAACATCTCCTTAATACTCCTACATATAAGTGGGTGAGACAGTGGAGAAGGTGAAAGTCTTTTCTTTTGCGGGTGGGGTCATATTGACTACCAGTTCTCACAGGCTGGTGAGAAAACTCAAGTGACACACTAGAGATGAGGAAATTGAGGCTAAAGAATGAAAGTGGCCTTTTTAGGTCACACAGGCATCAGTGAGGACAGAATTTAGGTTTTGCACCTATGAATTAAGAGCACTTTCAAATAGTAGGTTTTCTAACAGCCACCATGCAAGTGGTTTGCTGTTGCTTAATCCAGGTTATCTCATTGACCACTACACCCTCATGAGGTAAATATATTTATCCCAATTTTACACATGATGAAGTTATATTTGTAAAAGCAATCAAATGTTGAATATTGGCCCTCCAAATATATGCATACTCTAATCCTCAGATAAGATGGCAAGAGGGTCTCGTAGATCTTACTAAGGTGAGGACCTTGAGGTGAGAAGGTTATTCTTATGTCAGCAGACCCAATGTAATCTCGAGTCCTTATAAGGGGAGGGCAAGAGGATTAGACTCAGAGAAGGGGATGGGATTACAAAAGCAGAGGTCACTCTCTCTCTCTCACACTCACACAGAGATTTTGAGAGAGAAATACAGAGAGAGACTGGTTGATTTGCTTATGCTCTGCTGCTGGCTTTGAAAATGAAGAGCCATGGAATGCAGGCAGCCTCTAGAAGTGGAAAATACAAAGAATTACTTCTTCCCTAGTGTCTTCAGAAGGAACACAGCCCTGCTGACATCTTGATTTTAGGACTTCTGACCTCCAGTACTACAAGATGATAAATTTGTTTCCAGCCACGAAGTTTGTGGTAACTTGTTATAGCAGCAATAGGAAACTAATACAGTGGTTACAGATTTTAAGAACACAAGGAAGGGATTGGAGAAGAAAACATTTACTCTTCCATTCCAATTATTTCTAAAAATTAGAAAAACTGTTCTCTGTTCCTCTCATTAGCCATTCTGTAAGGGAAGATCAGGAAGGTCTGGCAGTGTTCCCCATTCCTCCTCTTTACCCTCACCTACATCAGGGCCTATATGTATACATATATATATATATATAAACCCTCCACTTTATGACGGTGGTGCCTGCTGGGCTCCAGCCTTGCCTTGGCATTGCAAAGAAATGTGGAAGAGCACAGCCAACTCACACTTTCGTTACAGCTTTGCCTTTCCCAGATGTTTAGCTTATGTCAGAAGCCAAGAAATTCACTGCTTACAATCCCAGATGGGCTTCTAAAGAAGGGTCTTAATAAATGTGTCTGGTCTTTGCAAATAACCCTAATTTTTTTTTTTAAGGGAAAAAACTGATTCCTAGAAGAAAAACGACTTTACTAAAGTAAGTTAGACATTACACAAGCAGTGTCAGTAATACATCTTTACATGTTTGTTTCTCACTTAAAATGAACTATTGTAAAATTAAATTTACTTAAAATTAAAGCTATTTCAAGGATTCTTTTTGCAGCTATGCATCTAAAAGCTTGTGTATGAAAGAAAATAAGTTTTTACCTGTACTATGATGTTATCACCTAGTAGGGTCTAAGAAAAGACCATTAAAAGAGAATAAGTGACCCAAAACTGTCAGTAAAGCTTTTCTTTTCTGAACATAGTACAGCATACATTTGTTTAATGCTTTATTTGCACAGTAATTCACATCCATTTATGAAATTGATTCTGACTACTACACTCTAAGTTGAGTTTTTATGGAAAAGGAAGAATCCAGGAAGATTATTCTGCACCACATAGATAGTAATTGGTGGCATCAAAGATTGCACTCAAGTCGTCTGACTTCCAAGTTCACACTTTATTTTAATATTTCGAGATGGTCTTCAATAGACTACAAGAGTTGATTCATTAGTTTAACTACGTGTATCGAGCAGTTACAATTTCCCTTGAAGTTCAGATGTTAAACGGTCAGTTAACTAGTTAGCGAGGCAGGATTACTACTGTGCAATGTACTGAGGGATCATTATTCCTACGGTAGAGGAAATTGAGACTAGACTGCGAGGTAAATTAATGCTTGTTCTACCTAGAGTGCCCCCCGTTTGTTTAGTAAATTAATATAACCAGATTTAAGAATAATTTGACTGACCAATCTTTTGGGTTTCTCTCCTCGATTCAAGCAAGATATGAAATTAATGTCTCCTACTGAACGTTCATAATCAGCTAGGATATTCCAGATGGCTCTTTGCTCTTGATAGAATTTCATCTTTCCTAAAAAGTAATGTTATTTCTGCACAAATACATTTACAAATTTATTCTTACATTTGTGTATTTATCAAAGAAAAGTCCTTAACTGCAAATTAGACATTTAAAAAGTTATGAAAATACTTCAATTTAAAACAAAAATACGAGAACACTTAGATAATAGACTCTCCTACTGTCCTTGGTTTCACAAACTACAACATTTAAAAATTCATTTAAAATTAAATTACCAAACAAGTTTTATACTATAGAAAGGAGCTTTGGCTTCTGATTATCTTTCATGTTCTAGACATTCAATACATACATTTTCACTAAACTTTTGGAGTTTTGAGGAAGCTATACTTCCATTTTATACTTGTTTGAAGTAGATTCCGGCTGTGGGTGTGCAAGAACTTTGAGTTAAAATGTTCCCTGTTATGTTTCCTAGAACATTCTTCACAGTAACATTTTTAAGTGATTTTAATCTTAATAGCATATTGAGTCAGTGTCTTCAGAAACTACAAAATGGTTTTCAGTGTGTGTTTTATAGAATGTTAAGCAAACATGATGTTAATATGTGGATCTGATGATCAAAAAAGTTTGGGAAACACTAGGGAAAAAGATTTCTTTACTACAGATCTCTAAGCTGTTACTATGTGTTGTACTTTTTAAAGAGATGGAACTGGTATACAATATTTTCCAAACTTCTTTGATCTTGGAACCGTTTTCAGAGCTCATCGCATGATATTAGTGCTCCAAGGAAAACACTTTGAGAAAACCTGATCTTTGGAAAAAGATACCAGGTTCTTCTCTTGGATTGTTCTTATGGCTCGAAGTCCTTATTTTACAGATATGATTTGGAATACCTATGATATACCCATAGCATTGAACTTATCTACCATTTCTCTGCCTAAGCACACAGGTTCCTCAATCTAGCTTTTCACTATATGGAAGAGTTTAATTTCCACACTTGTAGTACACACTGTATGGTCTCTTTATATCACCTATAAATCTATTCTAATTTTTTCTTTTGATCAGGCTTGACCAACGAAAAACTCTTTGTAGTTTAGCCATATTTTTTGAGCATCTGTAGAGAGTTTCACTGAGTTTGTTTTGGTGTTTTTGATCTTAGGTTTGTTGAGGAAAGCAGTCTTATGAGCTATATTATAACATTTACTGTAAGGATTATATTTAAATCCTTTAGAAAATATCCATATGCTTTTTTTAGTGTTAGAACTATGAAAACAGCATGTTTCAGACTCATGAAACTGTAATTGACCCTTTTTATTTTGAACACCAGAAGTCTTAAAGACAAATCAGGGCACAACTAAAACAATGATTTATGCCCTCACAGCCTGCACATTCGTGTTACATTCTCGCCTCTCCCTTACTCGTATTAAACTTCTACTCTAATTTATATATTCTCTTCAGTTATTTTACATTTGTTTTCCCGTTCATGCTATACTATTTTATTTTATATGTTCTTGTTTTAATCATATTTGTTTTTCCTTTTTGAAATAGTTTGAAAAAAGACAAAACAAAGAATGTAAAAAAAGGAAGAAAAATGATTCTGGTTCCAACCCTGATTACTAGAAGCTGTTGTGGACCTAAGAAGAAAGATTCATTTGATGTCAATCCCCAGAAGGAATTCATCTGCTGAGATGGACTCTCCATGGTCAACCAAGGGCCCAAATTTTATTAATAATAAGAGCCTAGTGGCCATTTGCTGTCAGTGCCTTTTCAAGTACTCTCTAGACCGGAAAGAACGGCAGACTGGACTCAGCTTCCCATGCTGTGTCCCACTTGTTTCCTCTAAGTCAACTACCTTGGGGAAACCCTGGTTTCATCTATCAGCTGCTGGAGGCCTTCCCTGTCCAATCAGAACTGCACAATTTGGATACCTTGTTTACATAAAATGGACCTACCTGAGAACCTCGGTGGGAACTTTTATTATAAAGAGTGACCTCCCTTTTGTCTCAGGGGAACACAACTTAGGTTTCTACCCGAATCTATGTCTCTCAGGCTGCAGCTCCTTTTGCTCAAATAAATGCTTATATTTCTTTATTGGACTGTTACACACAGAGCAATTACCTCTGAAAGAAATCCAGAAACTAGCAACTAATTCCTCCGCATCAGGCGAATGAGAAAATTCGTCAAAATTGGTCGGAAAGGCTGAGGCACTCTTGACATAAACCCTACCCCCGGCACAGCACCATACATGTGGGAGGGAACTCCCAACTTCCTGCCTGTCCCTAAGGAGCAAAGGGTTTAGACCCAATATTTAGAACTCCAAATTTAAAGACTCTGAATTGAGGGGCAGGCCCCCAGAACATTTAGTTAAAGCTAATTAGGCTTGCATCCACAAGAATATAGCAAACAAAGGAGCAATTGTTAACTGATGAGCATGCACTTGCCGTAGGACTATTTCCCCCAGAGTTTACTGCAGAAGAAGTAGGCAAAATTGCCAATCTCCCAGACTTTCCCTGAAAAAAGTCCATCTGCATACTTTGAAAGCTGCTGCCTGAGGGTCAGCCTTCTAATTTAGCACACAAAAAAAGGGCACTGGCTGCAATCCTCCCTGGAGACCAGGGACACTGACAGACACCTCTCCTACTGACCCCTTGTAGACTGCTCCAATTCACCAGTATCTCCCCTTGAAGGAGCTTGTTCACAAGTCTGCGTCCCAGCTGTTACAGCTATCTGTCAAGGGGTGAGTCCCTGGTATGCTTTGCTCTGGAATCCAATAGGGCCATTGTTCACGAGCCCAACAAGAATGTAACAGGCACCCCCCTGTGGCCATATACCTGGGCTTGATACAGAGGAAACAGGAAAAAACAAACAAAAACAAAAACAAAAAAACCATCTCCCAGCTTCTCCCTGAAAGGGACTTAACTGCATAAATTCCTAGCTGCTGACTGAGGGTCCAGCTTCCTTTCAGCCTGCAGTGAGGCACTGAATGTGATCCTTCCCTTTGGGACACTGACTGGTCACAGCACACCCTCAACTACTGGGAGTCACTAGCAAAGAAGGAGCTTGGACAATCTCAAAGACTTGAGAGAAAACCAGGAGCTCAGGCCAGGCTGATTGATGAGGTTCATATCCTACATGACTGGTAAAAAGGGGCTGTTTTTTCTAATGCATGGAAACCAACAGAGAGAGTCAACGAATTAAAAAGAATAGGAATATGTTCCAAACAAAAGGAACAAATCTCCAGAAACAGATCTCAAACAGATATAATATACCCGACGCAGAGTTCAAAATAATGGTCATAAGAATGCTCACCAAGTCAAGAAAGCAATGTATGAACAAAGCGAAAATTTCAGCTAAGAGTTAAGATCCTTCTACACTGTTGATGGGAATGTAAGCTGGTACAGCCACTTTGAAAAATAGTTAGGAGGTTTATCAAGACATTAAAAATAAAACTACAATATGATCCAGCAACCCCACTTCTTGGTATATATCCAAAAAGATATGAAACCATTATCTTGAAAAGATATCTGTTTTTCCTTGTTCACTGCAGCTAATCCTAATAGCTAAAGAAAGGAAACCAGTGTTACTTGATGGATGAACTGATCAAGAAAATATGGTATATGTATACATACACACATACGTGCACACAAACATACACACACAATCATTATTCAGCCTTAAAAAAGGAGGAAATCCTATCATTTGCAACAATGTGGATGACCCTGGAGGGCATTATGCTAAGTGAAATGAGCCAGGCAGAGAATGACAAATACTGCGTAGTATCATTTATATATTGAATCTAAAAAAGAAACGTCAAACTCATAGAAACAAGAGCTTAGCAAAGTGGTTGCAGTGGCTGGGGGATGGGGGAAATAGGGGATGGTAAAAGGACACACACTGTCAGCTATAAAATGAATAAGGTCTGCGGACCTAACGGATAATATGCTGTCCATCGGTGATAACACTGTCTTGTACTATTAAAATGTGCTAAGAGAGTAGAACTTAAATGCCCTCACCAAAAAATAAAATGGGGAGGGGGTGATGGTTGAATACATTATGTTAATTAACTTAATGGGGGAGAATCTTTCATAATATATATCAAATCCTAATGTATGCTTTAAATATCTTACAATTTTTTTTGTACATTATACCTCAACAAAGCTGGAAAACAAAGATAGTTATGAATGGTAGATTAGAAACTAACTTTATGAGGCAAGCAGAGAAGTTTTCCCATCAGCTTGAAAGGAATGCCTTTTTTAGTCTTGAGG
Organism: Pteropus alecto; assembly: GCF_000325575.1. Lineage (NCBI taxonomy): Eukaryota > Metazoa > Chordata > Mammalia > Chiroptera > Pteropodidae > Pteropus > Pteropus alecto. The sequence goes on from NW_006436282.1 coordinate 12,189,226, forward strand.
TAGAACAGGGTTTCTGACTTATGGCACTATTGACATTTGAGGACAGATCATTCTTCCTGATGCGGAAGGCTTTCCTGTGCATTATAGGATTCTTAGCAGCATTCCTGAGCTCTACCCAATAGATGTCAGTAACAGCTCCACCTCTGGGTGTGAAAATGAAAAATTTTTTCAGATATTGCCAAAAGCCCCCTAGAATGGAGAACAGGGAATTGCCCTTGGTAGAAAACCACTAATAGAAGGAGCGTTTCCAAAAGAACACTTTGGTGTGTTGGAGATGGTCCAGGAAATGAAATTAAATACTGGTTTTTCTGGGACATCCTACCTAACTCTTGGATTCTTCTCTTTTCCAATTGCCCCCATGAAATTAGTAAGCAACTCTTTGCTCTATGGAGTCTAGCTAGAATAGATCATCTGGCAGGCACAGTCAGAAGGGAGCCAATTATTCACACAGAGACAAGAGAGGCCTTTGATGTAATATTATGCACAATGAATAAGTGTTGATAATACATGGATTACAAAATAGTAGTAGGATTGGTAATATTATGTAATCAAAAATTGTTCATCTTATTATCCATTTCAGTTTACAGAAGTAATAAAAATTCAATGTAAAAAGCCAAACATCATCATGTTTGCAAAAATAATACCTGCTATATTGTAAAAAATTCAGAGTAAAGGAATGCATAGAACAAAATGTGAAAGCGTTATCCCCTCATATCTTATTCCTATGCAATCATTTCCATATATCGTGTGTGTGTGAGCGTGCACGCGTGTGCACACGTGCATATGAAGCTTTTTCACTTAACATATTGTGGACTGAGTTGGGGCCAGGGGCAGCCTGTTCCCGGATATCCCAAATGGTATCTTATTATTTTGAACTAAAATCACCTGAGAAGCAGCACAAGCAGGAAGAACTCTGACTCTCCTCTGTCTCCCTTAAAGCAGGAAACACATCTCCACAATAGGCTCCCTCCCCATTCCCAAAGGACTGAGAGACAATCTCATTACAAGAGTTATAAAATCCGGAGTCGAAAAAGCGTGTATAAATAAACCTTGAAATATCTTTACTAATTTACTGTCCAAGCTCAAACTTTGTTTAGCTTCCTCAAAAGGAATACCCTAACCTGCTTGGATTCCTTTCTAATGAGCACTAACTTTCTTTGTCCTATTTATTTCTCACAAATTTGTTTGTCTAAAAGGTATTAAAAGGTGCCTAGTTAAATCACTTCTTTGAGCCTCATTTTATGATGAGCATCATATTGCAATTCTCCTGTGCAGACATATTAAATTATTCTTTTCTCCTGTTAATCTAATCTTGTGTCAATTTTATTACATTATAAGTAGTCTGGCCAGAAGAACTAAAGAAAAGTATAGTAGGGAATTTTCTCCTGCTCCCCGACTGCATGAATGTACATATAATTCAATTCTAGGAATTTAGGTAATGATTTACTGTGTTCATATACCACATACTATTCAAGCCATCCCCTATTAATGGGAGCTTAGGTTTACTTTACTATTTTACAAACAATACAGAAATAATCACCTTTATATGTACATCTATGTGCACTTCTTGATTTGTTTGATAAATTCTTAATATTGGAATATTGGCATCAAAGATTATGTACATTTAAAACATTGAAAGATAACTGTCAAATTGCTCTCCAAAAAGATTGCAGCAATGCAATTAATAATCATTTTATAATTTTTACCATTATGATAGAAGACAGTCTGTTTTTTAAAAACACCTAGTACATATTTAAAAGAAGCAACAGTATTAAAGAAAGTAATTTGCCTGAGTTCATGGGGATAGTATGGCAGAGCTAAATAGCAATCTTGGGCTATTTGATTTCCAAATCCTTGCCTTTTCTTCCTCCAGTGATTCACAAACCAGGCTGAGTGTCTGAAACACCCACAGAGCTTAAAACAAAATACAGATTAGCTCCCCCAAAATGGATCTGCATGTTTTAAGTTCTTCGGTTGAGTCAGATGACAAGTTGTACCTCTGCTTACATATGGGAGAGTATTCTAAAGTTAACATTCTAAGTGGAGCAGACTGGCCCACTGGGAACTTAACTTCCATGTGTCTTTACTGTGTGTGCCTGTCATTGCGCATGCCTGTCACTGTGCCTTATTCATGCAAGGGCATGAAGAGGTGGCCATTGTGACTCATTAGCAAGCAAGAAAGATAAACCTTTTCCTCCTTTAAGGTAGGAGGGGTGGAAGGGCTAGTCTTGTCTATTTCTAAGGTCCAACCTCTTCCTAATGGGACAGTGGTACTGAACTAGCCCACCTGTGAGAGCCCCACTGGCCCAGTAGGAAGCTGACTGTGTGTGGGGGCTGCCAGGCCAGCCAGAACATGCGAGAGCAGAACCACCGTGAGGAACAGTGCCAGGTCTACTGGAGCCACCAGTCCGGATGCCACCCAAGCCTCGCATCTCTCCATCTGCCAGATAAATAGGGTGCAAGCCCTTTCAGTTCTTGAATGATCTGGGGAGAGAAAGTAATACTGAACTTTTTGTTCATCTGGTCTTTGGCAACTGGACTTTGTTCTAATTTGACTTGAGAATTAAGAAATGTGACATTATTTTTACTTCTAAATCATAGAACAATTTATACTCTATGGCTACCTATACAATAATGAACTATGATTTTTTTATGCTCTGGTTTACAGTAAAAATAAATTTCAATCTTTTACTTCAATTATTTCATCTTTTCCAGAGGAAATATAACTTTGAGGGTCCCTCCAGTACTTCACAAGAAGAGAGGTACAGTAGTGTCTATGATTTGGCTTACAGTTGTGATCTTGCCATTTCTTGAATTGTGCAAGCAAAAGAGCAGAAGTGCAAGCTGCCAGTTTCCAGAGGTAGCCCTTGGAAGAAGCTGAATTGCAAACATTTTTTGTCTTTGTGAGTGCTGCTGAAAGAGCTTCCTACACTCAGCCTTTCTGTTTTCAAATGATATTGGCTAGAAGAAGGTAGCTGGACAATCTCTCCTTTGGGACTCAAGAGGGATGACCCAGAACAAGCATTGAACAGGAGCCCACCTTGGCGCAGAGCAGAGCCTGCTTGAACGGATAAGGCTGGTGCTTGGTAATAGGCTAATTTATACATGTTGCTCAGGCCACCAGGAGGGCAAAGAGCGCCACTACAAAGGGTAGGTATGCCCAAGCACCACCCAAGAGGCACACCCCTGACTTCAGTGGGCTCAGTTCCAAGGTCGCAGGTGGAATATTTTGCATAAGAATTCAATGACTATTAATTAACATGGGCCTGTGCATCTGTGTATTGGTCAAAGACCCTGACCTTCTTTTTCTTAAGTTTATACTCACCAGGGCAACTCAGTAATAAATTATGTTTACAATGGAGGAAAAAAATTACATTTCCTATGTCAAAAGTGAAAAAGAACTTAGAGATCCTCTCATCTTTACAAATGAGAATAATGTAGCCCCAAAAGGTGATTTGACTTGCCCAATACGACATATAACTAGTCATAAATGCACACCTATTTTGATAAAAGTGAAATCCATTTTATTTAGTCTCAAAAATTAGAGCTTTAATACCATAGAATGAAGATCATCTAGCAGTGCCTTTTGATCTTTAAAGCTCAAAGGGTGTCCTCCATCTTGTTACAATGCAGATTCTAATTTAGTAGGTCTAGGCTGGGCCTGAGATTCTGCATTTCTAACAAGTTCCCAGGTGGCACCCAAGCTGTTGGCCTACATGTTTGAATATCAAGCATTTATAAACAACACCCTGGCCTGATGTGCGTAGACCTGAGCCTCCAGCAAAAAGCTATGCAAGACTTTCCACCGAGAACTAATTCCTTCCTGGAATGGTAAAGAGTTCCCATCAGAGAATTCTTTTGCTGTACCTAAGGTGAATGGAATTTTTCTCAAGTGATTCTTTTGGGGGGCG
>NW_006436282.1:12193479-12253351 GCF_000325575.1 Pteropus alecto
TAAAACGAAGAAGATAATTTAAATGTCTTCTATTTGTATAAATGCACAAATTGTATTCTTGAGTATCCTTGGCAGAGGAAACTTTTCCTAAGTAAGAGTTCACATCTGTGTCTCCCACTCAGTCTGAGAATGCTTTGCTTCTTCTTAAGTATAATTAACATTGCAAAATTGCAACTAGGCAACTAGCAAAACATTCCCAGGAAATAGTACTGCTGGCGTTTGCTCAGAACAAGTTACCTTCCCTAATCCATAAGTTCTCTTCTGCATACACTCATTTATGGGTTTCTGTACCTCAGCACTATTTACATTTTGGGACTGATCATTCTTTGTTGTGGGGAGCTGTCCTACGCAGTGTAGGATGTCTCTTTAACAGCATCTCTGGGCTCTGGTCATTCTGAGTTCAGGTGCTATTACAGAATACCGTAGATTGGGTGGCTTACACACATTTATTTCTCACAATCTTGGGGGCCAGAAGACCACAACCAGGGTATTAGCATGGCTGAGGTACTAGCACGGCAAGGCCCTTTTCCTGGCTTAGAGATGTCTGTCTTCTCACCGTAGAGAGAGCAAGAGCTAGCTCTCTTATAAGGATGCTAATCTCACCATAGGGATTCACAACCTAATTTCCTCCCGAAGGCCCCATCTCCAAATACCATCACATTAAGTATGTGAATAAATGAGGTGTGTGAACATATGGATTTTGGGGGGAGAAAAACATTCAGTACATAGCAACCCACTAGATGCCACCACAGTTGTGACAACCATAAATGTCTCCAGATAGTGCCAAATGTCCCCTAGGAGGGAAAATCACTCCTAGTTCGAAGCCACTGCTTTAAAAATTACTACTACATTGGAAAAGACGACTAACTTAAAACATAGAATTATATGATTTTAGATCTGAAAAGAATTTTAGAACTCATCTGCATTTGGGGGTCACACATTGATTTTAGGTTAGAAAGACTTAATTACTATTGGTAACAATTTTTTTCTGTACAAATGATGAATTCAAGGTATTATCAATGTTCCATTTTTCAATGGCACAAACTTTATTTAGGCAAAATCTGAGATTCCATGTCTAGATTGAGTCACTTCTGATGTGAAGAGTGGAAATGAATCAATACTTTTCTCCATGTCGTGAATACAAGCTTAGAAAGGGTGAGACGATAGCTATGTGGAGGCTCCAACATGTCCCCTGAGTTTCGAAATGTCTTCAATCTTACGTAAAGTGCAAATGTATAAACATCACTTCAAGATAAATTCTCCCCTCCTGCCCCACATTCATAGCTTCTTCGCCATCTAATTAGCTAGCTAAATTCTGGACCAGCTTGTGTTTACATTCAGTGACAGTAGGTTAGCTTGCAATAGGCCCCACATGATACTGAGAGGCTGTCTCACTGTAGTATCAGGAAAACCTCTCGCTAATACTCTATTGACAAAAGAGAAATAGAGTGGGGAGAGCAATTAATCAGGAATTTGCCTTTTGGTGAGTGCTGAACGACAATGATCTTCTAAAGCACCTACTTGTTATTGGATATGTTGTCTCATTGCTAAGAGAACTAGTAAAACACATGTATTAATGTACTTAAAGGCCCATTTTGTGCACATAGATTCCCTAACATTATTATAATGTGATGGTCTAGAGTAGGTCAGTGTCAACACGAGTTATTTATGGTAGCTCATATCAGTAGTTTGAGGCCCTGGCACAGGGCCAGAATGAAGGGGCTTTTTTTCCCACTCTCCTTTACTGAAAAAAAAGAGAAAGCTGGTTTCTCTAAAATAAGCTGGGATTGACATCCATCGCCTTCCAATAAACACAGCTGCTACTACCACCTCTATTAGCACTCAACTAATATTTCTTGTACACCAACCATCTGCCAGATACTAATCAGTTACCTCCACATGATTTCATATCTAATTTTCACAACTCAATATATTTGTGCACTGTTGAGAAATATATTTTTTAAAAAAAGCATTAAGGCTAATAATGCCAAGCCTCATTTAGAGTTCTTTGTACTTGAAAAAAATTACTTCTATTTTTTAAATTTTCTAATTTTTATTTATATTTATCAATCACTTATATCCTTGATTTCTTTATGCGATAGGTGTGCTTCCAAAATTTGGAAGCAAATAGCAATTTTCTAAGTTGACTCACTTTTAAAATGTTTTAGTGTGACTCGATATTTAAGACTCAGGAAGTTAATTTGCCTTTGATAAACAAAACACCCTTTGGCAAAATGACTAGCCACCCTTTATCTGATGTTTAATTCTGAATTTTTACTCAGGAATTTTCTCAGAGATGGACATATATATTTTCTCAAGTTGTCAATGAAATCTAAACTAACAGATTATATTTTTATAGTGATACAGTTAACTTAGATACTTGGCATAGCAAACAAATATTAAATATTAACACCAATATTCAGACCAATCTGATAGAAGATACAGCTATGTATCTTGAATGTTTTTATTTTATTGCCAGAAATGTAATAATCTAAAGCAAGTTTATTATCTTATAGTTCTGGAGGTCAGAAATCCAAAAATCAGTCTCCCTGGGCTAAAGTCAAGGTGTTGGCAGGGCTGGTTCGTACTGGAGAAGCTATTTCCTTGCCCTGTTATTTCTAGAGGCCACCTGCACTCTTTTGGCTCATGGCTCCTTCACATCTCTTCAATCTCTTGGTTTACTATACTCAGCTGATCTCCTGCTTGCCTTAGAGGGACTTTTGTGACCACATTGGGCCCACCCAGAAGATCTAGGCTAATCTCCCCATCGCAAGATCCTTAAATGAATCACATCTGCAAAGTCTCTTATCACGTAAAGCCATACATCCACAGGTTCTGGGGATTAGGACTTGAGTTTTTGGAGGAGGCTATTATTCATCTTATCGAAATGCTGAAACAAACCTCAAACTAAAATTAGTAAAGAATCTAAAGAATCGGTAAAGAGCCAACTAATTGCTTCAAAAATTTAAGTAAATAAGAAATCTGGAAAAATTTTACTGAGTGACGAATTTTAATCCAATGTACTAATACAAATCTGGGACTTTCCATTGTTCTACAGTCATGCGCCACATAATGACATTTCAGTCAAGGACAGACTGTGTATACAATAGTGGTTTCATAAGATTATAATGGAGCTGAATTTCCTGTAAGAAATGGAAGGATATGTGACACAGAAGGAATTTTTTTTCCCTCTGCTGGAAGCAATATCTGTTGGGTGTGGCAAGAGATTCCCTCTCACTCATAGCACCTCAATTATGAGTGCACTGATTACACCCCAGTCAGCCAGCCACTGACCTATTTCTTAACAGAGGAGCCTGTCCCCTACCACTACCTATTCAGAGGGCATTACAGCCCTTCCAGATCTAGCTTGATGGACTCCAAAGTACATTGCTGTAAATTCTTCGTTGAGGACCTACGATCCTGTACCAGGACACAGGGCCACAGGAGCTACCTTAACAAGTCTTAATTGCCACTGCCGCCCTAGTAAAAACTTTCTGTGGTAGTGTGGAGCCAGCCTGTCCCTATGCTTTGGACATATTTTCAGGTCGTAATTATGTAAAGCACAGTAAGTTTTATTTCTTCTATCAATTCAATGCCAGAGAGAGCCCTTTGTACCAGATAGGGTCAATGGAACCAAGAACACACACCCGCAGTCAAAATATTGAGTCCTCAGTTCTATATCCTCTCCATGTTAGACATCTTTTTTATGAATACCACAAAGTTCCTTAACCTGACCTCTGCTCCAACATGTTATAGCCAAAGCTACATCGCCATGACAATCCCTTATGTTCCTCTATCTCTCCATCTTGATTTCTATTCCTTCTGATCCTCAGACCACCTCCCACTTCTTCCTGACAGTCACTATTATGGTGACCTACGTTTTACCCAGGTGGTTTTTCCTTGATATTTCTAATCAATCCATCCCATATCCTCTGTTCATGGAGCAGAACTGACAGCTTCAATGTCCTATTTCTGGCCTGGTCAGAAGGAGGCAGGGGGAGTGCTGTGGGAGTGTTTACAAAGTCTACAGTCGTGTACAGTAATGGCCCAGGCCTCACATTCACTAACCACTCGCTCACTGACTCAGAGCAACTTCCTGTCGGGCAAGCTCCATTCATGGTAAGTGCCCTATGCAGGTATAGCATTGTTTACCTTTAATATTGTATTTTTACTGTAGCTTTTCTATATTTAGATATGTTCAGATAAATACCATTTTATTATACTCATATGGAGTATTCAGTACAGTAACATGCTGTACATAGGCTTGTGGCCTAGGGGCAACAGGGTCTAGCACATGGCCTAGGTGTGTAGTAGGCTGTACCATCTAGGTTGGTATAAGTACATTTTATGATGTTTGCACAACAACAAAATCACCTAACGACAAAAAGTATCTCCATTGTTAAGCAACACATATTTGTATTAAACTCAGCAGTGGGATTTCTTGAACAGATTGAGATGCCCTGAAATTATAACTTCTTCTATGGGAATGAGATAAAAGCTAAAAAATAATCCAGAAAACTCAGAACTTTATTTATCAACATGACATAGAATATTGGCTTTCAGTTATTCTCTAGATAGATTGATTAGAACCATTATTTTTACCCAGATTCCATTTATAACTAGTGTTACACGCTTATGAAAAATTGGTTTGAGAGTAAAGTATCATGTGGATATCTTCTCTATAAGTATTTTGCTCTGACCAACCTGAATAAATTTGCTTAGACATTTTCCTTGCTAAGGAAAGTGCACTTTTTAAAAAAAAAATTTATTTAATTTTTTTATGGTGACATTGATTAACGAAATCAGGTAAGTTTCAACTGTACATTTTAACAGTAAGGCATATATATATTTACATTGTGTGTTCACCTCCCATAGTTAGATTTCTTTCTGTCACCACATATTTGACCCCTTTTAACCTGTTTACCTCCCCCCTCCCCCGGTAACCACTAGTCTGCAAAGTGCATTTTTAAAGAATATAGATCTATTACCTTCCAATAAGTGTTATAATCGTTATAAACTATATAGAGCATTGGCTGCACTAGTTCATTCAACAGATATTTAAATAGTTCCTATTAAGATAGGCATTTTATACTTTGTCAGAGACATAACTTAGATAGAGTCTAAAAAGCACTTGTAGGGTTTCGTCTCTTTTCGATTCTGAGCAGGTTTGTGTCTGCTTCAACCTATAGAGCTCAGCAGAAGTGAAGCCAAGTGACAGTCCACGGCCAGGTCAGAGAAGACCAGGAAGCTGCGAAGGTCATTGAATGTTAGGTAAAACATTCTTTCTCAAAGCCCTGAATTATGAACGTATGAGGAAGCCCAGGTCCCATGGAGACCCCATGTATAAGGTACACCTGTGACAGTCCCAGCTGCCGCCAGCCTTCAAGTCATTCCAGCCCAGACACCAAATACATGAGTGAAGAAGGCTCCAGATGACTTCCACCCACCACCACTGCAGCTGTCTGAGCCTTCTCACCTGAAGTCCCCACACCATGGAGCAAAGATACACCATCCCTGTCCAAATTCCTGACCCATTGACTCAGAGTATAATGAACAGTGATGTTTTATGCCACTAAGTTCTGGGTGGTTTGTTATACAGAAAGAGATAATCAGAAAAGTCTTCAAGTTGCCTAAAAACTAAGGTAATGGGATAATAAATGAAATTTTATGTTAATCTGGAATTGTGACAGAAGCCATAAAGCTGGAAAAGTGAGGTGTTGTAAGTATATCAACGATAATGAGAGCTGCCAAAAATATGGGCAGACTGATCAGCAGTAGAATATGCTACTCTACAACCACCCCAATCCCCAGTGTATTTGACAGAGCTGAGATGCAGGGTGGGAAGGAGGTAGAGAAGAGTCGTGAAAGAGGCTTTGTGTTTTGCAGCTTTCCCCTCTTCTCCCTCTGGGTCCTCCCTGATGAATCGAAGCCATGTGAAAGGTGGTGCTAAGAAAATCATCTCTAAATTTTGGCAAGGCCTATCAGAAAGACATAAGACTGAAACAACTTCAGTTGTTTTAGTCCAGTCATCTGTGTGTGTGTATGGGAGTGGATGAAGAGAAGAGAGGGAGGATTATGTCAAGTTCCAAGAGGATACTAAGCCCAGAAGATGAGGATCAGGACATCTATTTTGCAAAGCCTCATTTATCACTAAGAATAAAATTCTTGCCTCGCCTTCATAGGACCCCAGTCTATGGGGATTTTTAAAAATGCATCTCTGGAGGAGGGAGCGAAACAAATATATAGAGGCAAAAGCGGCTCGAGAAAGCTGTCCAAAGATGGGGATCACTGGTATGAACTAAAAATACTCAAGGTTTACTTTCAGCCTTATGCTGGGGAGAGAGCCTGGCATCCTGGGGCTGGTCCTCTGCTGGCGAGCCCTACAACCTTGGCCTCTGCGCCTCAGATTCGTCTTTAAAACGGCACTAGTGATACCACCTACCCTCTGTGATCACAGTGAGGAATGATGAGGCAGTGCCCATAAGCTGTGAGCTGTTCCTGGTAATGGTTAAGTGCTCAAAAATGAGCTACGAGTATAAGGTTATCTTAGAAATTTACACGGAAATACTGCTATGTAATAAAGTCATTTTAGTTTAAGCACTTTATAAATGTATTTTATTTCAGCTATATTTTAGTATCCAAACAACCATGCCAGATTGCCCTGCTATTTATGAGATTTTTCTCAATATCAGAAAATGCTGTGCTTTGCCTGAGTAACTAGTCTGTTTTCATTTTTCTTTTATTTTAAATTTGGATGCTACGAATCTTGTGATCAATTTCTCTTTGCTTTGGTGGTTAGAAAACTAATGCAGCACAAATCTCAGAACTAAATACAACTGACATTCTTTCACTTTTTCTTTTTTTCCTTAAAAATCTCAACTTTGACTTTATACTTTTACACAACATTTATGTACAGTTTACATACATAACATTTTATGTGCTTTTACAAAAACATCTGTGTTTTTGTAAGGTGACCCAAGTACTTTGTGGAACAGAACCAGCATAAGGTAATTATATCAGAAGCACTTTTCTACGACAAGATCCAGACTAATAGGTAATTGGTTAATTGAAAAATGCAGTTAAGTACGAGGAGTCATGAAAACACAATATACACATAACTTAAATTTTTTGTTTTAACTTAAAACATACAAATGTACATCTTTTAATAGATCCTTTGATATAGAGCTTAGCCTTTATCTTTAGAAATAGACCTACTGATGGAGTTTGTCACTGTCTTTCTTGTATCTATCATATCTTTAACTACTAGACCCATTTTTTAATGGACCAAGAACTCAGACACTCAGAGTACAGAATCTCTCTAGAATTTCTCTCTCTAATCTCTAACAATTTTCTTGCCCACACCAACTTCAAAAGCATTTTTTAATGACTCCCTTTCTCAAACATGTTTTAAAACTTTTAACCGAATTTTCATAAGTACAGCCAATTTCTTCCTTGCTGCATTTATTTCATTTGTAGTACTTATAATTAGAGGTTTGGGACAAATAAAAATGAACCTCAGTCAAGACACAATTGGTGGAAACAAAAGTGCATGCAGCCTATTTACCATAAATGGTCTGTTCTAGAGCTTCGGTCTGTACGTGTTAGAGTAAAGAGCTTTGTATAAGTTGCTGACAGAAAAATAGCTAAATGAATAGGCCATATGAAATATATAGCTAAACTTAGCAATAAGAAATTTCAGAGTATCCAAACATACATGTATGTGGAGGAACGTGAGTGAATATCACAGGTTAGTGTTTGTGTAGCTGTCTATGTACGTGTGGACGTGCATGTGTTTTTCTCATAGATTCTTCTCTCTCACTTGTGGGATTGTTCTTGAAAGGAACTGGCAATTTGGTTCTTTAATATTTCTGGGAATTTTTAAGATTTTTTTTCTCAGGGAAAAGGAGCTCTGGGAGCTGAAAGATTATAGTTAACACTGAACAATGAAAACTACTAAATATTAAGGGAAGAGTCAAATTTCTTCCCCTTCTGCAGCCAAGTATTACATGCACTAACATGTCACCTGAGACTTTCAATGACTCTCATAGAACAGGAAATTTATGGGAGGGTGGGAGGAACGGTCCAGGCGATGAGTGTGAAATTCCTTGAGGTATCCAGTGGGGTACAGGGAGTCACTACCAGAACTTCAAATCTAAGTTACTTTTTATATGAATAGAAAACAAGCTACACTTTACTAATATTTGGCCCACTGTTTGCCATGGTCCTCAGAGCATTCTGAAGTCACAAGCCGTGTGAGTGCACGTGAGTGTTCCAACGAGGGCTGCGAGGGCTCTTCGCAACCCAGCAGTGTCCTTCGTCATTCACTGCCTTTTAGAATTTAGAGATGTATTGCAGCTTACCTATGAAAATTTTTTGTTACAATATTATTCTAGATGTCAGAATAATTTACCTTGATTTTACTAATAGACTTTCTTTTATTTCTATTCTAATAATTTAATCTCCATTTTCCCTTACCTCCTTAATCTGAAGATGATAAATTAAGATAGTTCAAAAAAGAATCTGGTTTCTCATCTGTTTTATTGAAATGTTTCAAAATACCATTACAACTTAGAGTTTACAATGGTAAAAATATACCATTTGAGTTTTACCAACTTTTTAAATATTATATCTTGTTTAAGGTTCTTTTCTGTGTCTTTAAAAATGTTCTTAAAAGCTCTCATCACACACGCAAATTGTAACTATGTGTGGTGATGGATGTTAACTAGACTTATCATGGTGATCGTTCCAGGATGTATTCATATATGGAGACATTATGTTCTATACCCGAAACCAATATATGTTAATTATAAAAGAAAAATATATCATTGTATCATCTGCCAAGGCCCAAACAACTCTGCAGCAGGCAGACCATCATATTATATTTAGATTCTTTAAAGGAAAATCCAACTTAGCATGTGTGTTTAAACACTCCATTTTAAAGACAAACCTGAAAGAAGATACAAATATGTAACCACTGCAAAAATATGTAAATAGTCCACAACTTCAGGTGGCTCTGTCTTTCATGAGATTTAGAGAATTACCAGCTCGTGGACATATTCTGTGTATTTATAAATGTATTTAAAAGAATGCTACCTGTACCTTTCATTACAGCTATACAATCAAAATACTAATTATGAATATTATCCGTTGTTCAATGGCAGAGTACAATTGTCCACAGCCTCTTTACTGAGTAAAGTCACAGATAGAAGGTTTAGTTGGCAAACAAAAGTCAAAAATCACTCATAGGGTTGTCTGTTTTAATAGCTGCGCACAATAATCACCAATTGATTGGTGCTTGTCACATCTTGGGCAGAATCTGCAATAATGAACTTGTATTTGATGTTTAAATGATTTCATTTACTATTTCATTTTGTTCATGTTTTCCAATTATTTTGATAAATTCTTGTAAGTTTTTGGATAACTTAATTGTTTTTTGAATCTTGACCTTTCCCCAGAAATCTTCGTAAAAAGAGATCCAAATCATCGATTTATTTAATAATTCTATGATTTCTATGAAACTTCCATTATTTGAAGAATGCCACATTTTATCATCCCCTCTAAAGGGCAAATATTTTTCATTTATAAGTGTAATAACTGCAATGACCCCTATTAGCACTTCAAAATGCCAAATGCTTTGTCTCTTTTAACATTCAAGACATTAGTCTAATGCATTTTTCTTTGATTTACATATAATTCAAGCAAACAGTATGTTTTATCTGTTCTACCAAGACTTTGTGAGGTCCTTTGGTCTATAGAAAGCACACAAAGCTATCTGCTTTATAAACTGCTTTAAACTATAGATTCAGTATATTCAGAGACATTTAAAAACTTTTTTTGTTACAGTAGATGCATCTGAAAGAAAACTGAGTAGACCGAAATGTTTAATATAAATGTTCTTACAAACGTTCAATTTTAATTAAAATTTCAACCAAGTGAGCCCCCTATGACTTTAAATCTATCCTGCTTTTCATTAAAAGGTAAAGTCTGATAGAACTTCAGAGATCAGATAAATCCTAAAAATCCCTTGGGCAAAGCCAAACTAAAGCAAAATTTTGCAGAAAGTGATTTTTTTCCCCCCTGGTCTTCCTCCAAAACATTCAGCCCTCCTTCTATATCCCCAAAGGTGTACTTAATCCAAATCCCACACATACTTAATTTCAATTTTGTGGTGCAACTGCTCATAAAAATTTAGCCTAGTAGAGTTCAAAGTCTCTTCCTTCTTTTGCCAAAGAAAGTGAATTGTTAACTTTTCATTATTTGCACAGGAATAGCTCTTTTTTCCATAGACCTTTTGCATCTTTAGTGAATTAACCAGCTGTGTGGTTCTAATCACATTTCTCTCTGCTGCCACAGCAAACAGCCAGTGTTTGGAGGTTAAATCAAATTGATTTAAATAGAAAGAAACTGAGAATAGCTATAGAGCATGATTTCAAATGTGTATTTTCCTTTGGATCATTTATTAACCTCTTATCAGAAAATGGACCAAAGACCAAAGTTCTTATTTCACTGGGAAGAAATGTGATGATTCAGTGAGTTGCTCCCTACAGAATCAATATAAAGCAGATGGCTTGTTTTAATTCCCTGGCAATCGGTGCTGTATGTAAATTCTGTACATAAGATTACATATAGCATGTTTGCAACTAAATGTGGATTTGTGTTATTAGAAGTCATGTGTAAGGACTGCTGCCCCACTTCTATTTGGTTTTAGAACTAGGTAAGTGGGCTGCATTTCATTAACATAACTTTAAGCCCAAATAAATTTGCCCTGATTTGCACAGGGCCATCATGTTAGTCTAGACCTAGTTTCTTTAGCAAACTGCAACTTTAAACTATCCTTATGCTTCCATAGACTATCTTAACTAGGTTAAATAAATTACTTTGCAAAGAAAGCAACAAAGCAAGATAAGAATGATTTATAAAACAGTCTGTTTTAATTATACAGTTGGCATATCACTCTCTACTTGTTTTCAGATTAAGGTCTTTGTTACTGTAAGCAATCATTTTGGGTAACTGCCACCTAACGCACATAGATGAAAGTGGTATTTTATAATATTACCTTTTACTTTTTCTTAATCCCTATCTATTATAGAACAATATTACAAGTAAGCAAATACAATAAAATTAAGCAGGAATCTCACCAGCAAAAGATAACCATTATTAGTTAGCATTCTGATATACATATTTCCAGACATTATAGGTCCATTCTTTTCCTAAGGCCTCTACACTGCTGTTTCTTCTGCTTAGAATGTTCTTCCTCAGATCTACATGTGCCTATCTCATTCGGGTCTCAATTCAAATGTCACCTCCTTAGTAAGGTCTTCCTTGACCAGTCTCGACTAAGCAGCTCTCCCTAGTCTTCCAGTCAACTCTCTATCGCATTTCCCTATTTTATCTTCTTTATAGTTCATAGCAGTACCTGAAATTCATTGATTTGTGTTGTATGTTTCTCGCCATTTGTATGTCAGCTGTCCTCTGCAGAGTCTGTAATCAGTGGCAGGTACGTTTTTGTTTCTCAGAAACTATTGTTGGTCTGTTAATTGGAACTGACCATACCATGAATATTTTCCTATGTCAGAAAATATTTCCCAGAACATCATGTGGCAGCTATATCCAGTAGCTTTGTGTGTCATAAATTATTTCTATCAGTCATTATAAAATTGCAAGACATATTGGTGTTTCCAATTTTTCACTATGCCAACCATGTAGTGGTAAGCATCTTGATAATTGCATTTATTTGCACATCCAGGATTATTTCCTTAGGAAGAATTCCTAGAAGTAGGATGGCTATATTAAAGAGCATGGATTTTTAAGGCATCTGGCAATATATATTAAATTATACTGCAAAAATATGGAACCAATCAACATCCCCACTAGTGATATAGGAAACTGTTCACTTACTACACCCTTGCAGATCTCTAAGCATTGTCATTTAAAAATTGTTGCCAGTGCTATTTTTAACATAAACAGTTGAAATTACAAATATTTAAGTATATGTTTGTATTTAAACTAGCATAGAAGAAAAGTGATCAGACCTAAGTCTCAATTTTGCTGCTTGGGACATTCATCATGACATGCCTTTAACTGAGCATCCTCTCCCTGAAAACTGGACCTCTTCTTGGTTTAATAAATCTTTATCAGTTGTAAAACTGAAGCTGAATTTAATTGTCTCCCAATGTGCTGCTTTCAATTGTAAATATTATCCAATGCATTTAAATCCAGTAATGTTCTAAATATAGATCTCATTTTTGTTTATATCTAAAAATCACATAAAGAGAAGTAAATCTTAGGCCAAATTAAAAGAATGGTTTGGCTACAGTGTTTGGAAATTATTACTAAATCTAAAACTCTTTAAGAATCGCAAAAACATTAATACCATCTGAAAATCACATGGGTTTAATGAGAAAATTAAGTCTATTTACTAACAGACCTGAGCAGAAACAGAATGGAATAGATTAAATGAGCTTTTCTTGTGCAACCAGAATGTTGCTCAGTAACTCATTGACTTAGTAGGGAGGGGGGAAAAAAAGCATTGAAAAATAAGCTGATCACTAAGTTGGTGTAAAAGATTGCACACAGAAGAGATCAAGAAGATCAGAATTGAGTCCTAAATCCAAACATGCTATGAACTCCTAAACGTGAATACCAGGTCAAAAAAAAAAAAAGTTTTGTGCAAGAATACTGAGTAACCTCAAGGAAGAACACCAAAACTAGATTTTTGTGTCTTGGAGGAGAGCAAGCACTAAGTTACAAAGGACTACTACCCTGGCACTGCTAGATCTAGAATCTGAGCTGGGTGTGGACATTAGCGTTGTAGTCAAAAAGACAAAAAGGAGGGCAGAGGAGTTTCTTTACCAATGCTGGAAATATGGAAAGGGTATTTGTTTAGGAGATGCATGGTAGATGGACGGTTAAACAGAGAGAGGGCTAGGGAGTTGGGTTCAGGCAGACACAAAAGGACCTTAGTTACTAATGTGAGCAAATTCACTGAAAAGCTCATGCATTGAGAAGAATCAGGGGTTAATATTGTTTGTTTTATGGTTTAATACCCTCAGGTAGTAGACAATATTTCAATAAGAGTTAAACTTCGTCTTTCTTTCTCTAGATAGATGTTAGATAATAAAAACCTGAACAGACCCAACTGCCTTCAGAAGTAGTCCAAATTTATAACCTGTCATTTAAGAACTTCCACTATGGATTCTAAACAGCCATTTCAATTTTTGTTCCTTCAAGTATCATATGTTCCAGTCAATCCAAGTGACTTGTCAGCAATTGTTCCTTTCATGTTCTTGCCTTTGCTTTCATTGTTTCCTCAGTCTGAAAAGAATAGCTTATCCCATGAGCTTAAATCTAATTTAGGCAGACCTTAGCCAAATGCTACCTACCTTGTTAAGTATCTCTTCTGTCCCTTACCTTTTATGTGCTATTAAATAACACATTCTGCCCTAAATGATAGGTATTCCTATTCTTAACCTTAGTCCTCTGTTCAATTCTTAACTTCATGAGGACAGATACGCCCTTCTTTTTTAAATTAAATGTTTCAATAATTTCTCTTCTAACACATAATCATTATAAAATATAATAGTCAAAGATTACCCATTGTTCCACCAACTGAAGACATCTGTTTACATTGTTAGAAATTTACTTTGTCTTTTTCATACCTTTTTATTATGATATTCCCAAATATAAACTTTTATATCAATATAGCAATAGCTAATATTTGTTAAATGCTTACTATGAGCCAAGTACTCTTCAATTTACTCATATATTAAATGTCTTCACAAGAACCATTTGAGGTAGTTAGCATTTTTATTCCCTTTTACAGGTGAATAAATGGCCCAGAGGGGTTATGTCACTTGCCCAAAGATACACAGCTAATAAGTGGAAATTTGAAAAATGGCAGGCTGCAGAAAACACTACTTTCTAAAAGACTCAAATATTTTTTTAAGTGAAAGCAAAATGTTTCCTCATGTTGATGTACTAGAAGTCAATCATTTCTCTTGATATTGACATGTAAGTTGCTTTTATTTTTGTCAGTTAAAATGGCACTATAATTATCATTTGTGTCCATTATTTTTTAAGATAACATAGTAATCTAAGTCAATCATTGGGTCAAAAGATATAATTATTTGAAATTCTATGATGCATATTACCAGTTTTCCAAAAGAATTTTAAAAGTCATGGTTCCTGGAGCAGTCATCAAAGATTACTCTAGTGACCACATATCACTAACATTGAATTTTTAAAAATAATTTTAATTGGTTAATTTCATGGGTAAACATATTGTCATTATATATTTTTGTCTCTTCCATCATCAGTGGAAATAAATGTTTTTATGCAAATTGCCTTTTATGTCTTCGTTCTTGGAAAGTCCATTCCGATTCTTTGCCCATTAATTTTTTAGACATAGTATTTTTTATTGGCTTAAATAAATGGCTCTACAACAGAAGTAATATTTAGGAATTATTACATGCTATAACTGTGTTTGATAGTTTGGCTATCTATTTCAGTTATTTCCGGGAATATGAAAGTTTAAAATTTTTATCTTTTGCTTTTCAATTGTGATTTCTTCTACCTCTTTGGAGAGCTATTAAATATTCATTTCAATTTTAACTATAAAAGTAGATAGAGTTGGTTTTTTAATAATTGATTCTTATTCTATGTCTAATCAATTTATTGATTTGGTAATATGGTTGAGAAAATGATCAAAATATAATAAAAAGATATTTTCTCTAAATATTTAACCAGTTAACACCAGGAGCTTTGTGTCTTAGTTATGTTTGTGCATTGTAGGGGCTCAGTACAGAGCCTTACAAAATCCAGGCATAATGTAAATGTTTATTACATTTGGCCTGGGACTTTCATTTTAAGCCATTTGCTGTGATTTGAAAAAAGAAACTAAAATTATTAATGCCAAGAGTTGTTGCTGGTGCAGTGTCCTATCGAATGTCACAGATTTGGCTTTGCCATTTTTTTCCCCCCAAGAAGAAATGGAAAATTTCTTTTCCTTCAAGAGATGAAATAAAATTCCTGAAGAAATATTTTAATGTTTTTGTAAGAAAAAATGGGCAGGATTTTTGTCATTGAGTTTCCTTTTCATTATCTTATGCTATATAGCAAATAACTGTTTAGACTACTACATAATTCAGTCATGGTGGCTTCAATATTGATGAAAACAAGGAAAAACTTTTACAAAATAAAAGCCATATGACTAATACTGAAACAGCAATCATTTTAAATAATATTTATGCTGAAGTTAATAATACTCTATTTGGAATACAGAATTTTAAAATCAGCTAATATGTCTAGTTTAAAGCATTATGAACATTTGTAGAAATACATGCAATATGTACTAGCGTGGGATATTTACATTATGAAGCAGTAGGCCTATATTTAAATACTTTGAGAAATTATAGCATCAATTATGGTGAGTACTTCAAAGGTAGTACTTCTCTACATAAGTTCTAAAATCTTTGTTAATTATTTTATACAAATGTTATTATACATAAGAAACTTCTGATCATTAATTCTGGCCCTTAAGTATTGCTATCAGTTCTCCAAATATTCTACCCAATTCTTTTATTGTAAAAAGTCATGCAAGGCAAAACATTTTGCTGACAATGCATTAATAATTCTGGGTAAACAAATGAAGGAAAACTTCACTTCTTATCAAAAATATCATAAGTCTGAACTTAAAATACATAAACTAAGAATGGAGGAGAGAATAGATTGTAACTCTCTAAACTAGAATTTTAAATTAGATGCCCAGACAGAGCTGATTAATTTTAATAATGAACAAGAATGGTTTAATTATAGAAATACTGCCATATAAAACACACTCTCAAATGTACACCTATAACATCTACATAAAGACTATGTACCTAGAAGTACGAGAGATGAAAGATACATTTAGGTATGAAATTTGCTGAACGACTTTCAATCTGAAGTTTTTGTCAAAGAAAGTTCTCGACAGCAGAAAAATTATGACAGTTAATTCCTTGCCAGAACTTTTCATTTGGAATATAGGTACCAAGATGCATTTCCGTAGCACATGTGAAAGAGGGCAGCTCATCCTATCTGCCCTTACTTCCCCAATTTATAATCAGAGGTTCGTTTCTAAGGAAATTTGTGATTTAAAACGACACAAATTCTTCACCTTGTTTCCTCTAAAGTCTTGCTCTGAATTCAGAGCTGCATTAGGGCTGGAAGCTCTCTGAGCAGCAGGATTAGCCTATTGTCCCTGCTCCCATGCTATATTAATTTTTTTAAATTATGTATCCTGAAATTGTAACATAATCTTTCCAAAAACTGAGCTTTTTGCTGGCATCTTCTGAAGCTTCTATCCTAGATTTTCCCATTCATGTTTAATCCATATTACTTTTCTTTTGAAGGTCTCATGATTTTCAAATTAATTTACATCTTTGTTAATTAATTATATTACTAGCCTCCATAAAGTAGAATAAACACTCTATACGAGCAAAGGTCTCTGTCTTATCTACCACTAGTTTTCTAATGCTTAGCATATAAATATTTATTTAATAAAGAAAAACATACTTTTATTCCAATTATGTAGCATTTTCAAAGTATTCTTTGTGGGTTTTCCTAGCCCCATTACCCGTTCTCATAACCATTATCAGAATTCTTCATTTAAGAGCATTGAACACAATGCTTCTTTCCTAAATCCTAGCCTCTCCCCTCCCTAGACAGGCAGATCTCAAAGTATGGTCAGGGATCCCTTGGGGGTGTTCCTGAGATCCTTTCAGGAGGTTCGTGTCAAAATTATTTTTGCAATAATACCAAGATGCTATTTGCCTTTTTCACTTGTTTTCTCACATGTGCACAATAGTTTTCCATAGGCTACATGTCATGTGATGACGTCATTGCTCTAATTTCTAATGAAACATGTACTTGTATACTCGTGTTTTAAAAATGTCTGTTTTAATATGGTAAATATTGATAACTATGACTCACATAAACATAGGTCTTTAAGATCCTCTCTGGACCTCATGATGATTATACATGGTTTTTAGAGAACATGATCTCAATGTT
Source organism: Pteropus alecto (assembly GCF_000325575.1). Taxonomy (NCBI): domain Eukaryota; kingdom Metazoa; phylum Chordata; class Mammalia; order Chiroptera; family Pteropodidae; genus Pteropus; species Pteropus alecto. Next base: position 12,210,526 of record NW_006436282.1, read on the forward strand.
CCAAGTAAGTAACTTGTAGGGGACCCTTAGAAACATCATTCATACACACTGGATCTCCTGGTTATATATAGAATAAAAATGTTAAATTAGACCTTCACTGCTGTCAAAATTCAGCAGAGAACCCTAAAATCCAAATGGAGGGGCAAGACCATCCACAAAGCACATGCTAAATTATGCAATTGATAATCTACAGCCAGATTACACAGAAACAAATTCTTGGACGAAGAAGCAGGTATTAATGAATAACTTTGAAATAGTAAATGTGTTACATATTTCCCATGGGAGAGGGGAAAGGTATACTTTCCATTCATCTCAAATGAAGCGAAGGGAACTTTGAAAGAACCACTTGGAGAACTTGTCATGTTTCCCTTGGAATGTGAGGCTAGGGGGCAATCTAAAAATAGTCCAGAGAAATAAGTTGGCAACATTCGAGAGGGCAAAGTGAAGAGAGAAAGGGCTGTCTTTCTACCAACAGTGAATAAAAGATACACGTTTTCCATGGGTTAGACAGGGAGTTTGCTGCTAGCTTTTTGAAAAGGAAGAGGGCTTCTGGCCATGAGCACAACAAACATCCATTACTGAAACTGAAGGCGTGTGTAAGCTGAGGGGGTTCCAGGCAAAGGCAGTGGGAACTCTGAGAGGTGAAGGAGTTACAGGGTTAAAGGAACTCTCGAAAGTCTCCCACAAGAGTCAGCTTTTGTTATCTGCCACAACTAGAGGGTAAGAGTGCCCTATTAACAGCACTGATAAGACGTTCCTTCACTTTCCTCTCCTCTCTGCCTCCCTTTGACCACCAGGAAAATGCAGCTATAAAGTTAGGGAGGAGGTGTTTCAAGAGAGAGAAGCAACCAACTACTCCCCCTTTCCCCACTGCAAGATTCCTAGACCATGATAGAATGGGATGAAGGTGGTCAAAGGTACGAGTTGCTAGTTGTAAGATAAAGAAGTCCTGGGGAAATTCTGTGCAGCACGACTATAGTTAGCACTACTGTATAATATATTTGAAAGCTGCTAAGAGAATAGAGCTTAAAATTTCTCATCACAAGGAAAATAAAGATTTTTTGGTATCCACGAGATGACTGATGTTCACTAAACTTATTGTGGTTATCATTTCACAATATATGTATGTCAACTGATTGTACTGTACATCTTAAACTTATACAGTGCTTTGTGTCAATTATATCTCAAAAAAAAAAAAAAACAAAAAACTGAAAGAAAAAAAAAACCTGGGGAAAAAAGCCAGGGCCAGATGGCGTCACTGGTGAATTCTGCCAAGCATTTAAGGAAGAAGCAAACTCTTCCAGAGAATAGAAGAGGAGGAATTCCTTCTCGAATTATTTTATTACCTTTATACCAAGCCAGACAAAGACATCATAAGAAAAGATAACTTTCAACATCACTCAGAACATATCCACTATAATTGCTAAAATTGGAAATTCTCATACACTGCTGATGGAAATACAAAATGGTAAAGCCACTTTGGAAAATATTTTGGCAGTTTCTTATATGAAGTTAAGTATATACTCATCATATGACCCAGCAATTCCACTCCTAAGTATTAAACCAAGAGAACTGAAAACATATTTCTACACAAAGACCTATATATGAATGTTCATAGCAGCTTGATTTCATAATAATCAAAAACTGGAAACAACTCAAATGTTCATCAACTAATAGATAAACAAGTCAAGGTACACCATATAATGGCATACTGAGCAATAAAGATAATGTACTGCTATCTAATAACTTGGATGAATATCCAAAGCATTCTGGTAGAGAAAAAGCCCAATCAAAAAAAAAAATACATACTCTATAATTTATATAAAATTCTAGAAAAGGTAAAACTAGGTAGACAGAAATCAGATTAGTAGTTGACAGAGACTGGGAAAGAGACAAAAAAGGGATAAGAAAAAGGTTTTTGTTATAGCGAAAATGATCTATAACTTGATAATGGTGATTATTACAGGACAACAAATTTGTTAAAACTCACTGAATTGCACATTTAAACAGTGAAATTTATCTTATGTGTATTATACCTTGATAACCCTGAAATGAAAATTACCCTGACTGAAAATAAATGTATAAAATTTTAAAAGTATGTATTTTCAGCCCAGGGAAAAAGTTACAAATTGAATGATGGCTTTGAGTATTGATATTAGACTGGACATTTTAATACCTAGCATTTTAATTCCTGGAAAAGAAGACTACTTATTTATTACCTGTGTAAGCTACCAGATCCATCTAAGATTCCATCCGGGAGTGGGAGACTGATATTTAAAGAGACAGAAATGGGGAGGAAAAAAAAGACAAGACATCTTCCTTTAGGACATATGAAAATTGTCTTGGTCATGTGTATAGGTAGAGATGTTGAAGACACACTAACTCCTGTTAAATTTATCATATTTTTTCACTCTGGCTCTCAATTCAATCACAACCTCTCTTTCCAGTATTCTCTTGAAATGCTTTTTCCGCCCCCAGCTCTGCTACCCCTACCCATAACCTGCCCCATTCTTCCGCACACCTGTATAGTCACGATTTCCTCCTTCTAGAATGTTCTCCTATTACTGCCACTTGAAATCCTTTGTGACTTTCAAGGTTAACTTCAAAAGCTCTTTCATAAAGCTTATAAAGAAGAAACAGCTGGGATGCCAAATCCTAGAATCCTTTACGAGCTGCTAGTGGCAGATGACACTATCTCTGCTCGATTTCTGAGGGTTATTTTCATGGGATTCACTCCAAAAAGTAAATGATAGGCTTCTGATTCCAGTTAGGGATTAGTAACAAATCTTGAGCTCTTTCTGTTCTAGCACAAAGAGCTGGGCCATTTGTATTTTACTCCCTGCCCTTATCCCTTCATTACAATACCAAGAATAAGAGGTGATCCCAGGCCCTGTCACAGATGCTGCTCCAGGACACTGGACACTCCTATAAAGACATCAGTCATATAAGATGGAAGAGAGTGCCGCAAACAGGAGATTTTAAACTCTTTTATCCTCCCATGGAATGAATGCTTCACAAATTATTGTGGTATTTTAAATAAGCATATTTGAGTATTTCATTTTCTTTGTCCTGTATTTGTAATCATATTATTCTTCCATCTTTAAAAAAGGTGGTTTTATTTATTAATTCATGTTTTGGTGTTAGTATTGAATACAAGAATAGTTAGTTCTTCCCAGAGGTTAGAGTGACACCAACAAAGCCTTTTTCTAATCTACTACCTGGAACATAAAAGTATTTTATCTCTCTTATAAAACTTAACTTATTTTGCCTATAGAACTGTATGGTTATATGTCTACATGGGAGACCACAAGAACATAAATTCTACAAAGGCAGGGTCTGTCTTTTCTTACAAATATTTATATACTCTGTAGATGCCAGCCCATAGGAGGTGTTCACTAAATATTTATATATATTACTTTAAATATTTATATTTAAAGTAATTAAAATATTGCTATATTGCAAGCCCTCTTTAATATAACAATATAAAGTATGACTTTACATTCGATAGGTTCATTTATGGATGTTCTGGGTACCCTTTTCTATAAAATAATCTTTCTTAATATATGGACCCTAAAAAGGTTGCAGTAGGATTCAAAATAGTAAGTTGCTTAGCACCTCATTATATATAGTACTTAGAAAGCCTGTTATCCATTGTGAAGTTCTTATGAAAGTACATGGGCCAATTTCATTCTATAACTCTTTTGCCAAGTTCAAAACCACAGTATCTTAGCAGCTTTTATTTTTCTTCCAAACACCATAAGTTATTACACTATATGATGCATTACATACTTGCCAAAACATTTCAGCCAGATTTTTTTATTACATAAGCACAAAAGTATCCAACACTAATAAACTCCAATTTCTCTTTCCACTTTTATATAAATTCAAAGAGCAAATATATGTTTCTATGTCCTTGAGTTAAAAAAAAGAATCCATTAACATTCGAAAAGTATTGCGCCAAGCCAAAGTTGTGCGATGTTCTTCAACTGACAATTTTTTTCCTAATTTACCTGGTGTTAGACAAGTTTTGTAACAATTTTTCTTGGTAATACATCTGAAATGTGTTGCTTATAGACCCAACACAATGACTCTTGGTTTTTCTCTTGTTAGTTTGCTTGCTTGTTTTTCAAAATGCAGAATGTTTGAGTCAGGACCTTGCTTTTTGTTTTGTTTGCTCGGCTACAAGGTTAATTCTATCTCTCTGTATTTAAAAATTGAAATGCACTTATATGCACATATTCAGAAAATTTTCTCAACCATCTAAAAAAAGATACGTGAAAGTTTTCTACCAACAAATGTAGCTTAACAAGCAGTGATCTACGTTTTGTGTAAAGAATCTGCATCAATTTCTCTAAGGTTTGTATCCTATCTGAGACAAGTTATACACATATTTTTATAATACTAGTTTTTTTTAAGACTTGTACAGTAGTCTGAAAAGTAGGTTTACTACAAGAAAAGAATCAAGAACTGTGGAATTAGTAACTGTAGGAGAGGTAGCAATAGTAGAACTTATATACTGAGGAAGCATAAGACAGTGTTGTCATTCTGAGGAATAAATTTGCATGCATCAAGAGTTATTTTTCATTTTCCAAAAGCTCACTCAAAAATGTTTGCAACATAGCGAGGAATGTTATCCTGTTTGTGAATCAATATGGCAATATGTAATATGCAAAATAATCCAACTCACATTTTTCAATGAAATAATGGAAACATTCTAAGATTCTTCAGAGACATATTAAGTGACAGATGTGTCTAAGTAGCAGCCATCAACCAATGTGACCATTTTGAAATATGACACTTTTGGAGTGGCCACTTTATGGAATATCTAAAGCCAAAAGCAGAGTCAATATGACACCAAAATAGTGAAAAATGAAGAATTTGGCCAACCTGGCCCTTGGGCTGCACAGTACAAACCACCAATTTGCCTGGTTTTGCCTGCTACTTGCCTATTACCAGATGAGTTGGGGAGTCAATCTGGTTGACAACTGCAGTCAAAGTGGTCATTATGGTATAATAAAACCCGCATGTTAAAGTCTGAGCTGACCCTGCCCACAGTATCTCAGATAATCACGATGGTGAGACTGACCAAAATTTAGGGTTGGAATTCTTCTGGAAAAATTACATTGCTAGTTAACTGGTTAACTGCTAGTTTCCTTAGTTAACTGGCTGTTTTTCTGTCTTAGAGGTATACCAACAGATATATTGGATATCTCATATTGCCTCATTGTCAATTTCACTATGACATCAGAGGTTCTTGTGAGATATCCAAAGGCAATCTGAGGTGAAACGGAGCCATATTAGAAGCCAAGAACATTTTTTATATGAAAGAAAGTTGATCAATTAAATAAGATTGCGCACACACATACATTGGTATCAAATGAAGTGCTAGGTTCTAAGGATACAATGGAAAATAAAGCAAATATTGTTCCTGTCTTCTTTTAACTCATATTTTAGCAGCAGAGACTGACTTTTAAAAATTACATACAAAAAATACATACACAAGAGTTACAAAGGAAGAGAAAAGGGTATCACAAAAGAATAGTAGTGAGAGACTCACTTCCAATTAAACAGATAAGGGCGGCCTTTCTGCGGAATTAACCAGGAAAAATGAGGAGCCAGCCATTAAAAAAAGAATGTTTTAGGCCAATAGGCCCGAAGACAGAAACAAGCTTGGTCTCTGGGAGAAACATCAAGGATACCATAGTGGCCGAAGATCATGAGCAAAGCATTGGGTGGAATAACATGAGTTAAAGATGTAAATGAAGCCAAATCACACCAGACTTTGAAGGCCATAGAAGAGGGTTCGTCTTTTAATCTGAACAAAGCTGGAAGCCAAGGAGGGCCTGAGATAGGCAGGATATGATTTATATTATTTAAGAAATTACTCTGGCTGTTAAGTGGTTTATAGCGGAAGCAGGGGACTGGAATCAAAGCTGGAAGGTGAGAGTGTGTGTATGTATGCATGTACATAAATAAAACATGTATTTTCTGTAGTCAAGATGTTAAAACACTTCCAAAGTCCTTAAAGAAAACATTTTTGTTTGTGCATTTTAAATGGCAAATAATCAGGTCAAAAAAAAAATACTTAGAAGAGAGGAACGTTAGACAAAATAATTTTAGTAGTTTCTGGAAATTTCTTCCTTTACAAAAAACTATGATTTTCTCGTAACCAGGGTGAGCTGACTTTCATGCATTATTTGTATTTGTGTGTCATACACTTAGATATCCAATTTTAGGGTGCAATTATCCATTTCCTCAGTATGTTTTTCATAAAGGAATGCACATTGCATGGGGTGAATTCTGTTGTCTTCTATCTTGGCTTGTTCCTTAGGGCAGCATTTGCTATTCTTGCCTTTCTAAGGTTATACAGGTCACAATACTATTTCTTCTGTTACATGTTGTCAGACAATTCCTGTCAATAATGTGTGTGGGGATATTTGAGAGGCAGTTGTTCAAAGTATAGTTTTTATCCACGCCGTGGTGTGTTTTGAGGGACTTTCCATAACTCCACATTCTTAGACTGCCAAAACTACTAGAAGAGTTTGTAATTTGGAAGTCATCTATAGTGTTGTTTTAGGCTTTAGAGTATTAAAAGAAAATAGTGACTTAAGTGTAAAAAAGTAAGTTTTATTATATGTATATATATATATATACACACACACACACATACACACACATATATCTATAGTGTATATATGTTTAGTGTATATATGTTTAGTGTATATATGTTTAGTGTATATGTGTGTGTGTACATGATTGTGGAGAATCAGAGTAGAAACTGGAAGTTTGTGTATGTGTGGAAAGATAGACGTTCATTAAAATTTCAAGATCTTGAGAAAAAAAAACATCCCTTTGCTTTCCCATATTCATTTTTTCTTCACCATCTGGAATAACGTGATATTGTTTTCAAAGTCCACCTGCAGATCTACAAAAGCCAAGTTTTGAAACTGTGGAATAAGAAGCTGCAAATAGAACTTCCTGTGCCTCTTTGGATCATTTCATTGTATCTTGAAGGTAACTGATGTCACATTTCATGACACATGGTTTTAAAAAATGATGAATGATAGGGAGCCTATTCTGGTGTTAGATCCTGTTTTGGTTGTCTCTAGGATCTCTTAGATTTCGGAAGAGAAGGAAATAAGTGAATCCTACAACACAAAATATTCCCACTTAATTAGAAGGGTGTCTGGAATAGCCTGAAGGAAAAAGAAACATTTTTCAACTTTAAATCCCATTCTGGACACATCTTTTTAGAAAGAAGCACTAGTAACATGATCAAAGTATCATCTTGCCCCCAAAAGAGAGCACTATAACTTTCCCAGTGGAAACTAGTCCAGTCAATTCAAATACATGATTTTAGGATATCTTCCCCATGACTGTGCTTTTAAAATCTGTGTGTATTTCAAAATTCCAAACACAAAATTATCTCTATGGTTCCATTTTGAAATGAATACATGTAAGTCAAGCAGATCCTTTGAGGCAGAGCTTAAAATCCTGGGCTTAGGGGTCAGACAACTTTCATTCAAATCGTGGCTTAGCCACTTATTTACTGTATGACTGGACAAATCATTAAATCTGTGTCTCAGTGTCATCAACCTTTAAATAAGGATAAAAAGAGCTCATAGAGCTCTTGGAGGGTTTAAACAAACTATCTCATGCATAACACTTAGCACAACTCAGTATCCGTTATAATCACCCAATAATAACAAGAATTATTATTAGAATAACTATTAAGGTAATAAATTACTATGTTCAAAGAATTATTTAATCTCTACTATCAGGGCCTAAAATGTTCATGTGACTTCCAAGTATTTTAAATTATTCTTAAGGAGAATGCAATCCCCACTGTGGTGGGGGAGATGAAAATTATGTGAGCCATATACAGCTAGAACATCTTACTTCTATAGCTTATTTCAGTATCCCACAGCAATCAAAGGAGCACACAGTCCAAAACCTACAAACTGCAATTGAAAAGCAGTTTCTCTGTAGAGGCGTCTTGAAAAATGCCTAAGAGACATTTGATTGTGGTGCAGAAAATACTGTTTAAATTCTTTTCCCATCACTCCTATAATTGTCTCACCAGAAAGGTAGCTGCCTCCCTTTTGCTCAGCTTAACCTAAACTCTTCCTTAATCTGGTCCAAGTTGGCTCTTATCTTCTCTCTTTGTACTGAGGCAGTTATTCTAATTATTCTGGTTTTCTATTCAGTAACCCTTTGATCATTCCAGTCCAAATCAAGCAATGTGGACTATTTTGAAATTTAATTCCCTCTCGCCTTCCTTCCTTCTCTTTTTCTCTGTCTCTCTCACCTATTACTCAACACATACACAATAAAACCTAAGAGACATAGAAATAAGACTTAGTAACCTGAATGCCAAAGTCAACATCTCAGCTGGTAAATGGTGAGACTATGTTGCTCACATATTTTTTTTTTTTTCCTGAAGCATATGTACTCTCTACTTCTAGGGTCATTTTCCCCTAAGGCAGAGCATAAACAGAACATAATATAAAAGAAATCTGATCTTTTATAAAAAAAATGTTAAGCTCAAGTGGAATTCAAATAAAGCTACACGGAAAGGTCATTAAACTCTGCCTACCCCCCAAAAAGGGAAATGATAAGCAGTCCTGAACAGCACACCCAGCTTCCTTTCCAAAGGGTGCTGACAGGGTAGCATACACCCTTCCTGCTCCCAGGTGCTGAAATTGAAAATATCTAAACACTTGGCAATCCGAAGATTTTTTTCTGAGTTGGCTATAAAAAGACTGGCATTGGCTTCTGCCAATGTAGTAGTAGTATGATAAATTTTATCATTAGAAGTTTATTGAATTGGCTCCCACCCACCCCATACCACCTTAACCTCTCTTTTATATGTAAACGTTTTCTACTTCTGTCTCTCAGGAATAGATTTTGAGGGGTTCAGTTATTTCCTGCACGTTTACCTGAATGTGGGCAACCTCATCAGCATAGCCTCCCAGAAATACCCTCCACCTATTTTTCTCAGAAGACGTGAAAACCATTGACTAGAATTATGACAGGGAAATGGTTGGTGCAGAAAATTGCCTAAGGAGTGGTGGAAAGTTACTAATTTAGAACTAATAACTCATATTTATCTTTTGACAATGACAACACAGGACTGAAGTCCCTCTGCTTTCCTTCACCTCAAACAGGAAGTGAGAGAGATGTTGGTTTCTGGGAAGCTAATGGTTTGGGGTCATTTTTCTTCCTGCCTATTGTCTATATTACTTATTGATTATTAATATTGATTTTTGTCTTCATTACTAAATCTATTTTTCAAACAGCAATTCTAGTGAGATAATTCTTTTATATACACATTAATGTTGTATTGAAAGGGGGCTTGTATCACTGTCATGAAGAACTTAGCTGTAAACTCAGAGGTGACAGTAAAGCCTCAAGGTAAAGAGGAATTTAGAAATAACATATTTTTAACTTCTTTACTCAGAGATGAAGAATGGAACATCTCATACATCAGAAATGGAACATCTCATACATCAGAAATTAATTGGGACTGGTTATTTCTTGGCCATTTCTAGTCTTTCTTTAATTTTATGGAGCAGTTTGAAAGAAGTGAGCTAGTGAGAGGTTTTACTAGGTGCTGATGCAATGAGAACTGACAGCTGACATGCAGGGGGAGAGTTCACTTTGTCATGTTGAATTTTATGTACCTTTAAAAAGAGACAACCAGGAAGAACTTCAAGTTGTACCTCAGATTCAGGTGCGTATCAGAGGTAATAACATGTTTGGAAGTCATCAGAGTAATCTAGTGATTGATTATAGGAATAGTACATAAGATCAGTAGCATGAAAAGAGAGAATGACTGAGAACATACACTGGAGGAAGAATATTTAGAAGACAGACTGGATGAGGAGCCAGTGGAAAAGTCTGAAAATAAGAATCTAGAGAGGAAGGGGACACTAGGTAGATCTAATTTTGATCCAGAGGGGGCTGTCTTCAGCACAGTTTCTCTCCATCCGCTAAAGCAACAAATCCCGATCTTGGTATTTGATCTGATGTTCACTGACATTCTCTCTCTGAGCTTGCTGTGAGAAAAGTAACATTTCCAAATATCACTTGAACATTACTTTAAAATTTCAATTAAAAGGACATTTTGTGACAAAACATGGAAAGGTAGGTTCATAAACATCATAGGGGTTCTCAGAGTGGTACCAAGCTATCACCATTTTAGTCATTGCTGAAGAGTCACTAATAAGCCTGTATCTGCATCTTGCCTCAGAAATGTAGGGTAAAAAAAAACAAAAACAAATCAGACCTCGACCTGATGTCCTGGTGGTGATTGACTTATGACTCTAGAACCTTACACCTGATCATCCCAATGGCAGCTTTATTAGAGTTTCATAGTGTCTATAGAATTGGAGGGTTGCCATAAAAAATGGCACCTATGTATTCACTAGGAAGTTGAAGCAACAAATCAACTATGAAGCAGAGGTGCAATAAAATCAGCAAGTGATAGGATTTTAATCAATAGGCAACTTCCAAGATGGGCTTTTTTAGGATAGATTTATAACAGAGCTGTCTTTAAAGATAAGCAGTTCTTACAATAAAAAAAAAAAAAATGCAGGTATTGTAATGTATGTCCCATTGGAAAGAAAAGGATCAGGTTAAAATTTCCTTGGTTTGATAATATTTTTAGTAGACCTTACTAGGATAAAAAGCAGTGTGAAAAATAACATCCTAAGAGTTGATAATGGCAAATATCATGTTAGTGTGTGTGTGCCTGTGTGCACACCTAAGTAATATTGGGGAGGCATCAGATACTATAAAGAAGAGTGATTCAAGGAGAAAGTGGACAATAGTTTCAAAGGCTGCAGAGTGAGAAAAGACCTGATGAGAAATTGCTTAATTTAGAAATTAGGATGTCACTGGTGACCTGAGCAAGGATAAATTCTATAAAATGCTAAGGGCAAACCTTGGTTACAGGAAGGTGAAGAGTAGACAGAGACTTCCTTTTCCAACAATATTGGCAGAGTAAATATCCTGAAAAAGTATCCTGCTGCAAAGTTCCTAAAAGTAGTAGATATGAAATTAAAAACAAATTTTAATGCATGCTTGAGGTGGAGAGAGTAAGAGAAACTATCGGAGTCATCATAGACAAAATTTCTGAAAAGAATCAATTCAAAGTTATCAACAATGAAATCATCTGTCAGTTCTAGTAACAGAGCTTCAGTTTTGACCTTGATAAACTCAGATCTGCTTTTGTGGGAGAGTGGATTTTAGTTCTGGGACCTATAAAGAATTGTATCTTCCTTGAAAGTGTCAATTGGAAAAAAATAAAAAACAAACATAATATGCCTTAAATGAAGAAACAAAATGATGTCCCCCAAGGATTCAAAAGCCAGGGCTAGTCCTTGTATGGCTAGTGTGTAACATTTCCCTGCCCACATGGTCTAAAAAAAGATTCAACCAACACCAGGCTTGAGCTTCCCTAAGTGCCTATTCAAAGCAAATAATTTTCTCCAGATGAATAAATCTGGAAATTAATCCTTAGAGAATTTCCACATGTGAAGTTCTTATAGCATCTCAGAATTAGAAAATACAAAAAAAAAAAAAAAGAACAAGGAACAGGAATAAATGAACAGAATCATACCTAAAAAGAGTTCAGACATTGCAAGTGTCATATTCACAACGTAAGATTAGAGTGTAATCCGAATAAAGAAAAAAAAAAATCAAACATATGAATAAGGAAGTGGCTATAAAGATGACTGAGCAGTTAATGCCTCCAATAAGGGGCTAATATCCAAAATATATAAAGAACTCATACAACTCTACAACAAAGAAAACAATCCAATTAAAAAATGGGCAGAAGAACTGGACACTTCTCCCAAAAAGACATACAAATGACCAACAGACAAATGACGATATGTTTAACTTCGCTATCTATTAGGAAAATGCAAATCAACACCACAATGAGATACCATCTCACACCTGTTAGAAAGGCTATTATCAAAACGCAAGTAATAACAAGTGTTAAAGAGGTTATGGGAACTCTCATACACTGGCGGTGGGAATGTAAATTGCTACAGCCACTATAGAAAACAGTATGGAGGTTCCTCAAAGAATTTAGAATTGCCATATGACTCACTAATTCCTCTTCTGGGTACCTACCCTCAAAATTTGAAAACATTTATCCATAAAGATATATGCACCCTGATGTTCATTGCAGCCAAGACATGGAAACAACCAGTGTCCTTCAATAGATGATTGGGTAAAGAAGATGTGGCCCACATACACAATGGAATATTACTCAGTCATAAGAAAAGATGAAATACTGACATTTGTGACAACATGGATATTGTTAAGAGATAATCATGCTAAATGAAATAAGTCAGACAGGAAAAATTGAAAACCATGTTTCATTCATATGTGGGATATAAAACAAAGCAACAGACGAACAAGACAAAACAAAAACTCAGACACAGGCAACAGTTTAGTGCTTGCCAGAGGGAAAGGGGGGAGGGGAGGTGGATTAGGGTAAAGGGGGTTAAATACATGGTGATGGAAGGAGATTTGACTTTGGGTGGTGAATACACAATGCAATATACAGAGGACGTATTATTGAATTGTATACTTGAAACCTATATGTTATTAACCAATGTCACCTCAATATAGTAAATAAATAAATAAATTGGGTACACAGAAGTGAAATATACAGTAATTAAAATAAAAATTCAATAGATGTACTACTTAGTCTATTTGACATGACTGAAGAGAGAATGAACTGGAATAGAGGTCTGGGGCAATTAGCCTAGGAGAGCAGAGACAGCTATAAAGCATGAAAGCAGCCGATTCAGAATTTCAAAAATAAATAGGAGATGATTTTGAAAGTCAGCTTTCAAATGGTCATGAAATTCTAGATAATATGAATCCTCAGTCAGGAAGCAAAACAATCCCAATCTTAACCAAACTAGAGTACAAATGCAAAGACCTTTAAAAAGTATCCAGAGAGAAAAACAAGTTATCTCCAAAGAAAAAGTTGAAATAACTGAATTCCAAATGACAATGAAAGTCAGAAAAGTGAGATAAAAATCAAAGTTACAAAAAAAGTATTTATAGCTATATACTTAGAATTATATTCTGGTATAATGTGTATTGAGATAAAACAAAATCAAGACATTTCCCATAAGCAACTCCTTCCTATAGGAGCTTTTGAAATATGTACTTCGAGAATAAGGAAAATGATTTTAGAAAAACTACTGAGTTCAAGAAGAAAAGGTGTACAGATAAAGTAGTAAAAGCGAGTGAATCTAAACAAATAGTAACTCTACAAGATAATAATAAAATATGATTCAAGAGTGTATGGTTTTCTGTTATTATGTAATGAAGTACCACAAAGTCAGAGTCTAAAACCACACGTGTGTTATCCTAAGACTCTAAGGCTCACAAGTCTGGGCACAGCTTAATGGGCCTTCTGATTTGGACTTACAGGGCTCCAGATGAGGCTATGTTCTCATCTAGAGGGGCTGCTGAGATAGGAACCATTTTCAAGCTCACTCACATTAAAGCAGAATTAATTTTCTTGAGACTCTACAACTGAGAGCCCTGACCTTTTACCAGCGGTCAGCTGGCAGCTGCCCTTTGTTCCTAGAGACCACCCCATACCCTTTCACAATATAATGGCTAACGTCAAGCCAGTAAGGAGAGTCTCTCTGCAGTCTGTATCACATAATAACTGACATCCCCATCACCTTTGTCATATACGTAATCTAATCAAGGGAATGACATCGCATTACTTTTGCAATGTTCTATTAGTCAGAAGCAAGTCACAAGCTCCACCCACTCAAGGGAGAAAAATTATGCAAAGTCATGATTCATAGGGGGTCACCTTAGGGTGTGTTCAGCACAAGGAGGTTGAAAAAAAAAAAGGTAGATCTGAAACAGTAAGTAAGAAAGAGCATTATTAGAGTTAAATCACGCTAAAGTCCTTGTACGAAGTGCTAAATGATATAGATTAATTATAAACTTTACTAAGCATGAACAGAAAGCTCAAGATGGTAGAAATAAATCAAAATATACTAGTTTAAAATATAGATACAAACATTTTTAAACAAAAAGGTAAATATAAATTAATGTGGGTATAATAATAGCAGATAAAATAGACCTTAAGGTGAAAAGCATTATTTCAGGGGGTCACTACATAATGATAAATTCCATACATCCAATTTCACAACTCAAAATATATATAGCAAAATTAGCAGAAGAGATTCACAAATCATGGTGGGTGATTTTGAGACATATTGCTTGGCAACTGATAGATCAAATAGACCAAAAAAAAAAAAAATCAGTAAAATATAAGACAGAATACAAATAGTATGCTTGAACTAAATGCACTTTGTAGAAGCACAAAACAATTAGAGACATTATTTTCAAGCACACATGATGCTTATTGACTATATATAGAAACCATGTAATAAGCTATAAAACTAGTTTTAACAAATATGAAAGATTTGATATGGTATGAGTCACGTTCTCTAACCACGATAAAATTAAGTTTGAACTCAATAATAAAAAGATTATGAAAAACTTATATTTAGCAATTTGAAAACACCTCTAACAAAGCAATCAAAATAAGTAGAAAATTTTAGTACAATTATGAAAATTCATATACCAAAACATGTAGGATACAGATAAAATAGTTTAGAGAGAAATTTATAGCCTTATTAGAAAAGCTGAAAATTATTCATCTAACTAAATTTTTAAAATATTTTGACAAAAGAAAGTAGGAGACAGATTTAACAGAAATGAAGTAGAAAATAAAGCTAAAATAAAATTTTTTAAAATCTGAAAAAATAAAATCCAAATGTCTGTCAAAATTGACCAGAAAAAAAGGGGAAAGACACAAACAATATTGACAAAGTAAAAGGAAACATAGCTTCAGAACAAAAACTAGAACAGCAGATTATAGACAACTTTAGATTACAATGACAACTTAGATAAAATGCACACATTTCTAGAAAATTATCTTACAAAAGTTGAGTTATGAAAGAACTAGAAAACCTACGAGATCCAATAACCATTGACGAAATAAAACTTTTCTTCCCACAGAAAAATCCACGTCCACAGTTTGACGACAAATTCTACTAGACATTTAAGGAGCGAATAATTCCAATATTACAAATTCTTTCAGAGGAAAAAAATGACACATTCCTTCTCCTTTTACTTGTTTTATGAGGCCATTATAATCTTGATTTCAAAATCCAATACTAAAAGTTTCAAAAGGCAAATTATAGGTCAGTCTCAATTATGAATCATAGCTGCAAAAATTCTATAAAACATATTGGCAACTAAATCCAGCAATATAGTAAAAATACACCAAAACATGTGTGAATTACTAAATTGGCTTCATTCAAGAAATAAAAGGCTAGCTAACATTTAAAAAATATTAATATAAATTAACATAAAAATGGTAAAAAACAAAATCATCTCAATTTTGCAGATAAAATAAACACAATATTGTCCCACATTAGAAACTCTTAGCAAACTTGGAATTGAAATAAACACGATATTCATCTATATCAGAAACTGTTAGCAAACTTAGACTTTTCTAACTGGCAAAAGAGTATCTAGAAAAATCTCGTAGGAAACATCACACTCATTAATAAAACAGTAAAAATCATTCTCTTTAAAGAGAGCAACAAAAGAAAGATGCTGGTATTACCACACATGTTTAACATTAAACTGAGGATCTCGGAAAGCACATGAAAATAAGAAAAAAATAAAATATGGAAGGATAGGAAATGAAGGGAAAAACTCATTTGCAGAAGACATGATTGTCTTCATAAAAAAAAAACAAAAGCTAAAAATTATTTAAATTAATAAAAGCTTAGTGTAGTGACTATATAATATCAAAATTTAACAGAAAATGTAATTTGTAGAACAGAATATAGATCATTAAGAATCAATTTAATAAAAGACTGTCAATTGTTTTATGAAGAAATTCATACTTTGCAAAATATATTTTAAAAGACCTAGATTGAGAGGTATACATATTCATAAATAACAAGATTCAATATTTTAAATATGTCACTTATCCCCAAATTGATATACGGACTCAATGAAATTTCTTTTAAAATCTCAACTGGATTTTCTTTAAAATTTAAAAGATTGATTTGAAGATTTAAGTAGAAGAGTTAGCAGAAAGAAGAAAACAATGAGTGTAGATTTGTCCTAACAGATGTGAGAGTTTTTTGGTGAAGAAATGGACAACAAGACCAGTGAAAGTGAAGAAAGTGTCCTAATATTAGACTAACGCTTCTAAGGAAACTTGATCTATGACGAATTCAGAATTGAAATATACAAGCAAAAAATGCACTTTTCAATAGGTGGTGCTCTGGTAATTGGTATCCCTATTTTTAAAAAATGAAAATGGATTCCTACTTCACATCTTACACAGAAATCAGTTCTATATGGATTTAAAAATTAAGTGTAAAAGTTGAAATAGTAAAAGTTTTACATGCAAAATAAGGACAGATCTTTATGGTTGTGGATTAGGAGAGGATTTCTTTAACAACAAAAACGAAATTAATTGGTGAATTTTACTTCATTAAGAACACTATTGTGTTCATCAAAAAACATCATAAAAATTGAGAAAAAATATGCCACAACTGGAAAGATATATTTTCAATCTATATCACTCAAAAACAGTTACTAACCAGAACTTGTAGATATTCTTATTAAACAATTTTTTAAGTAGAAAAATGGGTACAAATAGAAGAGGAAACATGAATGGCCAATTAAAATATGAAAAGATACTCAACCTCATTACTAATCAGGAAAACAAAAATTAAAAAGATAATAAAAGCCCATTCTGCATGTAAGGAGCTTGGAAAACGCCACTTCATTTCAACTAACAACAAGAGAAAGGATGAACAAACTGAAATATCAACAATTCTTCTAGAATCCTTAAAAGAGAGGACAGAGGAGAAACTGCTGCCCCAACATTGCAAAGACAAACAGGTGAAGAATACAGGATGTTGATGTCACAGCTTACCTGAGCAGAAACTCACTAGTGGAAACCTTTTCAGGAGCCAGTGCTGCTGGGGAAGGAGAGCTTAAGCTATAATTTCCAAATTGCTGGAGGCTTGGTGTGGACAACTCTGTTAAAAACTCCAGGAGAAGGCAGTCACAGCCGGAAGCCATGATATTTGTGAGACTTACTTCCAGGGGCTTCACCAGGTCCCCCCAGTGAATATCAGAGAAAAATCTCCTCATGCTTCTGCCAGGGAGAGGAGAAATGAAATCATTTTGAAATAAACCAGAGAACCTGTGTTCTTCTTAAGAAGGCCTGAGTTAAGGAGAAACTATTTAACCAGAGCCTAACATGCGGGGGTGATAATCAGAACCTAATTGCCCTGGGTTGGGGGAGTGGGGGTGTGTGGAAATACCCAACTCCAGTCAGCTGTGCCTTCCATGTGAAAGAAGTTAAAAATCCACCTCCATTCTGCTCTAGTCTTCCTGTGCCACCTAAGAGAAAAAAACAGAAACACTTGTGAGGTTCACAGTCCAGAGACATAGGCTCACTAAAAGACTGAGACCTAAACACCAACGACAATAAGAACATAAAACGACTCCATTTTAAAATGAGCCAAAGCCCTTAACAGACTTCTCACCAAAGACTTCTTATTTATAGCTGGCAAATAAGCATATGAAAAGGTGCTTCACATATCTGCCATTAGGGAAATGCAAATTAGAACGAGATACTACTACACACATATTAGAATGGCCAAAATCTGAAACACTGAAAATACCAAATGTTGGCAAGAATGTGGTGAAACAGGAACTCTCATTCAGTGCTGGTGGGAATACAAAACGGTACAGCCAATTTAAATAGAAGACATTTTGGTGGTTTGTTACAAAACTAAACACTCCTACTATATGATCCAATGATCATACTCCTCGGTATTTACCCAAATGAGTTGAAATCTTTTCCAAACACAAACCTGCATGCAGATCTTTATAGCAGCTTTATTCATAATTGCCAATATGTGGAAGCAACCAAAATGTCCTTTAGTAGGTGAATGGATTACCTGTGGTACATTCAGACAGTGGAATAATATTCAGTGCTCAAAAGAAATGATCTGTCAAGCCATGAAGAAACATGGGGGAACCTTAAATACATATTACGAAGTAAAAGAAGCCAATCTTTAAAGGCTACATACTTGTACATACTGTACAATTTCAACTATATGACATTCCAGAAAAGGCAAAAGTATGGAGACAGTAAAAAGATCAGTGGTTGCCAGGGGTTGGGAGAGGGGAGGGGTGGAATAGATGGAGGACAGAGTAGCTTATGATACCATTATAAAGGACACATGTCATTATACATTTGTCCAGGCTTACAAAATTTACAACACCAAGAGTGAACCATAATGTAAACTATAGACTTCTGGTGGTTATATGTCAATATGGTTCATTAGCTGTAATAAACATACCCCTCTGGTGGGGATAACGGGGAGGCTGTGCATGTGTAGGGACAGGAAGTATATGGGAAATCTCTGAACCTTCCTCTATGTTTTGCTGTGAACCTAAAAAGTAGATTTAATTAAAAAATTTTTAACAGCAAAATATAATTTTATATCTATCAGATTGACAATTTTTTTCCTCTTATGCTGTGTTGGTAAGAATGTGAAGCAAAGGGAACATTTATATATTGATGGTGGTGAGAAAAACTAGAACAATAAGTTTGAAAGATAATTTGACATTAGGTGGTAAAAGTGGAGATGCTTATACTGCTGGAACTAGAGAAGTTCTCATAAGGCACAAAGAGATGTGTATGAGAATGTTTACAGCAAAGTTTTTTTATATAAAATAAACCACGTAAAATCGCAATACTCAAATACATTTAACCTACAAAAACTAATTTCATGCAGTTCAATGTAATAATAGCAACAACTGGAAATAATTTTTATTTATAGTAAAGTCCCATGACATGATACATTATGAACAACTGTTCTGTTTATCAATATAGATAAATTGTGCAAAGCTAATGTGGAACAAAACAGCAAACAAATCATAGAAAAATGAATACTAACAGTATGAAGTTATATAAATTCAAAACATGTTAAACAAAACCCTATGTTGTTGAGATATGTATAAATTATAGTGAAATAAATACAAATCAAACAAAAATTCATGATTGCCTTTACAGGAGAGGGAGATGGGTTGGAAAGAGAAATAAGTTTATTTTAAAGGCATTGGAAGGGCGTGGTTCCGTGGCGTAGCAGTCAGCACGTCTGCTTTACACGCAGAAGGTCCTGGGTTCATGCCCCAGTGGAGCTATAGTCCATGGTCTACAGCTATGCCACCCTGAACGAGCCCAATGTCTGATATCAGAAGCTAAGCAGGGTCGGTCTTGGTTAGTACTTGGATGGGAGACCACCTAGGAAGATCAGGTGCTGTAGGCATAAATAATAATAAGTAATAAAAGAAAGTAAAGGCATTGGTAATATTCTACTTCCTAAGCTGAACTGTGAGTATATTTTAATTATTTCTATCCTATACGAATATTATTTTATACCTATGAAATATTTTATTATAAAAATTGATAAACCACAGAGGGAAGGTGAGAAAGCAGAGGCTAAGAGTGCATGCCACGTTCTTGGTGGAGACCTAAGTATGAAAGGAAGAGAAGGGTAGCAAGTAGCTGGAGCAGAAAACGGAGTCAGGAAAGGGTCTTGTTTTTTCTTTGAGAGAAACTTGAACATGTGAATATAGGCAGACTGTGGAGATATTGTTTGGTCCAGACCACCACAATAAAGTGAGCATCACAATAAAGTGAGTCATATACTTTTTGCTGGTGGAGGGTCTTGCCTTTAATTTGTTAAAAAAAAAAAAAAAAACAAAAAACCCGACATCCATGAAGAGCAAAAAAGCAAAGTGCAATGAAAAGAGGTACGCTTGTATACTGGAAAGAAGAGTTTGACCATAATAGAGAGAAGGTGATTGATAAATCAGGTGATTGAGGATATAGAAGGAATGAGAACCAAAGGCAGTGAGAATCGCTTTTGTCAAAGGCAGGTGTCTCTCTCTCCACTAAAATTGAAGAGGATAGTTTATGATACATGCAGATGTTGGCTGAAGGACGTCAAGAAGTCAAACTGGTCTGATGGTCACTGTTTTCTTATGAATTAGAATTTCAGTCATCTGTTGAAATTGATAAGTGAAATAGCAACTCAGGGCATTGAGGAGACTGCAGAAGTTTAAAGTGATTTCCGTGAGGCTGGGAAAGAGAATGACAGAGCAGCGCTAAGGATCAGCATCAAGTTGGAGACCATGAATATGTCATCGTATTTACTTTTTCTTCTCTCCCATTATGCCAAGTTCTTCAGGTGTAAGAGTAGAGGAAAGGTCTGGAATAGCTAAGCTTTTTTTTTTTTTTTCCTCAGCAGGTGCTGCAATAGGCACACCTGGGCTCAAGTATATGAATTAATGAGGCTTTGGGCTTTCGGTGGACACAAGTCAAAAAGAGAAGACAAGGAAGGCCGGAAGGATAGAGAGAAAATGGAGAGGTTTGGTGGTCTTGATGTGGCCAAATAACTGGTGTGCTGGAAATATGGGGTTGAGAAAAATGTGAGGATAAGGAAGGAACTGCCAAGAGTTTAAGAATTCAGAACAGGAAGATCAAAGAGTATGGATAAAATCTGGAGGGGCCCTGGCATGTGTTGGGGGAGAGGCTAGATGATGCTGGTCCCCGGAATTAAAGGGATTAGGAAACTGAAGAAACTTTGTTGGATAGGGTCATCTGCCTTGACATTAAAATTGGCTAGAAAAATGGTGGCAAAAAATATGATCGGAGAGCAAGGTCTTGATAAATATGGAGCAGTGACAAGGGTGTTGGTGAATATAACAAGGAAGACGATGGAAAGTGATAACCAGATGGCAGGAGCCCTAAAGAAAGGGAGGTTTTTATCTGAGAAATGAGAATAAATGAGTTGTGTTGTGAAGCTAGAAGGCTTTAATAACCATCTTTTGTGTGGGGCACACATAGTGTGGGAGAATAACCTGACTTCCATTGAGGATAAAGAGAATGCCAGTTCTAAAATGATTTCAAAGGTGGTTGCATGAGTCTCCTGCCTTCACTCTTATTTTCAATTTTTAATTTTTTTCCTAGCTATTCTTCCAACTCTGATTTCTCTTTGCACTTTGCACTTACCTCACTTACAGCACCTAATCACGATGCATCATAATAATTGTGTGCCCGTCATAGCCAGTAGATTGCATTCTGCTTAAAGGCAAAAAGCATATAATATTTACCTTTATGTCCACAATACTCGGCATAGTGCCCAGCATGTAAAAGTGCTCAGTTTATTGAATAAATGAATGGAAGGGATAGGGTAATATTAACGAATGGAAAGAATTGTGAAATTGATGGAAAGATACCTGTGTGTTTTTATTTGTGGATGAGTTTGCCTGTGTGTGTGTGTGTGTGTCTTGCATTAAAGACAAAAATTTAAAGATATAAAAATAACAGCCCAGATGGCAGTTATAAAGTCTATTCACCTGAGAGTGTTTAGGGTAAGAAATATGGTTACTCTGAAACTCAGGAAAAGTCAGTAAAAAAATAATAAAGCATTATGGAAGTGATAAAAACCATCACAATCACTCTGTGAACAGCATTGAAGGAAAAAGTGCTAATATAGTCCCCACAGGCATATTCTGAAATAAATAATAATCAAAATACCTCTTACAAAGTTTTTCGTTAAAAACATACTTCCATAATTCAAGTACTATAGACTACAAATTCAAGAAAGAAAGTCTTATTTTACAGTGTTGGAATTAGAGTCCTATTAAATCAAGTTTATCTTTTAAAAAGGGTTTTAAGAAACCTGAAAGGATTGGTAATAGTAAAATAAATTTGAAACAGATGTTGCCCCAAGCAAGATCTTGGATAAAAATATATATTGATATGAAGATAATGAAAAAGGGTGGTGTCACTGGTATGATTTTTGCATAATGTATACATTTGCTTTCTAATCTGTACTGTGTAACTTCCTTCTAATCATATGAAGAGCTGAACAATTTTAATAAGTATTTAGTATTTGGGTTTAGATTTAATAGCTTATATATTTTACAAAAAATACAGATGAGATTTATAAGTATAATGTTCCTGGTTCAAGAGAAGCATATCTCATTAAACAATCTGTTCTAGTTCTTATAATTAAGTCTGCCTGCAAGATATGCCAAAGGAGATACGAATAATAAATAATAACTTAATAGTATACGTGATATGTGAGTAAGTTTGTAAACTGTAAGGTACTCCACAATGTCGTGACAACATTGGCTTGATATCCTGGAAAGATTTAACGATACATGGCAGTAAACAGATTCTACTCTGTTCTCTAACACTTAAAACATTTGTGAAATTTCAGAAATAAACATAACTTTATAGATACTTTGCCTCAGTATCTTAACTTTTTTTTGTATGAAAAAACAAAGAGAGTTTAAAGGAGATTAATGATTGATGGCAGAATTGGGACAAAGGTCAGAGCTTCTGCACTTCAGTTCTGTATTTTCTTCCCTTTTGCCTTGTATTTAAAAAACTATGTTCATTATACTGACATTTGATATCTATACTAAAATATCTTGACTTTTAAACACAGGCAAAATGATTTTTAAACATTAAAGTTTAAATTTTACTAGAGAAGTATAGACTTTAATAGAACTAACAAGTAAGGAATGAAAGAAAGTTTCAGGTGAAGAAGTGGTGTCATTAGAATAATAGGATCCAGAATCAGAAGTCATATTAACCTAGACTTAAAACTAACCAGAGAATTGATATTTATAAAGGTTCTCCAATAAAATATTTAACTAATCTTCCCCTTTTCCCAAAACCACCACAAAATTTTCATAGTAAAGAGGTTCATATGTGCAATAATATTCCAATATTATCATTTGTTTAAAGGACTGAATGATAAAACCTTGGGTCCAAAATTACACAGAACCAGAACTGACTAATTAGAGGGCCTCTTTGGGTTGAAAAGGGTTGGATGCTTAAATGGAGGCATGACTAAAGCAGTTCTATTGTTCTGACTTCCCTTAATGGCCACATAAACCCAGAAATTCCTTTTTCTTCGTTATCCCCAAATTAAAGATCTGGAAGTAGGGTCGCAAGCAGAATTTAGAATGTCAAGCCCACAAAAATGTTATGGTTTGGTCATATTTAATCTTGGTAAACTGTTAAAAAGATCTGAGTAGGTATTTGGTTTTATTTGGGACTAACAGTAGACTCCAAACTGGAATAACTCATCAAGAAGTTTAATAGTCACTTCAAACAAATTTTGGCTTAAAATAAAAAAAAAAATTTAAAAACCAGATTTAAAAAAAATGTATGATAAAGATTATATGTTACAATTATTTTCTACCACTGAAGCTTTTGGAAAGCTAAAGAAAATATCCAATTTTGATTATCAAATATTAAGTATTTTTTAATCTGTGTATTCCTATCTTCTAAGAAAGAAGATAAAATTTAGTCAGTTCTTTAGGCTAAAAGAAACTACCAGTCTGATCTCTGCTCCTCATATTCCCTTTCCTGTTGCAGAAGCAATTAATTAACCTGTATTAAGCAAAGCTATATGGCTTTCTTCTCTCCCTCCTATATAAAAATAATTTCTAAGAATTTGGCTTCAAGAAAATTATCTCCAGGCTCTTATCCAATAAGAGTCACTGAGTCATTTATTATGTACTTGGTGCCCTAACTATAGCGCAAAGTGTATTTTATAGCTTGAGAAGTATATACAATAAAGGCAGACATCTTGATGTCAGACCATTTTTTATACAGTTTTACATGAATTGGCTCATCAAACCTCCTATAAATGAAGTAATGGGGAAAAATTCAGAGCAAACTTTACTAGGATGTTGAGTTCCTTGAGATAAAGTACTATACCTTACTCATTTCTTTTTCCCAACCATAAAGAGCCAGATACAGTTGTGCTCAAGAAACATCGAATGTGGAAGGAATGAAGGCTTCCTTCCCAATTATGAATCTGTGGTATCATCTTTGGATGACTGTTTCCAGTATAGAACTGGCTCACAAACATCACTGAGTCTTCCCTGCTTTTATCTCCTTACATGCTGAGGGCCACATAAATGAAGAAGGTTGACAGCTGCTAAGTTTGCAATTCTATAATTTGGTTATTGGTCCTACGATGAGTTTTTGTTTTCTACAAGGAAAATTAAAGGATGACTCTTTTTCCTTTACTTTTAAGAATATAACCAAGTTCTACATTTACTGTTTACTTCTCAACAGAGTATATTTGTATAGTTATTATCACTTTGGCCACCCTGTCAAAGCTCTTGCTATTCACGTCACCAGGCAGAAGTATTTTATGCCTACCTCAGTTTTCCCCAGGGCTATTTATTTTCTACTGTTTTTCCTTCCACAGAAGAGAGCCATTATTACTATATAGATAGCAGACACTTGGACTGACTGATTCAATGTGTATTTCAAACTCCTTTCTCCCCTGCCCACCATTACCACAGGACAGTTAAGAGTTAAAACGTAATTTTCTAGCATCTCTTTCAGTTGTGAATAATCATGGGCTATACTTCTGGCCAATGAAGTGCAAAGCTGATTGATTGCTGCTGATGCCTTCCATTCCTTTGCTTCTTTCTTCCTGTCTGGAGCATGGACAGTAGAGTGACCATTTTGCAAACATTAAGATTAAAACGTGAAGATCATAGGCCACGATGGAAGGCAGGATGTAACAAGACTAGGACGTTGACCACATTGTGGGACTGCTGCACCAGCCCTACAGCACCTATCTGAACTCCTTTTTATGTAAGAAAAAATAAATCTTGTTCACTGTGATTTTGGTTTTATATCACATGCTGCTAAACACAATCCTAGCTGATAAAGTGAAATAATGTATTTTTGATATTGAGCTCAGTAATGTTAGGATGATTTCCAAAATATAAACAGTTACAATTATTTTCTTTCTCTCCAATATATGACAATAGAAAAAAATTTCTATTAAGATAATTTTTAAGAAAAAGCAGTTTCCTTTGTTTTGTTGAATAGAGGTACCAGAAATTATGAGTAATCCTCATTTATCTAAAATAACTGAGGGGCTTTTAAATTCAGGGCTCCATAAACTCAATTCAGGGATTTATTGAGAATGACTTAATTGGATTATCATATCCACTTCTACATTCAATATGTTGTAATATATTATTTTGGTTAAAATATATATAAAAAAATCTCCCTCATATTCAAATGTGGTTGGAAAGGGAGGAATATTTTAATAATAGCTTCTTGAAAGTTAGTTGTAGTATGGAATTTGAAAACTGTCAGTAAACTTCTCCATTACACTGAAGGCCGCTGGTCTTTCACGTTGAATGGATATTTTACCCATCATTTCAAAAGTATTGGTTCAATGAGTTATGCAGCTCTTCCAAATGTAGACCCATTTCATCATGTAATGTAAAAAAAATCACATTTGATAATACTAAATTAATTTTTATCAGAAAAGTCTTAAAGTATTGAGAAGCCGGTAAGCTCATGGTGATAGATACCAGTTTTCCAAAATTCAAATTTTCCCAAAAAACCTAAGATTGTATCACTACAACAAATATTGCCCATTATTTTTCTTGGAGTAACAGACTTACTGTGATCAATTTCAACAAAATGTCGAATATCCAGATCTGCATAACCATAGCTTTCTGTCAGTCATTTTTTTCAAGTAAAAATGGTGTTTCATGAAAAAAATGACCATTCAGCTCAGAACTCAATCAATAGCACAAGTTCTTGTCTTTAAGGCAATCATCATACTTGATATATTTTAGGCTTACTTCCTTTTGTGTCACAGAGAATATTAAAAACACATGTACTCAAGGGTTGAGATTTAATAAAGTAATTTTTACTGCTTCCTCAAAGACATTCTGAAGTTAAAATTTTTACTTTTCTTTAGTTAGTACATGGTAGCAAAGACTACAATTGGTACAGTTTGTTTCCATGACCTCGATTCATGCTAAAGCATCAGAAGTTTTATCCACGATTACAAACGTCAACAAAATGAAAAAGGCAAATAAAGTCTTAGTATTTTTAGGAAAATAGTTTGAATCTATGGAGTGCCAGAGATACACATGACATTTTGAGTACCACTCCTGTATAGAATACCAAACTGATCAATAATTAAATCAAAATACACAATATAAAAAGAAAAGCTCCTGTCCAGAAACCTAAGTCATTCACCAACCAGCAGCAAGGGTTCCTGGTTTATAAAGAGAACATTCCCTTTCTGAAATCATTGGATTTGTAATCCAGAAACAAGTCATTATATTAAATATGTTTACATATTTTTTTTGTCTAATATAAGTAATACATGCTAATATTTCAAAAAGCTTCAGGAAAAAAATTAGTTACCTCTTACTACCACCACAAATAACTATTACTGATATTTGACATATTTTCTCAATATTACATTGTAAGCTTTGAGCTGGTCATTTAAAATTCAAAACATAAATTTCATTGACTGTAAATTATTCTGTTTTGAAATGACACAATAATTTTCTAACAATTTCTATATGGTTAGATAGGCAGGTTGTTTTCAACTTTTTGCTATTATAGCCATTACTACAAACATTGACTATAGATGCACGTACTGGCCATTATTAGGTGTTGTCAGACTTTTAATTTAGTCATGTTCTGATGTGTGCAGGGATATTTCATTGGGTCTTAATTTGCATTTTCTTGATAAATAATGATACCCAGAAAGTTTTTCATTTGCCTATTTGCCATTCTTATATCTTCTTTGGTATAAACTATTAAGTTTGGTATATCATTCTCTTATATTTTTATAATACATGTTTTCTGAAAAGTTCGATTCTGTTATATATGCCATTTTGTATAGATGCCATTTGTTTTTCTTTATAGAATATATTTTGACCTATTATAGAATTAATAAATAGAGCTCATGGGAAATAGAGAAAAATATGAAGAAAATATAAAAGTTCCTCATAATCTGACCACTAAGAGATAACCACTGCCAACTCCTAAGTTTATTTTTCCAGTGTTTGCTTTATATAGTTTTCCATAATTGAGTCAGTATTGTATATTCGATTTAGTGTCACCTTTATTTTTTGTTTCCATATCATATTATGAGCATTTTGTACATTGTTGAGTATTCTTTCCACATTACTTTCTTTTCTTCCTACACCGTACACAGGAAATTAAAGTTTATTTAGGGCAAATACATGCAAAGTAATAAATAACAGTACTGAATTTTATAAAGTAGGTATTGGAGAATATGTCTAAGTTTATTTGGTGCAATTGTGGAAGGTCATTGAGAACTGCAGTCATCAGAGAAGAGCAGGGAAGATAAAAGATGAGTTGGGCCTTGAGGTGGTGACAGCCATGTGAACTAGCGAGGAACAAATGCATTCAGGTAGAAGTGAGCAGGGCTATGTTAGGGCCATGTGGGTTTGGGTAAGGATTCAATAAGGAGAGAAGCATGACTGGTTGAAAAGAAATGGGAGTGGCCAATTTCAGAGGCCCTTTCAAGGCCTGCGAATGGGATGCTACTCTCTGTAGAACTGAAGTATATTTGGAATTATGTAGAATTTAGTGGTTTGAGGGAGAAAGGCTGACTTAACTACAAAGGTCTTGTTTATGATAACTCAAAAAATGAAACACCACATGCATACTGCCATTCCCAGAAAAGACAGTGAAAATATTGTGCTGTGGCTAGAAACTATACAAGCCTTCTTTAGTGAATGACACATATGTTTTCTAATTTTATGCCAATGACAAATATGTGGGAAGGTATTATTATTACTACTGCTATTATTATCATAGTAGTTTTTAAAATTAATAAACAGTTTACATTGTTTGAGAGGTTTGCCTGCAATCACTACT
The DNA here is from genome assembly GCF_000325575.1 of Pteropus alecto. Classification (NCBI taxonomy): domain Eukaryota; kingdom Metazoa; phylum Chordata; class Mammalia; order Chiroptera; family Pteropodidae; genus Pteropus; species Pteropus alecto. The sequence continues at coordinate 12,238,409 of NW_006436282.1, forward strand.
TGTCCCACAAGTCATAGGCAAGGAGGTCAAACCCAGACCTTCTGTATCTAAATAGCGGGTCTCAACATTGGCTGCACATTAAAATCAAACATGAAGTTTTTAAAATTTCTAATATCCACTTCTACACCCCCTGCTCTGAATGTCTGATTTAATTAATTTGAAATGGGACTTAATCACTGGTGGTTTCAAATATTCCTGCAGGAACTCTCATACTGTTTGAGAATTACACTGTTTTACCAGTACAGACTCTGGTGTTCCTCAGATAATTATGGAAAGCATCAAGATACTTTCTCCAGGACTTATCTAATTTTGAATCCTTAATTTGATTAATTTCTTGAGCACATGTTGAATTTCTCAATGAAATTTATTTTCAGAAAATTACATGTGGTATGTTTTCTGAATCTTTATTATGTGAGAATGTCTTTTTAAAATTATTTCTTTACACAAAAAAGTATAACTTAAGTAAATATGAACTTTGGAAGATCAATTCTTACTCAGATTTTAGAGCTATTTCTCCACTCTCTCTCCTGGCATTTATCATTGCAGAAGGCAAATACAATGCAAACATTTTAAATCAATTTGGATTGCTTCTACTTGAAACTTGCAGGGTTTTTTGACTTTTCTTAAGAGTTCTGAGAGAGCATCTCATATTTAAACTCTGATTCAATGTTATAGATTCTGAACTCCTTCACTAACTCTCCTAAAATATCCAGTACTCTACTGTATTTAATTCTAAATTTCTAAAATTTCTTTATCTGACATACCTCGCTTCTCAATTGATCCTTATGACTTTTGGCTCCAATTTCAGGGATTTCACTTTCTTTCGCATCTATAGATCCTTTCGAGCAGTAAAAAAAAAAGCTTCTATTCTTGGGATAGTAGTTACTTTCCCATGTTCTGAAGTATATTTTCCCTTATTTTTTTCTTTTCTTTATTCTTAATGAAACAAACTCTGTCTATACACAATGTCAAGTGACAGGTGTGTGAGTTTCCTTCAAGACATTGTATCGTTGGAATCTAGCTATAAATCAGCTAGAAGGCAGGTCAGTGAATATACACTCTAGCCTAATTCTTAGTTTCTAAGAATTAATCTTTATCGTATTGATTGTATTGGGCTAATTTGGGACATTATCTTTCTAAGGTTTAGATGTTCTGAACAAATTTAATAAATATAAATTCATAACATCTAGCTAGTATTTTTGCAAGGGTTTCTTCTGTTTTTGCCTCAAACTACACTTTTATTTGTAGGATCTGCATCTCCATGATGCAATGCAGTAATGCTATTCTCTCTTTTCTCTTTCTTGAGTTGCAGGATTAAGTATAGGATGCCCAGTTAAATTAGAATTTCAGATAAACGACAAATAATTTTTAGTACATGCATGTCCCATATGTATTTGGGATATACTTATACTAAAAAAAATGATTTGCAGTTCCCATTTACTACTTGGAACATAGTTATATTAAAACATTATTTGCAGTTTATGTGAAGTTCTTGTATTTGTATTTGCAGAATCTGGCAACCCTCTATACTTCTCTCTTTTCTGGGAGTATCAGTCTTTATTTTATACAGAAAGAGCTATATTAATGGTAGTGAGTGTATGTGAGGAGGGTTTAGTGGGCACAGAAGTTTCTTTGCCTGTTTCATAAGACAATAACCTGTACAGGAGAGGGACAGCTGCTCAGTTTTCTTGCTGGTATAGTTCTGGTGTTTTTGAGCCTAGGGACAAATGGTTTGGAGATTTCTCTACTTTCTTCTAGATTAGCAGCTTGTGCTATTGCAAACATTTGGCATTGGGGTGGGAGTGGGGGTCTCAAGTGCATTTTTCAATCTAATTCTATCCATCTTGCAGTTGGATGTAAGAGCTCCTAAATTCTGACAATTCAAGTTATTGGTGGTTTTTGTTAGTTTTTACCTTTTTTGTGTGAGAAATTAAGAGAGGCTGATCCTGGGAATCTTAGCCAGAAATTATTGGAAATCAGACTCCTGGCGCGTGTGTGTGTGTGTGTGTGTGTGTGTGTGTGTGTGTGTTTGCATTCTTGGACTATAACTTCTGAAGCATTCTCAGAGGCTCAGGATGAAGGAGGCAATTATTTTTGGCCTAATGAACTCTGCCAAAATGGAATCAACAGTAATATCTAAACCTACCTCCACCACAGCGAGGCAGCTTTATCCAGAAAAGGTAACAGTGTTGTTGGATGCAAGAGTATGATGCCCAAGGTATGGATTCCTGGTGGTGCTGCAGTTCAATTTTTGAGCCCTTGTGCCTTTTGAAGGGCCATAGATGTGTATTGTACTCATTCAGGTCTATTTGGCCCCAGCATTGTTTTGTCCTAATAAGGAACATTTGAATTTTTGAAGTTCTACTCACCCTTTGCCGGCTTTACGGTTACCCATCACAAGAAAGGCTTTTTTGTTTTTTTTATTTTTTGCAAGAATTCCTCCTTCCCGCTACCCTGGGAAAATAGTCAATCATGTCATCTCTCACATCACTTAAAATCACACTTAGATGAAGAACCATTTGCCACTGGCTGTTTGGTACTCCTCAAAGCACATAAAACAGACTAAGTATGAGAAAACATCTTCTGAATTGGTCTTGACACTCTTAGTTCAACCAGTTCCAAGCTACCAGCTCTTCTTAAACAAGTCATGCATTTAGCTCAGTTCAAAGCCTGACAAAGGCTATGGATATTGCTTTTGTGTAAATGTGCAATGCCTCATGCTGTGTTTCATCTTCCCAAACACAAGCCAACACACCTGCTTTGCCTGTTTGATTTCTTCCAGCTGCTTTCCATTTGTCTTGATTTATTCTCAAGGTTTTTGCCTTATTGACTTATCAAGGAGGTCTCGCAATTTACTTATTAAGATTATCTTTTTACGGCTGTGCCATTTGGTTAGCAGAACACAAATTTAGTGTTAATTATGTTTATTTGGCTTTTGTAAAACAAGATGATTGATTTTGTGTAAGGAATAATATATTCCTTAAGATACAGGAACAGATGAGGAACTCGTGGAAAGTCATTTCCTCTGTTGCCATTTTTCAGAGGTGTTGAGATAAGTTGGGATGATGCCACATAACCTGCAATTCTGAAAGCTCTTGTGCTAAACTTCTCATGAGGACAGGCTGTTCCAGGAAAGCAAACTTCTTGAGAACCACTAAACAAAAAGGTGCTCATTTGAGATCCAGAAATGGAGAGAGTAAGGAGAGTTTTGACTTGGATCTTGTAGGGGCTAAATGCTCTCTGGTCCTGGGCCCATTCACTTTGCGATTTTACTCTATTCCCATTCTAGAAGGGCTCATTGAATTTCAGTGGAATACTCTTTGCTGAGTAAGGAGGAAAAGCTGGAAAAATCCTAATATGCAACTTATCCCCATGAACCTCACTTTTCTTGATCTGGAAAATTAGGTCAATAATTTTTGTTAGCTGGGGTAAGGACTAAGCTACTAAAAGAAAGAGACCTCAAAATACAATGCTTTAAAAAGACCAATAGCTTCAGTTAGAGGTTCGTATCTCTTCTTCTCATGGAACAGTTTTAAAGTGGGCATTCTAAGCTGGGTGGGCACTTTTGCTCCTCTAAGCCATTTGAGAGCACAGATTCCTTCCAACTCTTAGGCTAGCACTGGGGACCAAAAAGGTCTCTAACTTTTTTGGCACAAGGGATCAGTGCTCCTACGAGAATCTAATAATGCCTGATGATCTGAGGTGGAGCTGAGGAAGTGATGCTAGCGCTGGGGAGCAGCTGTGAATACAGATGAAGCTTCAATTGCTCATCTGCTGCTCACCTCCTACTGTACAGCTCTGTTCCTAACAGGCCACAGACCTTACTGGTCCACAGCTCGAGGGTTGGGGACTCCTGTCTAGACCATTTTCCACATTTACAAGGGCAAAGCTGGTTCTCAGCAAATCCAGTCAGCCTGCACAAAAGGGAAGAGGAAGTCCCAGATGAGCAGTTTTCTTTAAGTCATGTACACGCAGAGGTTTTGCTCTTCCTCTTCTAATTCCTGGGTCATGTGACTAAGTCTTCACCAATGGGATATGAAAGGAAGAGCATGGAGCACTGAGAAATGTAAGCCATTTACAAAGGCAAAGCTGGTTCTCAGCAAATCCAGTCAGCCTGCACAAAAGGGAAGAGGAAGTCCCAGATGAGCAGTTTTCTTTAAGTCATGTACACGCAGAGGTTTTGCTCTTCCTCTTCTAATTCCTGGGTCATGTAACTAAGTCTTCACCAATGGGATATGAAAGGAAGAGCATGGAGCACTGAGAAATGTAATCTTGAACGGGGAGGCCATGTGCCCAGGTAAAAAAGGAGAATGGGATTTTGAGGGCAAATAGCTATTAACTGAAAATACCAATATCAAGAGCTAGATGTAAGATTAAATAATAGTTTAAAGTGCTGAGCACATGCTAATATAGAGTATTTCTGAGGGCCTAATAGTCAATTAATGAAAACCTTCTCCTGCCCTTATTTATGTCCTTCTTAAGGAATTGATAATTATCAGTAAAAGAGGAGGGGCAATTAGAAACATGACGTACAACTCTAATGTCAAAAATGAGCCAGGTCTGGGAACACCTGAAATCTAAACTCGCATTCTCGAACGGTTAGTTTAAGTAACACTGAGTATTGCAATGAGGGTTGGGTAGGGAATAATTCTCCTAAGGGACCTCTCTGAAAACATTACAAGGGATTAGGAGTCACTCTTTTTTTGGTTTTAGGGACCATGGCTTGTACCTTTATTTCTAACACAGTTCTTTGAAAATTATAGTGGTAGATAATTGCTAGCTTATTATTTGCTATTCTACCATATTCCGCATTTGGAAGTCTGAAAGTAAAGAGCTTAAGAGTGGATTAAACTCTGACTGGGAACTTGTCAGTTGAACAGTTCAAGTATGAATTTCTGAGTGAGACACTGTCCAGATTATTGTGATTTTACTTTTTGTAACTTTGGAACAATACAAGGGTTTGGATGATGTATGCTTGATGATACATAGTCATATAAAATCCATTCAAAAACTTGTAAAGTATAACAATGCCTTAAGTCAGAAAAAAGAAAAATTAGGGTAGTTGTTTGGCAAAAATAGAAAGTTTTGTGGGAAATAAAATCCACAGAAGACTTCTATTTGAATAACTATGCTTAATTAAAAAACAAATCAATCCCATTTGTTGTAAATTATGAAACCCTTAATTCTTACTTTAAAAAAATATATACATATTTATATAATTGTAAAGATACATATTGAAAGTTATACAGGTTATTTCTGGTTGATAGAAATATAGAGGATTTTTATTTTCTTTTATATATTTTTCTAGTATTCTCTATTCTTAAGAAGGAGAAATAAATGTGGTGAATTGGAAAGTGCAAAGACTAAGACTTGATACAATCATGCCTTTTAATAGATCTTCTAGCTGCAAATGTTCCAAAAGGATTTTCATATTGTCTGTAACCAAACAATCCAGTATCCCCATTAGGTAATGAGGGGAAGTAGGTACGATGTTGGTTGTTTTTTCAAGCGTAAATCTAAAGTTTAGAAGTATTATGTGGGGTCCCCGGGACAGTGATGAGAACAAAATTGAAACCTGTAACACGTTCATTTAAGGCCCCAACACTCATGAGATTCATTGTTCACAGAAACATAATGAGTGCGAAGGACTGACATTTCCTTTGCCATTGTTTCTTTCTTTAATGCTCCCCAGTGCCCCATACTCTTCCAGGAAACAGCTCCCCACTCCTTCCTCTTAATGAACATCAAAAGGCTTAGAAGCCATTTGTATATCTACCTTGTGTTCACTGTGGAGATTGAAATCAAATCTTATTTCAAGTTCTCAAGTAGGAATTCCGGTGGACATGGCAAGGATACTTCAGGATATGAAGGGAAAGGCTGTGCTATTCATTTTCCATAGCCAGCAAAATCTAATGTAGCCAATCCCCAATAAGAGATTTGTCTTTTAAGTTTGCCTCCATATTTCCAGAGTTCATTGTCTTTATGGTTTCCTTAAATATCTTCACACTACAAGTTGGGATCGCTAGCAATAAATTTTAAGTACAAATAATTGGGGTTAGGGTGGTGGAGGACTGGAAATTTATAGGTATAAATGAAAAGCGCTTATTTAGGAAGTCTTATTCCAAAATAGTGTCGCTATTCTGGCATAGAGTTCTGGCCTCACTCTTTACCTTAGCATTTGTTCTTACCAAAATCTCATTTTATCATTTCCCATATTGGTAGGAAAAGTATTTTGGCCCTATAAAGCTCAGTGATAACCTTGGTTTACAAGCAAAAGATGAGTTATCTTCTTGTCCTATATACATGACTGACATTCAATATACCTCTTATGAATATAGGAGGAATGGAGTAGAGGGTATACTAATAAACCTACAGCTTTACTTATCCTACCTTTTTGAGATTTTTTTTTTTTTTTAAGATCTTAGGTGAAATATGTTTAATTTTCTATTTCTGTCTGCTTGTCTGTAACTCAGCAATACAGTAGAACAAGGGGAGAAAGTGTAACTAAAATGTCATATATTAAAATAAAATAAATGTGTATTCCTGGTAATTCTTTGTGTGGGGCACATTTGAACCAACATTTATGGGGGTTGTTTGATCACAAGAAAGTTTAATCTTTATAAGGAAATCAACTCTGTTTTCAGAAATCTCAATACTTCCAGCCAGCATAAATTTAGTAAAATTATTGTTTTCCAAAGTGTACTTCATGAAACAACTGTTCTGAGGCAATGTTAATAGGTATTACACAAAAACTAGCCAATTTCAACTCTTCAGATATGCAAAAATCCACTTGTGAACAAATTAAACATGAATCAAGAAAGAGAGGTATGAAAATAAGAAATAATGTTGAGCAAGGAACCAGAAAAATTAATACTTGTCCAAGCGATATTTGAAAACGAGGCTGTGCAGCTTAATGCCTTAGTTAAAGGATTCTTCTAAAAAAGAAATATACAGGAACTTAATTCAGAACAGGGAGTAATTAATAGCCTCTGTCTAGAAAAAGAAATGTATACTTGAAATCTGTGAGTATCTTAGATTTAGGTATGAAAATAATCTTGTGGTACATGGTCCCTAGAAGAAAAATGAGACCAGGAACCGGGGAAGCAGGACCAAGTTAGGAGGGTAGTGGTTGCTGGTAGGTAACCAAGGAGTCATCCAGGATTACGAATATGCAAAGCCATGTGGGTTGAGTTTGGAAAATTTGAAGTCATTTCATATATAATCTATAATGTAAAGAGTTAGCCGTTTATTTTCTAGAGAGGAGATTGTTACTTTGTAGGATGAAGAGAATCATTCTTTTCTTTTTCTGGGGAAGTGCTGCGAATTTTCTAGACCTTGTTTCTCTAAAGGCAACAGTCCTAGGGAAAAACAAGAACACATGTCCTGTTTTATGGAAGTGTATCATCCTTCTCCATTCCCAAACACATGTAAACAGCCCTGCAGGAAATACACAAAATTGCTCTCTTTGGATGATGACTCTGTTTCCTCTTTATGCTCTTCTGTAGTTTGCAAATTTAGTTAGATGGTTATTTAGTTTTTACTTCTAAAAAGGTGAAAATAATGCCTTACTTTTTACAATAAGAAATCATTAAATACATGTATATATTGAAAAATATACATATTTTTCTACCAACAATTTTATACCAATATATAAAGAAATGGGACAAAACAAATTTTCACCCTAGAAATGTTTAAAATGTAGATTGAAGAAATTTAGTTAATTTCCTAGTCATAACTTTGATAAGACTGACTTAGGCATAGTCTAGATATGTTAAGATACCTTGAGAAATGTGATGAAAAAAAAAACTTATTTGGTCTTCTGTTTGATGTTACGTAGGGTTTCATGTTTGACTTTCTACAGCTATGCTATTTAGAAGTTCTGCACTCAAGAAATCTGTGTAATCAAAATCTATTACCTCTAAATATTTAAAGTTCTCCATAATTTAGAATGTCTTTTTCTTTAAAAAAAATGTTCGAGGGCATTAGGAGTGCCTTGAAATCCTTTCAGTATATCATTAGAAAAAAAGAAAAACATATTATAAGACGATGCTGAAAACTAAGATTGTAATGTTGATGAATTGCCTCCTATATTGACAAAAGAGGAGAAACCAGACAATCACTTTTTCCCTGGCTAGCACCTTAACACAGAGCCAGTTTTACAAGTTTACCAGTAATAAATGGCAAGACAAGCAATTCTAATACATATATATTTTTCTAAGAAATATTTCTATATATTTCAGATAAATGATAAAACAAGCAATTATAAAGAATATATGTGTCCTAACCTTTGAAATCCCAAATCTTTGAAATGCTTTGCTCTTCTCGTATAATGACTAAAAGGATACGGATGAGTGCTACTGGGGAGTATTGGAGACCATACCTCCAATCCTCAGATCTTAACAGAATATTCCTTTTCCATTTCTGCAGGAACTCTATCTCTGATATGACTTCAGTTGTGTATGCTTCCTTCTATTTCTTTGAAATTATGAGTCCACACAAATCTCTATAAACTTAGAAAGAAAAGGAAAATCTTTCTTCTTGGCTAATGTTTTATCCATCCTAAGCCTGCCTTATTTCTTCTCCTTGTCTTCCATCAATGTCACCATACATCGAACACCTATGCTATGCCAAGATCTGGGCAAGGTGCTCACATCATACACTCTCGCAGTTTTCCATGTTGACATCTTAAATTCTCTTATTTAGCTCTCATCCCCTGAGAGTATTACCTTTGCTTTCTATGTTCTAAGAACATTTTGTCTTCTTCATCATCTTACGAATATCCTCTAGGGTAAGAGAGGTGACAGAGTGTGGCATAACAGAAACAGTCTGAGCTCTGCATCAGAGACTACATAGGTTCAAATCTTGGCTTCTCTGTTTACTAGATTAGTTACTTACCCTCTCTCAACCTCAGTCTTCTAAACTACTGTATCTGCTAGTGTGCCTACTTCACAGAACTATTAGAGGAATTCAATGAAATATAATGTAAATTGCCTTACACAGAACCTTGGACATGGGAAGCAATAAATGGTAGCAATTCTAATGTCTAAGCGATAGCTCCCACTTCATTTGATATTGGCATATTCAGAATGATCAAGTGACTCTGTCATGCCCTCTTATAGGCACATGCATTATGTAGAGAGACTATTCAATAAATATTTATTGCAATAATGAAGTAATAAAGTACAGTCTAGATAGTATTTCTCTTTATTTAAGAGAACCTTCTACTTTCCTCCTCTTTTCGAATATACATGAATTACAGTTTTATATCATCCTCATAATTTTGTTTGATCTTCTCTGCATTTTCTTAAATTGAGAAACGCCAATAAATTCAGATTAGCCAAACTAAATCTTGGTTTTCCTTCCTTTGGCTGTTTCCTTCCTTTCCATCTTCTTGGAATTTAAACTTTCCACATCCGAGAGTGAAAAATGTTGAGTTCCCAATTTTTCTGCAGCTTCAATAAGTGGACTGGAAAATGTTTTAATGAACTGCTTAAACCAATGAATTTTAATCATTTCCCGAAGTCCTCCAGAAGATTTTAATATTTAGTTCTTCTCTTCCTCCAGTGACTTCAGCATCCCAGGCCCACTACTGAGTTGTAAATCAAGCCTGTGGTAGCAATACTGAAAAAGCTGTTTCTTTGGTTAAATAATAGCAATAATATTTTGCTGCTAAAATTAATTTTCCATTTCATTTCACAGTACTCTCTCATTTTCGTTCGTTTGTTTTGAAATAAAATCTCCTAAAATATTTCTTTTTACTCCTAATAGTACCCAAATGTGACAAGGGATCTAGAGTTAATCCTTAACTTGTGAGAAATTCTTTCTATCCCAATAGGTACCCAGTTTTAAAAAAGTCTCTCCCATATTTAAATTTTACTCAACAGCTTTTCTAGAAAAGTTGTACTCCAAGCATATTATATTTTTGTCAAATTGTCTAGGCTTTGTTTTTATCATGTTGGGGATATGGCTTGTGAGATTTTCTTTATTCTGTGAGAGAATGTTGACCTTTTGTGTTAATTCACCTTTCTGGTAAGTCAGCCTTCTTTCTCTTGGGCTTGTCTCCTTGCTCAGTGCCAATAACTTTTCACATTCCACTGATTCAGCACCTACCTATCCTATCCAGGTTTTTCTTCAAACCCAATATACCACCCCCATCCTTGACCAGTGACTTCTTTGTGTGGCCAGTTACTTAATTTTTCAAAGCCTCAGTTTTCATATGTAAAAAATAAAAATAAAAATAATATAATTCATCATTGTACTAGAGCATATTGCGTGAAAAAAAGAAAAGGCAAATAAGTAATACAAGCAATGACAATCTTCCCTAGGAAGGAGGTAATGGTGAAATAATGAGAATTTATTTTACAACAAAATTCAACTTCCAGGCAGCTACAAATAGGGGAGCAATTTCTCTTTTATTTCTTTTTTTCCTTCAGAAATTTGGCCTGAAATTATCCAGGATCTATTTTTCTTTTTGTATTACCAGTTCTAGACAGTAGAATGGAAAGACAGTGAAACAAATTTTTCCAAGATTTTTCAAAGCTTACTTATCATATAGGTTTAGAGTGGAGAGGGAAAAGCTGTAACAGCTATCAATTAATCTATTCAGCAAATACTGAGTGCCTTCTCAGGGCTACATCACTGTGTGGGCGTGGCTGTATCCGCTGCATGGATTTCTATATGGAAAGGTACTGTCCCTCTGGGACAACATTCCCTCACTTGGTAGAGGTCAGCAGTCCAAGGAGCAGAGCACATATGTTTCCACAAGCTGCAGAGAAAGGATATGCCGAGCATCCTACATCTCTGTTCACTGATTCCAAGAGCTGAGCTAAGCCTTTTTATAAATAGTAAGGGAAAATAATAAGACTATGATTCCCATAGGAGAGAGCAGTGATTTCACATTCTCTTCTACTAAAGTGTATTATTAATAAGATTGACTCTTGAATTAGGTTTCAGCATCAATGTTGATAATTTTTCATGCTTTTTACTTCCTTCTAGCCTAGGATTACCTAGTTTTTCTTTTTTCTTTTTTCTTTGCATGACTGCAATATCCTTGACTAAAACATATAGTTTGTCAGGATTTTTATAGAAATACATGTGTTTCTACTCCACCAATTGTTTTTTTAAATAGTTTTCATGAGGTCTAATTAGAAGGCCTAATTATAATTCCAAGAAGGATAGCAACGTATAAATTATTAGATGAAATCGGAATTTTTACTCAGAATCTTCCATCCCTCAAAAATGAGTTTTTCTCCAAATGAGAACCATTCCATTTTTAAACTCAGTGTATCTTCCAGCATTTGATGCTTTACTTAACATGGTTGCAATTCACTTGGCCTATGAATCATATTTATCTCTTCCATGTATTTATACCTCTTCTAAAGCTTGGCTTTGTGGTACAATTAAATGAATGAAATATACTTGAAATTTTTACAGTTGCAAATCACAAGACTATTTTAAAAATATAAATAATAAACATTTAGGGAAGGTTTCATAGAAAAAGTATTGACTGGAGTTAGGAGACCTGGATTCTAGTTCTTTGTTACTCACTAGCTGTGTGAGCTCTAACAAATAATTTAATTTAATTTAAGCTTCTTGTTGTAAAGCAATAGGTTGGATCTTTTTAGTACTAGCATTCTAAAATGATAAAGCTAAGCACCTTTCTCTTTCTAACGCAAACTAACCAACTATCTAAATACATTAATTGATTAAACTTATTATGAGAGAGTTAAAGGAGCACTTTGCATTTTTAAATAATATTTCCTTTTAAGACAAAATAATGTATGAAAACAAAATGGCCCATAAGCTCCCTGCTCAGATAACTACTTATAAAGAAATATATACACAGGGTTTAAGAAGAAATCCAAACACTGGAGGAAATGAATAAAATGAAAAGTCAAAGTCTTCATCTCCATCGCCAACAGTCCCCAATCCACTTCCTGAGAGATAAACACTGTTAATATTGTGCTGTGAGTCCTTTAAAAATTATGGCACACTGGGAAATATATGTGTTGACTAAATATTTCCTAATATATGCAGATCCTACCACAAAACTGCATGCATATCATATTTTTTGTAGAACATTTTATAACATTAGGAAGTGGTTAAAGAACATTTGTTAAAATTTCTTTAAAATGCCTACATATGATTGTAAGTATTGTTTCCTGTCTTATATATGGAGAGAAAGGACAAAGGCACATTTGGAGACAGGCCCATGAGTGTTTTTTCAAATAAATGCCTCTCTTAAGTAGATGTAGCACCTGTGAGATTGGGTTTTTAAAGCAGTTTTGAATATTATGTTCGATTTATTAGTCCAAATAAAATAAGTTGGAATATGATTCTTTTCCTTCAGCAAGATACTTATTTCCCCCAAAGTTTAAATGAAACATGTAAAGAACAACCCAAACAGCCAGAGCTGGAGCAAGTTTACTGGGGTCTCAATACACCGCCACCAATTTAATCATTCGGACGATCCTCTTGGAAAGGGCTCCAGTGTTCTCTGAAAAAGCCCCACAGGACGACCTGGGAGGTAACAATAGAACCATCTGTTTTGGGAAACTGACTCTGAAATGAATTACACTCAGGGCAAGAAGATCAAGCATTCTTCTGTATTTGTGGGTAGCCCAAGATATACGTCCCAGCTGTTTGGGGCAAATTTATAGGGCTCTTGGAAGTTACGTTTGCAATTCATGATGACAAGATGAGCTCAGTATTTGACCTAAAGGAAATTAGATTCACCAATATTTATCAACTGCAGGATTCACATTTTCAAAGCAAAAAGTGAAACCTTCCTTAATGTAAGGGAGCAGTGAGAGTATACTAGTAAAGAAACTACTCTGAGTTATTTCTTCAGTCAAAGCAGCATCAGTACTCAAACATATAGCTATAGTAATCAACTTTAAATACAGAGAAAACTTCTGCTTGTGAATATTAATACCACTAATAAACAGAAACCTCTTACAAAAGAGTCAGTCCACCCTTATAATCATAAATGTATGGCAGTATGTCATGATAAGGACATATAGGCTCTAAAGCTAGCCTTCTGGTGTCTAAATCCCAACTCTGAGCCTCATTTGCTGTGCTATCTTGGTCAACTCTTTAGCCTCTCTTAGCCTCTCAATTTCTTCATCTGAAAAATGGGGATGACAATACTATCTGGCTCATTCAGTCATTATGAAGATTAAATATGTTTATATATCTAAAACACTTTCTTGGCATATAGTAAGTGCTATATAATACTAGTTATTATCTAATTTCTTAGTCAATGGGTCTATACCAATATTATAGAAAAAATTCAAGTAAAGATAAAAATATTTTTAAGTTGAAAAATAATTTATGCAAAAACAATGTCACTGTTGAGTTAATACACAGAACTAAATATTTGTTTAAAAGAATTTAAAAGACTAGTATTCTGCATTTAGATTCTAAAAGTATGTGTAAGATATTTTAAAATACTGTGTAAAGGCTGACGTTTGTGAGGTCAAAAACTCTCCATTTACAAATCCATTTTTGCATAGATATTGTGCGCGTACAAACAGGAAGCCTTATGTTAAAAGAGAAATTGTAAAATTAATTAAAAAATAAATTTTACGTTTTTTTTTCCTGAGAACTCCATAATGAAAAGGCAGCAAAAAGATAATGAGGATGGACCAAACAGATGTCGGTTTCCCCTGAAATTTGCCAAACTTTTACAACATCATTATGATAGATTTCCATTTGAGTCTCCACAGTTTAAAAGTAAGTGGGACATTTGGATCTAGAAGAGAGCAGAGATGATTAAAGAGTTGGAAACCCAGGCTTAAGGGGAAGGAATCACGGAAATGATGTTGGTCGGCCAAGAAGAGGAGAAGGCTGTGGGTTACTTAATTGCAGTCTTGGTGCATATAATATGCCGTTTAAGGGGTTGGGGAACAGATGTCGTTCCCCAATAAAAATGGTACAAGATGGAAAGGGAGCACTTTGGCTCTGACTTGACAAAAGTCTTTTAAAGAGTTAAAAAAAAAACATTTTTTTTTTGTAAAGAGTTGTTGAGCAATTAAATCTTTGTTCACTAAACTGGTAATTATCCAATTCCTCCTCTGTCCTGGATACTGTATTAAATGCTAAGGATTAATTCATAGACAATAACCCACATATAGACGTAGAAATAGATATATTCAGTGATTTGCCCTTTGCCCCAGAGTTGTTTTTGCCATGGGCTTGGTGACTAATGTGTACCAGAGTGTGAGAAAAGAAAGCAAGCCAGGTGGGACAGCAGCAGTGGAATGTTCTGCATTCCCTCCTATGTAAGAATGTGTGAGTTTCCTGAGAACGCCAGGGAAAGCAGCTAGGTGAGCCTTCATTTGTTGACACCCCACCCAAAGGACTGCCCTGAGGATAAGGAGAACCATTAGCAGGATCCTGTGGGATCTTGCATAGGTGCTGAGACAGCATTTGGCTAAGAGAGAGGCAGACTAGATCTTCTAGCTCAGGAAATCATTCAGTGGTCAGGCTCTGCTTGTAGGCCCACCTATCTACCCAAGACTTCACCTAGGAGCCACCATCTAAAAGCCTGCATCCCAGAGGTACCAATAATAGTCTTGGATTAGCCAGAGAAACAATAGCAACCAAGAGACAAAATGACACAGAGGCCAGTGCAATGATATTATGAATAAAAGTTTTCAGTGCTACTGTAAGATAAAGCAGTTATCTACTATCTATTAGTAAAGAAGCTATTAATGTGTACCTCTATACTTCTCTTTGCTAATAAATGTTGTTCTTAAGACTTCATAAGGTTTGGATTGTTTCTCCCTCCTTCTGTGTCGGCCAGAAAAAAATTAAATTATAATTCATGTGGTTTTAGCTTAAAGTATATTTATTATGTTCTAGTGATTTGAAACTTGATAATCATTTTTATTTACTATTAAGCTGAATATCTGAGTAAACAAAATATTGTGTTTTCCTTCA
>NW_006436282.1:12253419-12256085 GCF_000325575.1 Pteropus alecto
TAGATGCTATGATGTTTTGCCCACTCTTCCCACGAAGGGCAGGGGCAAGCATTCCCCCAGCTACTTGCAGTATGGCTCAGAGCTGAGTCTTCCTTGAGAATTTCCCTGGGTTGGAGGGAGTCAGTAAAGTTACAACCCCTTACAAGGTATATCTGTATCTGGCAACTGGCTGATACAGAGTAGAAGACCTGGCTCCTGTACCCTTAATTCAAGATGTTTCTGAAGGGCCAGCAGCTTCAGAGCTCCCCATGAGATTAGCCGAGGCCCTGTAGCTGTACTGCTATTCAGCTTCTCAGGCCTCCTGCATTCCTTGGTGGTCTTGTTCCCAGAGTACATCCCAATAAACCCCTTCCAGGCAAATCTCTTGTCTCACAGTCTACATTCTGGGGAATTTGACCTAAGACAAATGAATATATGTAGGAAGTAAGCAAATTAATCATTAATGAAAGGTTAATATTTTTGGTTCTCAAAAATTAATATTATGCAAGTTTCCAAATGCAAGCTCATCTCCATCCTCATTTCAATTTCATTAATGTTACAATTAATTATTGATCTATTAATTATTAGGAGAGTAGCAGAGAAATCAATTTATTTGCCAACAAACAAATCTGCTGCCACCCGGTACTAGCTCCCAAGCAGAGGACAATGCAGTTGAGTTACCATTAGACTAAAGAGTATCACAAACTAACAAATACATAAACTGCCACCACATCTCTTTCTTCTATCCTAGTATTTCTCCAACTGTGTCTGTGAAGCAATTAATGATTTATCAGAACCAGAAGTGGAAAGGCGTTACACACTAACTTATGAAAGGTACCTGGAAAAAGTTATTTCTTTCGGTATGCAAGATGATACAGAAATTCTGTAACAAGCACATTTTGTTTATTTGAAAAAACTTCTTTTTTAGACTATGCTGTCTATTTTATTATACAGCCAAATAATAACTGAAAAATGTGACTCTGATACACTGTTCTGGCTTGAGTAACTGTGAAAAGATTTTCGGAAATGGCAACCAGCCACATTTTTTCCATGTAAATGTCACTGGTAAAAGAATATCCTAATATATAATTTGGAGTTGGCTGGAAATGTTTTTAGAAAACTTAATTGAGGGAGATTTTAGGTTAAATCCCCCCAAAAGCAGCACTGAAGATAATGATTTGAGTCCACACAGTTTATTTAGGAAGCAAGCTTAGGAAGCCTTGATAGGAGAGTAGGGAAGTAGGGAGACCAGTAGATGATAGATTAGCAGCTGGGGCTCCATCCCCCTGGGTGGAACACACCTCAGAGTTTCTCCCCTGAGATGTGAGGAAGCTGGAATATTTATCTACAACTCCTGTCACTAGTTGGGTAAAGGCTGCTTCCAGGGGTGTTCACTACACAGAGCTTCCAGCCTGCGTCATGCATGTTTGGAACAAGCTCACTCCTCTAGCCAGAGGAAGCTCTCAGGCAGAGAGTTGCAGGGGTTTGCAATAAGAAGCGGTCTAACTATATGGACGCTGAGGGAATAAGAGTAGGGCACCAACACATATGCTAAAGAAGTTATGCAATATCTTGCCTGAAACCCTTTGAAAATAAATAGGCCTCTAACAAGACTTCTAAAAATCCATTTCTTTTGAGAAGTGGCAGAGGTGATTGTCAGATTTATTGCAATTCAAGAATTCTAGGCCTCTAGAAAAATTCTAATGCCACTGATAAATAAAAATATGCCATTATTTGGTTGCAAAAAATAATTCTATCAAAAAGTTACATTCAACGTTGAATAGTTACAAAAAGTATTGTGAAGAATTAATATTGTTAAAATGTTCATACTCCCCAGAGTCATTTCTAGATTCAGTGCAATCTCGATTAAAATTCAAATGGCGATTCCTTATATGGAATCACAAAAGACCCCCAAATAGCCAAAGCAGTACTGAGAAAGAAAGAACAAGGCTGGAGATATCATACTGCCTGACTTCAAATTATACTACAAAGCAACAATAATCAAAACAGCATTGTATTGGCAGAAAACAAACAGAGACAAATAGAACAGAATTCAGAGCCCCAAAATAAACCCACATATATATGAGCAAAGATTTTTTGACATAAAAGCCAAAAATATATAATGAAGAAAAGAAAGCCTCTTCAATAAATGGTGTTGGGAAATTGAAAAGCCACATGTAAAAGAACGAAATTAGACTGCTATCTGTCACCATACGCCAAAATTAACTCAAAATGGATTAAGGACCTAAATATAAGACCTGAAACAATAAATTGCATAGAAGAAAACATAGGTACTAAACTCAGGGACCTTAGATTTAGAGAATATTTTATGAATTTGACCTCAAAAGCAAGGGAGGTAAAGCAAAAATAAATAGATAGGACTATGTCATACTAAAAAGCTTCTGTATAGCAAAAGAAAACATCAACAACCACAATGAGATACCATCTCACATTTGTTAGAAAAATAACTGTAATCAACAAGACAAGTAACAACAAATGTTGGAGAGGACGTGGAGAAAAAGGAACCATCATACACTGCTGGTGGGACTGCAAATTGGTACAGCCACTATGGAAAACAGTATGGAGTTTCCTCAGAAAACTAAGAATTGATCAACCATATGATCCAGGAATCCCTCTACTGGATATTTACCCCAAAGACTTTAAAACCCATATCTGAAAAAGATATT
>NW_006436282.1:12256361-12263494 GCF_000325575.1 Pteropus alecto
AGATGGGGTGAAGGTGGTCAGATATGTAGTGATAGAAAGAAATCTAACTATGGGAGGCGAACACACATGTAAATACATATATATGCCTTAGTGTTAAAATGTTGAGCTGAACACCGGATTTCGTTAACCAATGTCACCATAAAAATTAATTAATTTTAAAAATAAATAAATAACTGGGTGGTGAACACACAATGCAATACATACATATGATGTATTATTAAACTGTGCACTTAAAACATATAATTTTATTAACCAATGTTACCCCAATAAATTAAATAAAAAATAAAAACAAAAATAAAAAAATATAAGTAAAATCCAAATGGCATTTTTCACAGAAATAGAAAAAACAATCTTAAAATTTGTTTGGAACCACAAAAACCCTGAGTAGCCAAAGCAATCCTAAGAAAGAAGAACAAAGCTGGAGGCATCACACTTCCTGATTTCAAACTATGCTATAAAGCTATAGTAATTAAAAGAATATGGTACAGGCATAAAACAGACACATAGACCAATAGAACAAAATCAAGTGCCCAGAAATAAACTCATGCATATATGGTCAACTAATATTTGAGAGTCAAACAATCACTGAAGAAAAGATAGGCTCCTCAATAAATGTTGTTGAAAAAAAATTAGATTTTCATATACAAAATATTAAAATTAGACCCTCGTCTTATACTCACAAAAACTAACTTAAAATGGATTAAAGACTTAAATATAAAACCTGAAACCAGAAGACTCCTAGAAGAAAACACGGAGAAAAAGTTTCTTGATGTTGGTCTTGGCAATGATTATTTTTAGATACGACACCTAACGCACAAGTAACAAAAGCTAAAATAAACAAATGGAACTACATCAAATGAAAAAGCTGCTGGACAGCAAAAGAAATAATGTAAAAAAATAATGTAAAAAGTAAAATGAAGAGGCAACCTATGAAATGGGAGAAAATAACTGCAAAACATACATCTCATAAGAGGTTAATATCTAAATTATATAAAGAACTCACACAACTCGATAGCAAAAAATAAATAATCTAATTAAGATGGAAAGAAGACTTGAGTAGACATTTTCCTAAAGAATAGATTCAAATGGACAACAGGCATATGAAATGTGTTCAACGTCACTAATCATCAGGGAAATCAAATCAAAACTACAATGAAACATCGCCTCTCATGTATATTAGAATAGCTACTATAAAAAAGACAAGAGGTAACAAATACTGGCGAGAATATAGAAAAAAAAGGGAGACCTTTTATACCGTTGGTGGGAATGTAAATTGGTACTGCCACTGTGGAAAACAGTATGGAGGTTCCTCAAAAAATTAAAAATGGAACTATCATATGATCCAGCAATTCTACTTTTGGGTATATATCTGAAGAAAATGAAATCACTTTCTTAGATACTCCCATGTTCACTACAGTATTATTTACAATAGCCAAGATATGGAAACAATTTAAGTGTCCAGCAACAGATGAATAGATAAAGACACACACACACACACACACACACACACACACTGAAATGTTATCCAGCCATAAAAAAGAAGGAAATCTTGCCATTTGTGACAACATGAATGAAACTGAGGATATCATACTAAATGAAATGTCAAACAGCAAGACCAATACTGTATGATCCCACTTACATATGGAATCTAAAAAATCGAACTCACAGATTGGTAATTGTCAGAGGTGGTGCTGGGGAGTAGGGGAAATGGATAAAGGTGGTCAAAAGGTACAAACTTCCAATCATAAGATGAATAAGTTGTGGGGATGTGATGTACAGCATGATGACTATAGTTAACAATATTGTATTGTGTATTTGAAAGTTGCTAAGAGAGCAGATCTTAAAAGTTTTCATCACAAGAAATAAAATGTAACTATGTGCAGTGATGATAACTAATCAAAATTATATTTTGCAATATATACATATGTCAAATTGTTATGTTATACACCATAAACTTCTATAATGTTATATGTCAATTACATTACAATAAAGCTGAGGAAAGTATATTGTACATAATGAATATTCAAAAACTGTGTACTCTAAATTTAAGGTAGAAATATTCATTTTTAACATGGTATGATAAAAACAGCTGGATGTTGATTTGAAAATATTTTCTCTCATTTAGAAGGCTGACTGTTGATGGTTGGCTCTGCTGTGAAAAAGCTTTTTAGTTTGATGTAGTCGTACTTGTTTATTTTTGCTTTTGTTGCTTTTGTTCATTTTTTTTTAATAATTCAGTCTTAGAAATCAGTCTCAGTAAGGCAGCTAGGATTCTCTTTGTGATATGAATACATTTTTCTTTTCTTGCTTCAAATGTAAAGCCCCAAATTTTCCTAAATTTTAAATGACAACCTCAGGTTGACCCCAAGGAGAAGCATATGCTATTCTTAACTTTCAAAATCAAGTTCGTTACAGAGGGCCAGAGACTGGAAAGCCTGGAATAAGCCAGGGTAAGCAAGGAAGTTTGCGACTGACACATACTTGCCTGGCACCCAAGTTACCAGAAGGTCAAATATCTCCCCAGGGGAGAATCTCTGTATTGTCACATAGCCATCCTCCAGTTGACTCAGCAAATGGGGCCTGCTGAGACAATAAAATATCAGCATCCCAGTTTGCAAAGCACCTTCTATTTAGTTGATGTCTTGCTGTTTACAAAGTTCTTTTACTCAGGCTTATTTAATCCTCAAGATAGGCAGAGTATGAATTATTATATCCCTTTTGCTAGTATGAAAACCATGATTTAAAAGAGAATAAATAATTTCTCCATTGATAATCAAATAGGAAGCAGCAGAACTGGACACAAATTCAGTTCTTACAGGAAGAATTGTAGCTCAGCCTTCTTTCCAACAGCCCACTCTTCTTTTCTTCTGGTCTCATTAAGGGAACTCAATAGATCATTGTACATTTAGGCAATAAATTATTAAACACTAAATCTGACTGTGACACAGATCTATTTAAAATTAAGCTAAGGTAAAATTTCAATGTACGTATTTTTTATTAGAAATCGGATTGTAATTTCCTGTGTTTTCTAAACCTGAGTACTCAACTCTCTTTTCTTCTGTCTGCTTAAGACTGCCGCTCAAAATTGGAATATTTGCTAAGTATATTAGTTATCTATTGCTACATAACAAATTACCCCTAAATTTAGAATCTTAAAATCATCATCGTCATCTCACAGTTACTATGGGTTAAGGATCCAGGGGTTGGCTCTCACTCAAAGTCATTCTTGAGGTTGCAGTCAAGCTGTTGCCCAGGCATGTAGTCACCTGTGGTTTCCAGATCCATTTATAGGATCACTCATGTCCTTGGCTATTGTCAGGCTATTTGTGTTCCCTGACATATGTACCTCTATATGTGCATGAGTGTTCTCATGACGTGGCAGCTGGCTTCCTTCAGAGCAAGTGATTCAAGAAAGAGAGAGCGACCAATCAAGATAGTAGTCATGTTCTTTTACAACCTAATCTCAGAAGTGACATACCATCACTTCTGCTGCATTCTATTGGTCACATACATCAATCCTGATACAATGTGGGAGAAGACTACACAAGGGCATAAATACCAGAGGTGGGGACCATTAGGGGCCACCCTGGATGCTGGCTACCCCAGTGAGAAGGACACAAATAAAGGGACACGTCATTCCTCCTGTTACTCCTCAGAGGCAGGGCAGGATACATGTAAAGCAGAATTTTGTCATATTATTTGTTGTCATCTCCATTAGACTGAGCTCCGAACAGATACTAACAGAATTAATAAGACACTAAGATCCCATCTCTGTACTCAAACAGTTCAGTCTAATAGAGAAAATATGCCACATGATATAACATAAACCAAGAGGTCAATAAAGAGAGACCCAAAAAGTAAAATGGGGTTCAAATAATGATGGCGAGCTGCCGTACATTTAGGGAAAATCAGGAAACAGTGACTAGGAGAAGTGACAATTGATATGGACCTTTTGAAATGAGCAGGGTTTCAAAGAATAAAGATCTTAGCAAAGGTAAGTGATCTAAGACTCAGAGGAGGGAAAGCATGTAAACTATTAGAATCCTACAGCACATCTTTGAACTGGAAATTATGATAATCATATCTTCATAACTGTAGAAGTGCAGTATGGAAATGAAGTTGCATAAAGTTTGAGGTGGCAATGGTTTGGTGTAAAAGCAGCTATCTATGAAGCCCTCCCTGGATGGGCTGAGAGGAATACCTGGAATGAAGGAAAAAATGTCAAGATAGACTTGACTTCCTTCTTAAATTTCTTCAATGGCTTCCTATTGCCTATAATAGGTTGAAGCAAAGTCCTTAGCATGTGTTCAAGCCCCTTAGTCTGGCTTGCACCTAGAGAGTCATATTACTAACCACCACACTGCCTCAATGCCCCTTTCCCAGTCTTCCAGCAATGCTCCAGTTGCCCTATATACTTATCATCCCAGGTCATACTAGGCTATGTTCAAACTAGGCAGGCATACATTTTTACTCACTCTATTTTGTTTGTGGAATATACTTCATATCTTTTCTCACACCACAACCCACTAACCTTTACAAATTCAGTTCACAGGTTACTTTGAAAAGATTTTTCTAACTCTCCTCTTTCCAATCCCTGCCCCAGTTCTAATGTCACCACTGCAAATGTATTTTTACATGTAGCATGGTATTTACTCTGCTTAATTGATTTTAATATGCACATACAAATCTTATAATTGATGACGTGACATAGTTTATTTGACATCTTTTTTCCTGGGTGGCTTCTTGAAATTAGTAGTTTCTAAAATTTGATGAAATTTATTTGTACTTATTGTATGCTTACTCCTTCCTTGAGACTAAAAATATCCTGAAGTCTGAGATCATTTCTTATTTATTTTGTATCACCATTGTCTATCACATTCTCCTATATATAGTAGGTTCCCCATAACTGTTTGTTCCTTAACTGTTTGTTAAGGAAATCAGTGTTGGAGACTAATTCTTAAATAGCTAAGTAAAGTAACCTTCACTGATCTCTACCTTGTTCCAGGAAAGATCATCCTGATTAGCCATGTCATCTCATTTAAAAAATCAGCTTAAGATAAATGAGTAAAGATTCCATGATCTGTTGACTCTATTATACCATTTGACCTGAAAATTACAACTTTCTTCCTTTTATATCATATAATTCTGAGCCTTCCCGGAATTGATGTTCAAAACCCCAAAGCTCTTGATAGGACACAATGGTTTTCGATAATGGACTTAGAACTGTAAATCTAAATCATTGCTGAAATGTCTAGTCAATGGAGTCAGACAGCCCTGAATTGATGTCCAGGCTTTAATATTTATTAGCATATGACCTTGTTGTTTAACCACCTGAACCTCAGTTTTATCCTTTGTAAAATAGGGATAATATAACTTACACCTCAGGATAGTTGTGAGGATTAATTACATTAACAAATATAAAACATCTGAAATGGGGCCTGCAATAGGGAGATATTCAAATAATTTTAGAATCATTCTTATGTCCCAAGCACCTGGCACATAACATAATGAACAAGAATAATGACTGAGAATAATCCACATGGTTAGATAAACAATGTAGACCTAGAAATCCTTGTAAAATTATATTAATTAGGCACTGAAACAGTTGTCCAAATTAGTGATATTGAAATACAATGGACACTGATTTCTGTGGAGGATTTATTTGCTTGGTCTTTAATCCATTTTCTTCATGTATGATTGAGTCTTTTTAAGTTTGGATCTGGTTTTACCTCTTGTGTTCCTATTCACTAAAACATTTTTTATCATAAAGACATAGAATTTATGAAATTAGGCCATGTATTTTCCCACATATCATTATTTTGGGCTAATCTTTTTGCTTTCAGGCACTATAATTCTAGGTGAACTGTAAAACAACCTTTGGCTCCCATTAACTCTGTCTCAATGAGGCTATCTTATTTTCTCCAAACCTTTTCCATAGGCTTTGAAACTATCTTTTGAACTTTCTCCAAAAGCTACAAAATCCCTAAGTTGTTTGACTATATTTCCCTTTCTTTTCTGTCATATACTTCTTTATGTTGAGAAGTTTCTGGGAGAAGCAGGGAGTCCCTGTGCCAGCTGATGAAGACTAGATAAGGCATGGAGAGTGATGGAGTCTTCTAAAGGACCTTCAGAACTATGAGGGCAGGGCAAGTAGGTAAGAGAGATGAGGAAGGAGGGAGGTAAAGAAGAAAGGAATTCAGGAGTGGTTAAGGAAAGTCGGAGAACAGAAAACAAAAGTGTGGCAAGAGCAATAATTGTGAAGGATTGTTGCCCTGCCAAGATATAGAGATTAAGACCAGGAGACGGGGGTTGGGCCTGGTTTCCATTTCAAGAGGATGAAATGGGAGGAGAGTCAGTTCACACAAAGAATAAGTTTAACTAAAAGCCAGATAAAAAATGTTGCATCTTAGATAAGTCCTGCCACACTCAATGGGAAATAAATTCTAGATATCAACACAAGAAGAGGTGAGAACCCCTTAGATCTTTCAATAATCTAGAAACGGAATCCCAGAGTAAAACTAGACAATACTATTTTCTGATTTTTGTCTTTATTTGCCCATTTTTAAAAACTCATCTGCTCTGTGGGGGCTAACCCTTGTCCCAACTGTCGATATGGAGGGATAGCTGCCTGGTACAAATGCTCTGATCAAGTCATAGCCTTTTCTACTCTTCTTATAGACACAACTTTCAAAGACACGTTCTCCAAAAGCCATGTGCTTTGATTAATAGGCTTAAGTGCTATAATTACTACATATTTGAATGCAGATTAACTTATAGATTCATTACCCAGATAATGAATCTTGTCCTGTCATGTTGTTTTTAGCCAAAGTTGAAAGAGAAAGCTTTGAAGAATGTGGAGAAACTTAACTATAAAATCTTGATAGCCTTGGGGCAGAGAGACCTAACACAAAGAAATAATCGTTATTCATTTAAAGAGTATTCATGGCCTTAGTGAAAAGATTAATGCCAAAATTCTGTAATTAATTACAGTTGTTGAAGAAGCTAGAAAAAAAGGCACCATGAGTTCTTGGACTAATCAAAGACAGAGCAATTCAAATAAACTGTCCTAGAATCAACAGTGAGTTCTTAGTCAAATTCTCATGAGCTTCATTGTTATTTTGAATTATAAGACT
>NW_006436282.1:12263550-12263814 GCF_000325575.1 Pteropus alecto
TTGATTGGATAGAGAAGGTATTATTTTACTATATAAAAGTTACTAATGCAATCTGAGAGGTTGATATTTAGATTTTCTTACCTGAGAAACGTCATTTCACAGTAACGTCCTGAAAAAGTAAGGACTATATATTGTGATTGATAACTTTTCTAGAGGAGAAAAAGGATAAAACATCAAGAATAGAAATAAAATAATTGATATGAAGACCACCTAACTAATTGTAGCAATACAGCATCTCTGCTTCTGTAATCTAGACAAAGCTGA
>NW_006436282.1:12263828-12335329 GCF_000325575.1 Pteropus alecto
ACACCTACATGGAGCCCTGACAAAGGAAAGGAGTACCTGGCTGGCATTTTATCAGGCAAAGGTTGATGACTAAGTTCAGAAAGAACTGCAACTTCTCTTTCTCACATCTATAAGAAAATTTTAGAGTAGACAGGACTAAAATAAATTATTCATTATAAGGCTTCAAGAGGTAACTTGCATTAAATAGTTATAGACATGGCTTCTTCTGTTGGGCATAGGAAAAGGATGTACATTGTCAGAAATTTCTCAGAGTTTTGATTAAATTGAAAGTCAATGCGATGGAATATGACTACTGAGCTTGAACTTGCCACCATTTTTGAAATCATCTATGTCTAACATATTAACTATAATATGTAAAGGAATTAAAATGGTACTTTATACACCTGAAATAAATAGTTTCCAGACTTCTCGCTACTTACATGATGGAAACACCTCTGCTATATTTCATTTACTTTTCCAGCAACATAGCTAACTATGATTTGAATATTATGCTAATTCTGTTCACTTTTCTGAATAATCAAAATGAATGAAATATAAGTATGTATATAGATATAACTTAAGAAGCACTAAAAGCTTGACACAGTGGGAGACACATGCAGTTTCATTTCTAGTAAACAAACCATATGGCTAATTAAATATATGGTTTCTATTGCTCTCTCCACTAATTGCTAAAAATATATACACATGTTTTTGGGTAATTGGCAATGAGTTTGTAGTCACTCTCATGTGACTTTCCACATCCTACATCTCATCCTCACCTGTTGCTGAGATCAACCCTTATGATTTTAGGCTTTTATTTGTAGACTTGAGCTTCCTTTCATAGACCCATAAGTTCATTAAACAAACAAAAAATGTACTTTTATGAGAACATTGCATGTTTTCAAAGTGGTCCAGTGAATACACTAGTTTTCTTTGCTACATCAGAACAAGATAAAAAATGAATCCAAGGCTATGTATCTTCTCCTAGAAGAATTATATATAAAATTAAGAGGGACCCTCTTTCTCACTGGGTACTGGATTGCCACACTGCCAAGCCAATCCCTGCTTTGCCTTCTCGTCACTTCTTCATTCACTCCTTCTTCATAAAATTCTCCCCCCAAGAGTGTCCATTATTTCAGAAATTATAACATTCCTCATAAGAGAAGGAAGGAAGCATGAAAATGGACACAAGGCTGATCTAGATCTGCTTAACCTAGCACTCTTAGAATGAGAACACTTGAGAAAAGCAGAAAGTTATTTCTACATTTTGTGTAGTTATAAATACTAGGTAAGACAGAATGAACACTCAATAAATAAATTAAGCAAATTCACACATTATCAACCAAATACTGAATCTGAACTTTAGTGTATTGATTTAGGACAAATATAGAAATGAAAGAGGTCTATTTAGGCCAAATTTCATTAAACCCTATTTTTCAGTACAGAAATACGATGATTTGGTGAAACAAAGAAAAAGGTTACTTTCAAAAATAGATAAAAATTTTACACGAAGATTTATCATGAGCTTTAGGTATGTAAATATAAACCCTAAGTTTATTATTGCTCAGGTTATAAAGCTCATTAATATGTGTTTGCTCCCCTCCCCCTTCTAAAAGTAATCATGATTTTATTGTAAGGCCTGGTTTGGCTGTAGGCAAAGAGTTGAACACTTGGAGCAAAGAAAAGTGATGTGTTGGCTAACCTCACTTTCCCATAATTCATGAATATTAAGTTTTTGCAAAAGATTACCACCCTTGAGATTTCAGTTTTTCTTTTCCAAGTCTATCATTACATGTACTGTTTTCCTGTCATTAAAAGAAGGCAATTGAGACTATTTAAATAAACTCAGTTTTTAAAAAAAGACGATAAGAAAAAAACCATTTGCAAATTTTTTCAACCCCACTGCATATATGCAAGCTTAAACTACGTCTACTCTTAAATCCAGTATTAAGGACATGACATTATTTTGAGGGATTATAGTAAACGTTTCTATTATATGTTTAATTCTCTTCTTAAATGACCATCTCATTTAAGCAGTTTATATTTGTCTGTTATCTTCACAGTGTGCACACACTGAAAACCAATTCCTTTGCCTCTGGTGCAAAGAAGTGGTTTCTCCAGAACTGAATTGGACTTTATCTGAAACATCAGGTCAATGTCAAAGAGGACCTGAAGGCCCCTTTGTAACTTTGCTTTATTGTTGCTCTCCTGGCAAGCAGACAGCTTCATCAGAGAAGTCAGCCAAGGAGAGTCTTTAAATGGAAGTTGTGCATACGAGGAGCAAATGCATTAAAAACTTGCTGACGGGCATAAAATCTTTTGATCTGTAGATGGAAAACTCCAAAGCGGGAAGGATTTGGGGCATTTTGAGTCTGATTGACTCTGTGGTTTCTCCAAGCAGTTATTCCCTGGGCTAAAATAAATGCAGAAATGGTATTTTAAGACCACAGCTGTGAAGGGGAGTGTGGTGAATTTCAGAGAAAATCTAGTTGAATCTTGAAGTTCAGACTTTAAAAAAGCAAGAGACATGAGAAAAGTAATATTGTTTCCTGAAATTTTCCTGTTTGTATTTAAGAGGTTAAAAAAAGAGAAAATCTCTTATTATTATTATTATTATTATTCTTAACAGAAATGTTGAATCCCTATTGCCTAGCCTCCATGTGGTAGATGCTCTGGTGCCCCCCTGCCCACCCCCCCAAAAAAGATTGCATTCCTTTTACAATTTAAGTCTTAGAAAGAGACAATCTAATGAGTAATCTGATAGAGGTGAAATTCAGAGATAAGCACGTACTCACAGTAGTAATGATTTCTTACATTATCTTCACAAATAAGTTTCTTACAGGGGTCGGTTAACAACAAACCAGTTTTACAGGAAGCTTGTTTCAGTGAGCAATGATTTCACAACAATATGGTAGTTATTTACTTTTACCACCACATGCATAAAAAATAAAAATTAATTAATACTTAAGCAGAACTGTAAACATAAATAGTATTTTCTACAAAGTAATGGTAGAATGTACCGAGATTAAATAGGATTAGATATGTAATGAGACCTCAGAAATTTAACACAGTAAATTATGGAGATATTAATTTTAAATAGAGTCTTAAGGATTGAGACTAAATGGAATAATAGAATAGCATCGTAGTTAAGAATCTGAGTACCTGGGTTTTGAATTCTGGCTCTGCAGAATTTACTAGATGTAAGACCTTGAACGAAATGTTTCAATATTCTGTGTCTTAGTTTTTTTAGCTGTGAAATGGAGATTTTAATAGAATTTTCTTCATAGGTTTATTATAAGGATTAGATCAGTGAATATATGTTAAGCTTTTGGAATAGTACCTGGAACCTAGTAAGCACTCCACAAATTCTAGTTATTAGTAGCAGTGCAGGATGGTAAAAAGAATAGTAAAAACACTGTTAGTTAGGCATCTGGCTCTGGTTCTGCAACTAGTTAAATTCCCCAGACCTCATTTTAGCCATCTGTAAAATGGTAGGGTTGGGCCAAATCATCTCTAAAGTTCCTTCCAACTTTTAAAACACATTGTTTTGGGGATGTGCTACATTGTGCAAAGATTTCAGGCAGAAGGTGATACTATTTTAGAATTTTTTTTTTTTTAAACAATCACTTTCACAAAGATGTATTTCGCAGATTCCACTTCCTCATCTTGTATTTTCTCAACCAACTTCTGTTGGGAGTTCATCCACCACTACATTACAGAAGTAGCTCTGGTCAAGGTCACAATGGTTTCCATATTACTTACACCAATGGTACTTCTTTGACTTCCTTGTACTTGGGATAGCACTGACGCAGTTGATGTTCCTCCTTTTTTCCCACTCGACAGCCAAACTGTCTTTTTAATACATACACCTACTATTTTATTCCCCTGTATAAAACCCTGAAATAGCTTTCCATATTATTTAAAACAAAATGCAAACCTTTCCCGCTTGACTTTCATCATCCTCCATGATCTACACATTTAACCTTGTTTTCTACCATTCTCTCTTTGCTTATTTTAATCCCTTTAGCCACACTACCTTCTTTCTGAACCTTCAATACCTCAAACTTTTTCCTATTGGACTGGCTGGTTCCTCTGCTTGGAATTCTCTCTCCACAGATCATGCCTAACTCTTTCTGTCTCAGCTAAATGTCTCCTCCTCAGAGAGGCCCCCATGATAAATAGTACCCAGATCCCTCAGTGTACCTCGCTCTATTTCATATCCTTAATAAAATTATCTGAAATTATCTTATTTATTTTTACTATGTCTACCTCCCTAAAAGAAATAAGCTCTATGAAAATAGAAACATTATCTGGCTGGATGCCAAGATGAGAAAAATTTCTCAATAAATACTTATTAAAGAACCCAGTTTCACCTGCATCATGTTCAAAGTGTTCTCTGCATTCCCTAAACTTTAAACACCCTTAACGTCAGTTCCACTTATTTGATATTATCACATATTATCCTGTATTATTATGGATTTTTTTTCTGCATGTATCTCTTTTTGTCTAATTATAAGGTAAGAGACTTTTGAGATGAGACCATGTCAGATGTTATATGTGTCTCACAGAACCTAATGGGGCCTTGTTTACAATATCTCACTAAATGTCTGTGAACATATTTATTATAAAAGGGACTCTTAATTTATAAAATCTAAATTACTGTGACTGAATAGCAAAAAGAAAAAAAAGGGGGGGGGCTTTAATGCTTTAACAAAAAGATGTCCATCTAATAGTATACCTGTCCAAAACTGAAACATTTTCCTAGGCAGTAGGAAAGGAATGAGAGATGGACTTGTTTTTCAAATGGGCATTTCAAATTATTTTGGTTCTTAAAAAAAAACTGATTATTAATTGTGTTAAAAACCACCAATCTGTTGTCTAAATATTTAACAAAGTAATCTAAGGAAAATCCAATGTTAGTTGAATTTATTTTACACATCCTGTAGTAGCTAGTACTCATGGGCAAAATTTCCATCATCTACATTGGAAATCAGAATAATTTTTCTAAATAACAAGTATCATTTTGTCTTCTCTGGGTTTCTCTCTCTCTCTCTCTCTCTCTCTCTCTCTCTCTCTCTCTCTCTCTCTCTCTCTCTCTCTCTCTCTCTCTCTCTCTCTCTCTCTCTCTCTCTCTCTCTCTCTCTCTCTCTCTCTCTCTCTCTCTCTCTCACACACACACACACACACACACACACTACTTAGTTTAAATTCCTTGGCATGTCTTTCCACGGCTTTTCAGGATTAAGCCTCTATTTACAACTCAGTCTCACCTCTTACCATTCCTTCTCCCCTCTTCTGGACTCTCTTTTGTCCACCAACCAACAAGAACACATTCAGTTCTAAACACAATTAAAAGTGCAGATCTTCCAATGAAACCCACCAATTCCACCTCTACAGTTTTCTCTGACTGAAAGACCCTGACCTCTCACCCACCCCCTTAGTCAGCCTGATTAGCTCCCACTCATCTGTTGGAGATCACCTTCTCTAGGAGGACTTCACCCTCATCCACCTCCTGCCCAGATGAGGTTAGGTCTCTTCCATGTATCCTCACAGTATCTTGTGTTTACCATCATAGAGCACGTATTGCACACTATTGAAGTGTCCTTTATACCAGGCCTTGCAGTCAAGGCCAAGTTCTTCTTCAAAATTACATCCTCAGTCCCTTATATATAGTAGGTGCTTAGGAAGTAGTTTTAAGTAATGAATAAATGGATGAATGAGATTTTTGTCATCAATTAATGTGGCTTATTAAAAGGAGGATTGAAATAATTTACTGCCTTCAAATATAACTTATTTGTATGGAAAAAAGAGTCATGGCAATTGGGTGCTTTATTGACTGGAAATTTTACATTCAATATCAGTAATTTGCTATCTTTGGTATAGAAATACATAGTTACAAAGCTATCCTCAAAGCTATCCTCTGAGAAACGGTTAAAATAAATAATTGTAACATAATTGTTTAACAAATGCCTTTGCAAACACATCACAAACATGCCCACGATTACCAAATGAACATTGAGGTTTTACTTATTTAACTAGATTACCTCTATAGACCTATAATAAGCAATAAAAAAAAAATTATGGTAATGGGGAATAGTGTCAAAAGTTCTCTTTATGTCTCTTTTGGGGGCATGATTATTTGGATAAAGAGCATTTTCAAAATAACTACTACTGTTTTTTCTTAAATATAAAATGCCCATTCTATCTCTCTCCAAGGGGAAAATATATGGGAGCAGTTCTCAGAAACTATATCTACTATGTTTATTTCACTGTCAATTGCATTTTGAATATTTTTAAGAATGAATCCCTCAATGGTAGGAATAATTGCCTTGTTTTATTTTTTTCCAGTTTTATTGAGATATAATTAACATATAACATCATATTACTTTTAGATGTACAACATAATGATTTAATATATGTATATATTGTGAAATGATTACCACAATAAATTTAGTTAACATCCATCACTAACCATTAATAATATAAATTATTAATGTATTAATAAATAATTCATTAACAATTTAATCAATTATTAAAAGAACTGCCTTGTTGTAAATGCAATCACTTCAAGAGAAGTATACACAGATGCTCTAATTTTGGGTTATGCCAGTTAAGCTCTCCTTGTGGCTGCAGCGGTCATTATTAACAAGCCTGTAATCTTTGGGCGTGTCTGGCTGACAGGTTGCAACAAAAGAAAGAGACAACAGAGAGCCTTAGGCAAATAACAAACAAAAATCAAAATGAAATTTAAAAAAATTCTGACCATGAATATGGAAAGATGAAGGCTTTCAGAGTAGACTTGTAAATCAGAGAAAGCAGTAGGTCTAGGCACAGTGGAAAGTACCTACCACCTCCCTAACCCTCCTTCCTCCCTCATCCCTGCCACCAATCAGCCTTCCCTCCTTCTCTGCCCAGAGTTTTTGTTCCCCCAGGGTAGGGAAGGACTGTAAAGCTGAGGGTCTCTAGTCCTACCATAGAGTTTCTTCTTGGAGAAAGCTGGTCATGAGAAGGAAATAGAGTTTCTCTCCATTCTCCACAGAGGAAGAGGAGCCTTGAGGATTGGCGGAGCTGAGGGATCAGCAGCAGTAGTCTAGGTAGGGTGTAGAGGAAAGGGAGGCTGACCTCTACAGAGAAGGCTGAGAGCGATGGGGACCACTGGCAGAGATATGGTGAGGGCAGTGCAGATGACTGCTAAGGAACTAGAGCCAGCCTCTTCTCTCTCCCAACCCTCCCATGCAAATATTCAGATACTTGGGGAAGGAGGTCCAGGAGAAAAAGTCTGGACTTCCTCCTAATCAAGGGAGTGTGGCCCAAATGTTGAGATATTAGATATTGCTCTAAAGTTGCCTCACTAGTTGGGAACACTTGAGGCACCCTATAGGGAGAGGATGGGGGGGCTCTCTCTTCCTGTTACTCTGTGGTGGCCCATTACCTCTCTCATCTGTTCTCTTACTTCCTGGGTAATCTTCCAGTGGGTGCTCTTTGAGTAACTAACTCTATTTTCTGACTTCCCTGAAGCAGATTCCTAGTTGTGTCCACGGTGACAATAAATCTGACTTTCAGCCAAAACTTGAACTCCTTAAGGTTTTGAGTTTAGAAGTGATGTGATAATGAATAAGAAGAAAAATGTTTACATGATCACTAATGATCATTTTATATGAGATAAATAGTATTGACTATTTTTGTGGGAAGTTGCGTTTGAAGAGTTCTTACTAAATTTATATACAAAAAGTATTTATTAGCTCCTCTAGTAAGTATAAATATCATTGGGCTATGGTAAATTATGCAGAAATGTATTAATCACATTGAAATAATTACTAACCTAAACCCTTTGTTAATAGTAGTAACTAAACAACTGTTAAACACAAGACAACAGGCCCAAAATGAAGTCACTTATGCTAAGCCCCATATCACCGAACTGAGACTTAATGATAGCTTCGGCTCCTAGAAAAGGAATCTTAAGCCATTCAATCAGGAATCACTTGATCAGTATTAATTTGATAATCTGCCTGATAGACCCCTGCCATCCCTTATTAGGAAAGTAACCTTGCAGTAACAATCTACTTTTTTTTTTTCCTGGTATAACTTCCTTATTCCTCCTCCCTTTTGCTTATAAAATATTTTGCCTTGTTTAACTCTTTGGAGCTCTTTTCTATCTGCTAGATATGAGCAATTCATGAATCACTGAATAAAGCCATAAAATCCTTAAAATTTACTGAGTTGAATTTTTTTTTTTTTACCACAAACATTAATACTGTCTTTAAAAAATAACTATACCCATTCACACACATTCTTTAATTGACTATTTGATTCTCACAACAATACCATGAGGCAAATATGTTTATTCTTATTCATATTTTCTACCCCAGGAAACTGTGTTCTATGAAAAGGAAAGATTTTGAAAAAATGTTTGCAAGGCTAAACCGTGGGACTAGGCTTAGATCATTTATCAGGTACTTGGCAGAATCATTATTTGAAATAGGACTTAAAAACTAATTCAGTTTCAAGATCGGAATATTTATCAATTACAAATGCATGAAGAATAATCAGCAATAAACTTGACAAGCTAATAAATGCCATTACCTTTTGTATTTAACCTTTATTCTTGTCAGCTGAATAAAATCCTTTTCCAGATTCCTTTAAGAAAAAAGTAAACAGATATTTCCATGTTAATCATAAAAGTATTATCTAAGATTCTGCAAAGTAACACTTAGAATGGCAACTCTTCAGAAATTAAGCCAATAATTGTGGAGGATTCTTATTTTTTCTTTGTACATTTTTTATATAATAAGAAAGTCAGATCATTTTAATTCTTATTTCAGAAGAAAAAAGTAGAAAATCATCCTCTGGTAGTTCCTGACCAGAGCTTTTTTGTTATTGTTGTTTTTATGGTACTATGTATACATAAAAATTGAGTTATCTGATTAATGATTGCTAAAGCTTTTGCAAAAATCTCTACCACTTGAACATAGAAATACATTTGCCTCCACTTTGGACTTAATATTTATATCAAATGAATGAAATTTGTCTTTTGTTTTTTCCTGTTTGTTTTTGAATATATGAGTTCTAGAGAGACGATTTGGCCACACTATTGCTCATTGACCTAAGTTGACTGTCAGAAATTTCTGTGTGGCTTTTGACCTTAATAACAAACACGTGTATGATTAAGCTTTCTCAACCAATTTCAGAAAAAGACTTTCTATTACTCCTTAATGAAGCATTCAAAAGAAGCTGATGTGACACTGTTCTCACACTTAGATTCTAGATCTACTCTTCTAATGTGTCTTTGGGCACAATGCTACTCTTAACCTGAACCTGTTATTGTCAGGGGCTGAATGACTGGAAAGGTGATACCATGATTGCTTAATAGCTTCCAAGACTAGGATGAGTAGTTTTGAATCTAAGGAGGGAATCATGGGTCTTCCTGTGGCAAATCAAACTCATAGAGTTGAATTTTTTGAATACTGCCAATAAAAGTATCATATCTTTTCTAAAGTAGCTTTAAAAAGCTTTATTGGAGGAAGTAATAGTTTTGGAAGTGTTCGAGTAATAAAATAGAAAATGCTTTTCAAACTGGAAGACTGAAGGACATGAAGAAAAACATGGTTCCAAGCACAGATGTAACCTGTGAAAAGTATCTGAAACTAGAGTGGAACTATCACAGAAGGACCAGAAATACATTTACCTAAGACAAGTGAACTTTGAAGAAGATGAAAAAGTGATCGATTTATTAACAGAGTAAGATATTGGTTAAAACACTTCAAAACCTTTATATTTTGAATAAGCTATGTCCATTCCTTTAGTTTTAGTATCACATTGAAAAGAATAAAATGCAAGGAGATATTTGAATTTATTTAAATACCATAAAATGATGTATGTAGTGCTTCTAAAATAAAGGCAATTTTTAATATATGTAAATGACAGAAAACAAATTCTTCAAATAGAAGCATGAAATCTATTTGGAATGGCTAAATCAACCAGAGTGTATGCGTGTGTGTGTGGGAGGGGGGACGTTAGTAACTTGAAATGTACTCAATTATTTGATCGAGTACATATTCTTTTTTTTTCACTTGGATATTTGAATGAAGACATAACTCATATGTTTTTCATCTATTTATACTTGAGATATTAAAAATGGGGCTCAAGTTAAGTAATCATGTATCCTGAGTGAGTTATTTCTGTTGAAAATATCTCTTCTTTTTTAAAATTAACTTTATCAAGGTGATACTGATTAATGAAATTATATAGGGTTCAAGGGTACAATTCTGTAACACATCACCTGTGTATTGCATTGTGTGTTCACCACCCAAAGTCAAATCTCCTTCTGTCACCATATATATGACCCCGTTTACCCTTTTCTATCCCCCCTTTTCCTCTTGATCACCACTAGACTGTTTTCTGTGTCTATGAGTTTGTTTGTTTATCTTATTCATTTGTTGCTTTCAGTTTTATATCCCACGTATGAATAAAATCATATGGTCTCGACTTTTCTATCTGATCTATTTCACTTAGCATAATAGTCCAAGATCCATTCATGTTATCACAAATGGCACTATTTCACCTTTTCTTATAAATAATATTTTATTGTATATATGTATCACGCCTTTATCCAATCATCTGTCAAAGAACACTTCAGTTGTTTCCATGTCTTGGCCACTATGAATAATGCTGCAACAAACTTCATAAAAATATATTTTTATACACAGCTATGAAGTTGATAATTTTTTCATGTATTTGTTGGCTGTTTGTATGTCTTCTTGGGAGAGTGTCTGTTCAGGTCCTCTGTCCATTTTTTAATTAAATGATTTGTTTTTGTTGTCGTTGCTGAGTTACATGAGTTCTTTACATATTTTGGATATTAGCTCCTTATTGGAGGTGTTGCTTGCAAATATCTTCTCTCATTCATTTGGTTGCCTCTATGTTTTATTGATAGTTTATTTTGCTGTGCAGACACTTTTTAGTTTGATATAATCTATTCATTTACTTTTGCTTTTACTTCTCTTGCCTTTGGAGTCAAATTCATAAAATTCTCTCTAAGACTAAAGTTCATCAGTAGTATCTATGTTTTCTTGTATGCATTTTATTGTTTTAGGTCAACTCTTTCAAAAAATTGAAGAATAGGTAATACTTCCTAATTCATTTTATGAGGTCAACATTACCCTGATACCAAAACCTGCTAAGGATATCACAAAAAAAGAAAACTACAGGCCACTATCTGTGATGAATACAGATGCAAAAATCCTAAACAAAATACTAGCAAATCAAATACAACAATACATTGAAAAGATTATATGACACGATCAAGTGGGGTTCTTTCCAGGGGCACATGGATGGTTCAATATACGTGAATCAATCAATATGATACACCACATCAACAAAATAAAGGATAAAAATTATATGATCATATAAATTGATGCAGGAAAAGCATTTGACAAGATACAGCATTATGATTAAAACATTTAATAAAATAGGTATAGAAGGAAAATACTTCAACATAATAAGGGCCATATATGACAAACCCTCAGCTAATATACTTAATGATGAAAAACAGAAAGGTTTTCCTCTAAGATCAGGAATAAGACAAGAATGCCCTCTCTCACCACTATTGTTTACATAGTATTGGAAGTCCTAGCCAGAGCAATTAATCAAGAGAAAGAAATAAAAGACATCCACATTGAGAATGAATAAGTCCTGTTGTCACTTTTTGCAGATAACATGATTTGTTATGTAGAAAATCCTAAAGACTCCCCCCCACCACAAAAAACCTATTAGAAACAATAAACAAATGCAGTAAAGTTGCAGAATACAAAATCAATGTACAAAAATCCATTGTGTGCTTTTACACTAAAAATGAAATTTCAGAAAAAAAAATTCTAAAAAATTACTTTTGCAATTGCAACAAAAAAATAAAATATCTAAGAATAAACAAAGGATGTGAAGTATCTGTATATTGAAAATTATGAGACATTATTAAAAGAAATTGAAGAAGACACAAAAAATGGAAACATATTCTGTGTTTGTGGATTAGAAGAATCAACATTGGTTAAATGGCCATTTTACCCAAAGCAATATACCAATTTAATGTAATCCCCCTTAAGATCCGGTGGCATTTTTTTAAAGAAATAGAACGATTTGTATGTAAGCACAAAAGATCCCAAATAGCCAAAGCAATCCTGAGAAAAAAAGAACAAATCCAGAGGTATCACACTGCCTGACTTCAAATTATACTACAAAACAACAAGAATCAAAACAGCACGGTATTGGCAGAAAAAAAGACACACAGACCAATATAATGGAATTGAGAACCCAGGAATAAACCCACATATATATGAGTAAATAATTTTCGACAAAGGAGCCAAAAACACACAATGGAGAAAAGAAAGCATCTTTAATAAATGGTGCTGGGAAAATTTGAAAGCCACATGCAAAAGAATAAAACTAGACTGCTATTTATCACCATACATAAATATTAACTCAAAACTGATCAAAGACTTAGGTATAAGACTTAAAAAAAGTTTCTTTTTGATTAATAAAAAATTTCACCTTAAATTTGAATCCCGAGTTGTCAGTTCATGTCATCAACTCCTAGTCTAGATTACACATATTCTCTTGGCATATGAGAAGATAACCCAAGTTTTACAATGAAAGGTCAAGTTTTTGCATTTTCTTTTGCTCCTTATAACCACTATATGCCATGACAAAATAATCATATAATAACAATAATTTCTATTTAGCTTTCTATTTCAAGGTTCAGTACATTTTATTATATCTATCTTAGGAGACTCCAGATTTAAAAGTTCTTTCTTTATACCTCTTATTCAGTTTTTATGAAATAATTTTTATTTTTATGAAATATAGAGATCACTATCATATGCCAGAAAAAAAATTAAAAAATACGAAAGAACATAAAACAAAAACACAAAGTTTTATTTTTCATGAGTATAAAATTTCATTTTGCGTACAATAACATCCCTTGGTTTCTGGATCAGCTTCTCTTGTTCATTAACTGGTTTATTTTCATTTGCAATGATTTATGTCATTTTCCTTCTCAATAGCCACTTTTTGTGGAGAAAAAGCAAAGAGAAAAGAGGAGACGAAAGATCACATCGAAGCACTGGAAGCCAGATGTCACAGGCTTCACTCTCACCCAGCAGAGCTTGTAGAGGCACAGTGCCACATTGTGTGAGATGAGAGATAAGAGGCAAGGGGCTCCTGTAACCCTAACAGGGAAAGCTTCTGCTGTGGCCGTTGCTGTGGTAGTTGTAATTCATCTTCCATGATACCAAACGCCACTTTTTGGCAGTAGCCTACTGGTGTTGACACTTGTTTTTGTATGCCATAGTTCAAAGGACCACACTATGAAATAGCTCCAGAATGTGCCTTGTAACATTTAGTCACAATGAGGGCATTTACATCCCTCCCAAATAATCTTTTATTTGTGTGTGTGAGAACATTTAAGTTCTACTCTCTTAGCAAATTTCAATTATACAATAGTGTTACCAACTGTAGACACCATGTTATACATTAGATCCTCAGAGCTCATTCATCTTATAACTGAAATTTATACCCCTTGCCAATCTCTTCCTATCCCCCTCCTGCTACTCAGTCCTTGGCAACCACTTTTCCATAGTCCGTTAGTATGAGTTCAACTTTTTTTTTTTTTTTTTAGGAATTCCACATATAAGTGATACCATGCAATATTTATCTTTCTCTCTCAGGCTTATTTCTCTTAGCATAATACCTTCAGTTTTATTCATTTTTTAAAATAAATATTAGCATTTCCTTCTTTTTTAAAGGCTGAATAATGTCCTATTGTCGATATATATCACGTTTTCCTGATCTTTTCATCCACTAACAGACTCTTAGGTTGTTTATTTACATTGACTATTATGAATAATGCTACAATGAACAGGAGTGAAGATATTTCTTCAAGGTGATTTCATTTCTTTTGGATATATAGCCCAAGGTAGGATTGCTAGATCATATGGTAGTTCTACTTTTAATTTTTTGAGGAAACTCCATACTATTTTTTATAGTGACTATAGTAGTTTACATTCCCACCAATAGTATACAAGGGTTCCCTTTTCTCTACATCCTTCACAGCATTTGTTATCTCTTATCTTTTTGATAATAGCCATCTCAACAGGTGTGAGGTGATATCTCATTGTGGTTTTGATTTGCATTTCCCTGATGATTAGTGATGTTGAGCATCTTTTCAGGTACCTGTTGTCCTTTTGCATATATTCTTTGGAAAAATGTCTATTTAGGCCCAAGTCCATTTTTTAACTGGGCTGGGTTTTTTGTTTTTTGTTTTTTTTGTTTTTTTTTTTGTTTTTGCTATTAAGTTGAATGAGTTCCTTATACGTTTTAGATGTTAACCCCTATCAGATACGTGGTTTGCAAATATCTTCTCCCATTTCATAGGTTGCCTTTTCATTGTGTTGATAGTTTTCTTTATTGTGCAGAAAGCTTTTAGTTTAATGTAGTTCCACTTGTATATTTTTGCTTTTATTGCTTCCAAATATTCATAAGAAATCAATGAATTCATACTCTTGAGAGAGATGCAATATTACGCGGGTCTCAAGATATGTTCTTGGTCCTTAGAACAGAAAACATTCTGCTTGTGTTCTCAGCTTACCAAGTTTAATTAAGGTTATTACTTTCTGAACTATTTTATAAACCACTGCCTTCTCCTTTGACCATATTCAATTAGGAGAATATGATTCTCTAAAACTGAATTTTCTTGATCCAAGTGCCAATAAGACATAGTCATGTCTTATTAGTAATAACATAAATAGGTAATCAGGATGCTATGGATTGAATTGTATCCCCCACAAAGATATATTCAAGTCCTAACCTTGGCACCTGTGATCTTATTTAGATATAGAGTCTTTGCAAATGAAATCAAGATGAGAGAAATGAACTTGTTTTCTGATGAGCTAAAACCTGAGTATTTTCATAGAAGATATACAGTTATAAGTGAAGATATGGCTCCCCACACTCAATGCTGCAAAGAACTCTCCATCAGAAATACCCTCCCAGGAAAGGCCATCCTCCAAGCTGGATATTTGCTATATGTTTCACTGTTAGGATTGCATAACCTATGGCCCATGTGCAAAATACCTGGTGTTTCTAGATTTGGGGTTAGCGCTTTTTAGGCATGGTTCTATAATATGAACACTGGTGATAGCTACTCAGATTAAACAACAAATAGCTTTGGGTTTGGCTACTCGAAGGCAGGAATAATTCTAGGTAGATCTTGCTCTTCCAATGGTCCAGCATGACATCTGGGTATCCCTAGATGGTGGGTACCAAAAAATGGTTGATAAAGTAATAAGTATACATTAGATGTGTATAAATGGTTAGTTATACATGAAGAAAATATGCTATAACTAAGAAGTGAGTAACAGTGTTAATACTTCACTTTTTTGAAAGCCGCATTACAGTTTACAAGGATATGCATATGTATTATTTGACTTAATTATTAATACAACCCTGTCAAATAGATATTATTCTTTCTGTTTTATGGACTGTAAATTAAGGCTCAGAAAATTTTAAATAATGTGTCCAAGATCACAGAGCTAGTGAATGGTATAAAAATAGATGTGACTAACAGTCCAAATCTCAGTGTTAAATTCTATGCTCTGTCTCCTATACCATAATCACCTTTTGGGGAAATGCCTACACAGGTCTTTAGAAGACACTAGACCACATTATAAAGTGTTGTATGCCTGGAAACTATTTACTTCAACTGTTTCTATCACAGTTTGTCTACTTCAAATGGTGCTAAAAAATATCTAAAACCTCCTTTTTCATTTGAACAATATGAGTACATATGTTAATGCTTAAATCACACCAGAAACTGTCCAAAAGAACAATCCCTGTTTAAATCCAAGGGATTCATTTTCTAATTATACAACTAAAATTTTAACCAGATGTTGTACCAAATGAATTATGTTAATTAACTCCTTTCTCTCTTCTTAAGATTTTAGAATTTTATGCTCATTTCTATCGATACTGTACTTTAATATTCTAGACTTAAATAAAATACCAACTCTCTTGATTAAATATTTTCTTTAAAGCCATCATTTATCACAGCCTAACACATAAAGCACATTGTTCTAGACTGGGTGCTTGTACACTGCAGAACCTCTAGTTGAAGGAGCAGCTCCTGAACTCTGCCTTCAGCAGCACATCAATGACTGCCATGGAGCCAGCGCTGGAACAATGCAACTGTGTTTTCTGGACCCATGCTTGGTGAATCCCAGCCCAGTCCTAGGAACCTGGAATTTGGAACTGAGAGTCAGAGAGACTGTGTGGGTCGTTAAGGCTGAAGCACACAACTGCATTGTTCTAGTTAGGATGTCTGGGAGCCCTGGTGATCAAGGTCCCTAAGAGTTGGCCTAATGTGAAATTGGTTGCCAAAAATTCTGAAAGACCAGACAGAAACAAATCAATCAAAAACTAATTGTGAGAACACAAGTTTGATCAGAATAGAATTTAACCACCTCCTTACAGATGAACAATAAAACCATTTAGATATTTTATAATCATGCCCATCCTCCACCACACAAACAATGCTAGACAAAAATGACAAGTCAAATTTAACTCTACTGAACCGTACATTTAAAAATGGTTAAGATGGTAAATTTCATGTTATGTGTTTTTTACCATCCCCCCCAAAAAAAACTCAAACAGAAATTACCTTGTTAGTTAAGAATATAGTATTAACCAGTTGAGATTCTCTGTTTCCAATTGATGAGAACTTAA
This sequence comes from Pteropus alecto, assembly GCF_000325575.1. NCBI lineage: Eukaryota > Metazoa > Chordata > Mammalia > Chiroptera > Pteropodidae > Pteropus > Pteropus alecto. The sequence goes on from NW_006436282.1 coordinate 12,280,578, forward strand.
TTAAATTTGTTGGTCATGACAAAGAGATGAGGCAAGTACTGTGGCCCTAAATAATGATAAAACTTAGTCTTGGAGAAATGGATAAACATTAGCATTGGTATGCTGCCGAATGTTTAACAATCAGCTCTCAAACGACAAAACAGACCTTATTTGTAGAACTGATCTGTTTCCATGGTATAGATATCCCTATCACGGCCCATTACAAACCACCAAGGTGACATTACTAGACTCAGAATTAGGAAGAGATAGGCATAATCATCTCTCGTGAGCAGGGTTCAGCACCCCATGGGGAGACAGGGTAGAACAGAACCACCCAAACTACCTCCTGTGTCTTCATTTGTTTCAAGTTCAAAATATATTGATGTAGGAAAAGGAAAAGGGAACTAATATTCATGAAGTGCTATCGTGTGCCAGACCCATATTAAATGGTCTCATTTTAAAATATTTTGTACATCATTGAATTGTACTTAAGACGGTGAATTTATGGCATATGAATTACATCTCAGCTTTTAAAGATGTTTTGTATAACTCCTCAACATAGAATTGACTAAATTTCTGGATAGATTTTTTTTTCTCATGGAAAAAATCCTTTTAAATTCTCTTAGATTAAAGATTACAGGCAATGAAAAATTATTATCTTTATCATCATCCCTCCCTTGTTATCTGAGTGCTTATCTAAATTGAAGGCTACAGCAGCTCATAGTATTTACCTTCAAAGCACAGGTGACAAAAGGGTACTTTGGAAATCTGTTGATAGCTAAGCATGGAAGTGTAGTGTGTGTACTTGTCAGCTCTTTTGCCTCTCACAGAAACTGATGTTGGTATTTACAGAAGATTACTGATTCCAGCAAGAATGACAGTCAACAACTGTGCTCCTTATGTTTCCAAAGTACTGATGATGTTATGGAACACGAGGACTTCAATTTTCAATCTGCAGGCCAATTTTAATGTATTCAACACTAATTTTAGAAAATTGTATTCTTATCATTAAAGTTATTACCCAAGTTAGAGTGCCAAATCAAGGAATTCTGGAATAGAGACTGCTTACAGATTTCTTATGATATCTCTTTTTACAGATAAAAAGAATAATTTAATCATATCATTTTTCTTTCCAAAAGAGAAGTCATTACTTGTTCGTAGAGAATAGTTTCCATCTCAATGCACTGCCAACATGGTGCTGAAATCCAGAATGTTTATATTTTACAGAATTCCCACCCTAATGTTTAGTTCCAGAAACAGCTGCTCTCCTTCATGGAATTATCTCTATTTTACACGTATTCAGTACATCCAGATATTTATATCATTAAAAAATAATGCCTGGCCTATACTACATTATCTTTCAACTGCTCTTCTCCTACTGCTGGTAGGGAAACTTAAACTACATGTGAAATCTAGTGTCCACAGTTTCATATATATATGAAGTCAAACAGATAGTTGTGTGTGTATATGTATCTATATGTATATATATTTACATATAAAAATAAATGTCCCCCATTTGAGGGTGGCTGGTTCTGCCTTTAATAGAAATGTAATTGGCAATAAAGTGTAATGAGGTCAACACTGACACATGTTGGCATCAGGAAAAGGAAAAGGAAAACTTTCAGATTCCAACCACAGAATCACCAGTAGAACTAGCAACAATAACAAAGTTAATGGAACACTGCATTATGCGCTTTAAGTGAATTACAATTTAATCACCACAATTTCAAAAGTAGGAGCTATTAATAATCCCATTTCTCACTTGAGAAAACTAGAGCTAGGAGATGGGTAACTTGCCTAAGGCTACTACTAAGTGTTGCTGCTAGATGATCTCTAGAGCGTCAGGCCTTCATAAGGAGGCAACCCACCTCTCTCTGTAAGCTCTAATGGGCCGCTCCCAACCCTTTATAGCTGCAAGAATTGCTTAATCTTTCCTGCAAGCAGAGAGAGTGCTTGGGATAAAGAAGGAGTGATGGAAATGGCTCAAGAGCAGAGGCTCCTCTGTTCTGTTCTCTTCCTCTTCTCTCTTTCTCTCTAGTGATAGAATTAATGTCCATCTGCCCCACAGTCCACAAACTCCTTACGAGCATGATTGTAGGACTGCATGGTGTTCAACATTGTATCTTCAACATCTAGTACAATACAGATACACAATATGCACTTGATGTTTGTTGAATGAATAAATAAATAGATGGATGAATGAATGAATTCTTTCAGGGTTAAGTTAAATAAGACAATGAATAGGACATGAAAAGCTTACCACAATACCTGACGCATACTAAATGCTTATTAGTTGTTGTCTAAAAGATAATTTTAAGCGGAATATAGATGTTTTATTAAATTGTTCTACTATTATTTAATTGATCCCTTGTTACATGACCTTTAGATTTTCTTATTCAATTTTATTAATTTTGTTATTAAGCCTAGTTAACTTTGTTATTAAACCTAGTTAACTGTTGCTAAGCCTAGTTGTGACTATTTATTCACATTGTCATCTGAGGTGTGAGGATGATTATTCTTATTTAATCTCAACACACATGCAAAATTATTACTTTCTGATGAATTCTTGGAAGTATAATTGCTGAGTCAAAATGTATATAGAATTCTAAGTTTTTATGGTTATTTAAAAGGACCACATTTCTAAAATCTATAAAAGCTCATTAATCATAACAAAAAATAGATTTGCCAATTTCTTATGCTGGAATAGAATAAAATGATTCAATAAAAGAAAAATATATGCACTAGGAGGTTTTTCCAACATCATTTAAAATGTCAACATATTCAAAACTACTAAAATATCCTGCAATAAACACATGTATAGCTATTGTAAATCAACATAATGAAATACTATGCAGCCATTAAAATAACAATTTGATGATGATAGAGAAACATAGAAAATATAGAAACATGGGGAAATATTTGACATGTGATGTGATATGCTTAGGGGGAACAAATAAAGAATGCAAGAAAATTTTCAAAAATGGTAACAGAATAATTAAATATGAGGAATGACCACGTTCTAATAAACTTTTTGTTTATGGCAGACAGGACTAGGCAATATAAAGGGAATTATTCAGTGAAATTACAATTTTAAGGTGCACTATTTAAAAACCTGCCATTGACTTGTACTGCATAGTTAGTTGATATTCAATATTTTAAGTTTGCTTAATATATTTTGTAATAAATTTAAAAATGTTAAAAACTGAGTTTTCTACAAGTAGGTGAAAGTGAATTATGAATTCCTTCTTCTAATACCTGTTGAAATCAGCCTTCCATGCCAGCTCAGCACTTTTTATTAGCTCAGCATTGAGAAGGTATAGACAATATTTATAGTGCAATTAAAATATTGTGTTGATGTAATTCAGACTTGTAATCATTTTCTTTCTAGGAAATTGACCATAGCCCATTTAAGTTCTGCTTATTTATTGTGTCCTTGAGGACAGCACAGGAATGTGGGTTCTCTCTCTAGTTCCTCCCTTTCCTCTACTTCAGTCTGATAATCAATTGCTCAATTTTATTCAAGTTCTGAAAAGAATTTTATTGGTCAGTCTTGAAAAGAGCCACTTAAATTCTGACTCCTGAGCCACTTTGAAAGCTGGATCACCTTGGCGATTATCTAGTCCCTCCAGGTCTTCACGTCCTCAACTATCTACAAACACTAATGACACCTGTACCACCTGGAAGCTGTGTGGCTTAAGTGAGAAAACAGGGCAAAGACTCTGCCAAATAGCAAGCCCTCCCACACACATGCCCTCCCCTTTCTGGGCTGAAAGTCATTCAGGAACAAGTAACCATCAGCGGCTCTTAATCATTTTCAGGTCAAGGACCCTTTGGGAATGTGGAGGACAAGGGGTTCCTAAGGACCCGCTATGCAGAGAAAAACAGGTCCACTAGCTCAAAATGTGGCAGACGATTTCAGGGATATCAAGGACCCTGGGAAGACTTTCTATGGACTGCTTAGGGCTCCACAGACCAATAGCTTAGGAAGCTTGAAGACAGTACAGAATCTCTAATGAGATACAGTGAAAATAAACACAAAAAAGAACAAGAGCGAAGAGATCAGGAGGTGGAGGATTAAAAGAGAAAAAAATAATTAAAAGAAACAAATGAAGATAGATCAGAAAAGGGGAAAGATATGAAAACTTGGTTTGGGCAGAGAGAATATGCAAGAAATATAGGTCCACCTGTATCTATCGTCCCCAACTTAAGTTGACGTACTTATTAGCTGTAGATTTGAGTAATTCGTAGGGTGCTTAAATAGTTAATCATGGTCTTAGAAACATTTGACAACAAAGTGTACAATAATCTGAAATATAATCCAATTGTAAAAGCCAAATTGACCTTCCAGATGTTGAGGATGAATAATTCAAGTCAGTCCTGCCTCATCTCCTCATTCAGCATATTACACTGATGAGGCTGAGCCTTTGTGCTTGGCTTCACTATTTAGAATTGTGTGATTTCTGGAGGCTTCTTTGAACCACATTCGCAAACAAATTACCTTAATTATTTTCTGCTTTCCCAACATAGATGAAATAATTCTGTTAAAAAAAAAAAAAAAAAGAAAAAAAAGAAAGCTCCTGAAGAAAGAAGACAATTTCAAAGTCAAGTGAGAGCTCTCCCCGGCATTTCTCCTGCTGCTCTCCTTGCTGTGTCAGCCCTGAATCAGGAGCCTATTTCTGCCATATCTGCTATTTTCCTGCTCTTCTCTCTTTCCCCCAGCTAAAGGAACTGGCCTACTTTAACGAGCATTCTCAGGTTCTCAGGACTGGAGTCAATCGAGCAGACCTGAGCGCACCGAAGGGTCCACAGCTGGGCTTGGGGGGGGGGGGGCAGGGTCGCTACTGGCATCTATTGGGTTGAGTTCAGGGATGCTGCTAAATATCCTACGATGCATATGATGGCCCTCACAACAACACATTATCAGGCTCCAAATGTCAATTGCATCAAGGCAGAGAAACCCTGCCATAACCCCAAAGTTAAAATATGGAAATTTGAGAGGACTCTTTCTGTCTGTGAGTCTCTTCACTCCATTCACACTACCATAGTATTTGTCTATGTGTCTTCTTCCTCAGCTACCCACTCAATTTTATTATGGAGCCAGAAAATGTACTTAGGTGGGCTTTCTAGTAGGATGGAGGAAACAACATAGAATGTTCCCACTATCCTTACTGAATCTGGTGTTCAGGAACAAAGATGGCTGGAAGAAAGGCCAGTATATCACTTAAGGGCCTATTGAGTTTCAAAAGATACTTAACCCTCGAACCTGGACTCCTCAGGAGTAAAATGAGAATAAGGTTCTGAGATATCTCATCTTTGGAAACTTGTTCCATTTATCCCCAGATTGGATGGTTCACATTATCTTCAAAGTGTTTTTGGATTATGATCATACAAGCCTTAACAAGAAATAAATTCTTCAGAACTGTCAACATGATAAGGCAAGTCATTCTGTCTCAATTTCCATGTGTGAAATCTAAAATGTTATTTTTCTAGTTCTAATGTTTCAGTTTCCTCCTGTGTACATGAGGTTGGACTAGGTGATGCTGGTTATCCCTCCAGCTCTCATTTCTATAGGTCTATATACATAGCTTGTTTGGTCACTGAACACTTATACAGAAGAATCTATGAAACAAATTTGCTGAAAACATTAAAAAAAATCCTTGTCCTACAGCATCTTGTCATGTCTATCCATAGGCAATAGGGATTCTTTTCTGGACATGAAAAAAATCATTGCATTCTCCTTCTTGTTCTTAGCAGTTCACATTATTTCTGGTGACATTTAGGCTAAAAAAAAAAAAGTACTACCCAAAGATTCCCAGAGAAATATGCCAATTCATGCAGGGACTATGCAAAAGGCTTCAATCACATTGTGTGCAGGGTTATGTTTATGTCGATTTACTCATATATCATGTATGCCTCTCTGCACAACTCTGCATTTATGTTATGTGCACATGCATAATATGTTATATGCTAAGTGTCAGGGCTGTGTTCAATGCTCTATGTACATTTTCATGTACAATCCTCACAACAAACCTGCAAAGCAAATAGTCTCATTTTCTAATTTTAAAAAACAAGGTTTAGAGATGGAACTTAATTTGTCTGAAGTCACTGATGAGAAAGTTACAAGGCATTCAAACTCTAGTTTATCCAACTCTAAAGTAAGGGCACCAACAATTTAATACATATAGAGAAAAATGTCATGTGACTTACAAATTGTTGGAAACCTACTTGTAAAGAGATAATTCTAAGAATGTTTGTTTCGTTAAGAAAAGATGCCAATCCTGGAGGTATAAATTTCCCCCCAAAATATTGCCTTGAAACTCTACTATCCTTATGATAATAGAGAAGGCAACTCTGTTAAGGTAAAACTAATCGGAATTGGAATACATTAATTGGAAAACCACATTCAATATATTTCTCACCAATTAATAATTCTCCTCCTTAGGAGCAAGAATCTCATAAATAACAAAAAATGGTAAAATGGAAAACTAACATCTAGAAAATCATTAACCACAAACATCAATTATGAGGGTTCTCTCGCCCTGTACTTTCTTTAGTAAAAAATGATAGCAATTCACATTTCATGTGTTCAAATGCCAGTATACTAAATAATGGCAAAATCTAGGTCTTACATGAATTAGTGCTTCTTTGTCATTCTGAAATGCATACATAATAAAAATTAGTAGATTAATTAGATAATTGTGTCTTGTTCACTTCATTTAGTTGGTGCCCCCTAGGTATCCTGAGAGATCCAAACAATGCCGTTAAATTAACAATGAGCAAATTTGAATTTTATTACTTGATGGTTTATTGCCAATTCAGGGCTTCCATAATATCCCATTCAGGGTAAGTATGACTATTATGTGGGGCCAAAAATTCAATGCAATTTTAATGTTAGACTAAGTTACATGTCATATATTCCATTCCATACGCTATCTAATGTGTTTAACTTGCTACACAATTGTATTTGTATTGGTTATTGGCAGAGATTTACCTAGCCATAAACTTTGTATTATAACATAAGAAAAATTTTCTTTACGATGAATGCTTTATCTTCCAAATTATTGAACTGGTTTCCAAGAGGTTTTGTCATTCAGAAGAATAAAATAGATTGTAAATGTATACATCAGCGTTTTAATATGAAGTCTAATTAACTAGAGGGTTGTGTTCTATCTTTTCTATAACTAGGAAAGGGCTGCTCCTACTGGCTATTATAAAAGGTGACCTCTGGCAGATCAGTCTTTAGATCAGAGTTTCTCAGTGAGAGGTAGAATTACGAGTGGGTGTCGGTCACATTGTTGTCCATCCCTTCCCAAGCATTTTGGAATCTTGAGGTTGAAGGGAGTGAGCATATATATTTTAAAGTACAGCATAGGGAATATAGTCAATAATATTGTAATAATTATGTATGGTGCCAGGTGCATACTAGATTTATTAGGGAGGAATTACTTCATAAGTTGCTTAAATGTCTAACCACTATGCTGTATACCTGAAACTAATAATATTGAATGGCAACTGTAATTGAAGAATAAAAAAATTAAAAAACAAAACCAAAATTACATTGAGTATTATAATAGGGTTTTCAAGGCAAAAAAAAAAATGTTATAATTAAATTATAGATGGTAAAATTGGCAAAATCTCAACTGGTAAAAATATTCACAGATTTTGTGCTTTCAACTAGGAGATGGAGGGCCTAAAATTTCTAGGAGGCCATGATATTTTAATTTATTTTTAATAGCCATGAACATTCATGGATTTAACAAGAAAATTTTTTTTTGAGAAACGTGACTTTAGATGACTTTTAAATCAGCCCTACACATTCTCAGCATGGTTTATGGTTTAGGCTCTGCACCTCCACTGCTAAATATACTATTGGATGCTAATTAGGCTGCTTTGCTTTTCACCCTCAGAGTTTCTGCAAGAACTCTGAGAATAATGGCCAGAAGAGAACATACACTTTACTGAAGAATACTTAAATGATTCAAAAACCCTCCCGAAAGAAAAAAAACAGAGCAGTAGAGGAGATTACAAAGATAACGTCTGCCAGGAAAAACATGTCTTTGAGACACCCTCTGACTAATAAATCTCTGTGTCACTTGAAAGTAAAAGGAAAATGAGGTCTGGAAGCCAAAAAAAAAAAAAAAAAAGAGTCACAAAGGTTTTGGTACCTCATATACAGTGGGTGCTAGGCCAGGACCACCTCAAAAATACTCGTGGACATCTCTACCCAATAGCTTGAAATCAGTCATGATGGGAGTCTTTACACCACAAATATTAGCAAATGCTACAGATCAGTCCCCCTCACTGCCACCTCCAAATGCTATTGTTAAACATGTACTAACATTTATGGAGGAGACAAGGAGGATTGCCTAAGGACCTTTATTTCTGAGTCTTCTGTGTAATAAGAATGTCATGTTTTACTGTTTGTTTCATTCAATAAATTTCTCCATTATACTTATGGTGGGGATTTTGTTTTGAAATTGAGTGAAATGGTGTTCCTACAATATTTTGCAATGGTTTAAGGATTGAACCTATAGTTTTATGCCTGGCAGAGAATAATATGAGAGAAGAATGTTTAGCCAGATAATTACCAGCTGGTTCTATGCTCTCAGCCTCTGATACTGACAGGGTTTTCCCTGCAGGGGTCCAGTAGGCATTGAAATGTGAGGGTAACACTCAGGTGTCCAGTCTCCCTCAATCTTTTGACCCTTGCTTTTTGAGATACATGGTATCCCTTCTCTCACCCTTAGCCACAAAGCCATGCATCAGAATACTTATACTTCTCTCTTTTTCTAATAGTCTTAATTAGAGATAATTGATTTGAAAGAACTGCACATATTTGATGTGTAAAATTTGATGAGTTCAGATATATGCAAATGCTAATGATACCATTACCACAATCTACGTAGTAGACCTACCCAATACTTCCCCAAGAGTTTCTTTGTGTCCCTTTGTGTGTATGTATGTGTGTGTGTATAAATAACACTTAACATGAGATCTACCTTGTAGCGACTATGGAAAACAGTATGGAGTTTCCTTAAAAAAAAAATTAAAAGTAGAACTACTATATGATCCAGCAATCCCACTTCTGGGTCTATAGCCAAAAAAAATTGAAATCACTCTCTGGAAGAGATTGTCTTTACCCCCATGTTCATTGTAGCATTATTTACAATAGCCAAGATAGGAAAACAACCAAAGTGTCCATCTACAGATAAATAGATTTTTAAAATGTGGTGTCTATATATCCAATGGAATATTATTCAGTCTTGAAAAAGAAACTCTGCCATTTGTAAAAACAAGGATAAACCTGGAAAACATTATGCTAAGTGAAATAAGCAAGTCACAGAAGGACAAATACTGTATGATTCCACTTATGTAAGTGGTCATAACACATAGAATTAGAGAACACGATAATGGTTTCCAGGAGCTGGGGGTAAGGAAAAGGGGATATTGTTCAATGGATATGAAGTTTCAGTCATGCTAGATGAACAAGTTCTAGAGATCTACTGTGCAACATAGCACTTATATTTAACAATAGGGTATTGTGTTCTTATCTATCTCTTACATAACCACTCAACTTCATTCCTCTCTTGAGGAAACTGTGACTGGGTTACGTCAGCCCCAGGGAAAGGATGATTTGGTAATTATTTGGTTAATCTGACTGATCTGGGTAATAGAATTAGGAAAAAAATAACCTCTTTAGTTATTACTGGGTGATGCCATTGGGCTCCCAGCTATAGCTAGGAAAGAAACCTGGGAGAAATTGATTTGTTTCTGACACATATGAAATGTACAACAGAATAAGAATGCCAGAAAAACAAAACTCTTTACCCCTAAATCATCACAATCCTGGGCACATTTGGAAAGATCTTAAGAACCGATAAGAAAGCTGTGTTCTGGCTGCAATCAAAAGCACGTCTGGAACTCTGTATAAAATTGTGCTGCTGCCCACAGGAAAGTCAGCAGGGGGTGGAGGGCATCTGGACAGGGAACCACACTTCATGAAGGAGATGTTCGAGGTGCTGGCAGAGACCGCCTCTGCAAATTGGAATCGGGAAGGCAGGGAGGAGCCAGGATGACATCCTGCCTTACTAGGGTAGGAAACTTAGGAAAAATGAAAGGAATACTAGTTCAGACAACAGGTGGTAAACTTATGGGAACTTTTAGTCTGACAATTGGTATTAGTTGAATCACAGATTTAAATAAATTTAAAAGTTGACAAAGATACAAAGGAAGAAAAACATTTCAAACATATTCGTCATCTCTGAGGAGGGATTTAGAATAAATTCCATCCTCTTCATAAGTTATGCTTCTCTTGCCAGAACAACATAGATCATGGCCTTGTGTAGACAGAAATTCCTATGGTATGTATATAGAAATGGAGTTCACCATTTCCTGGAACATAAAATTAAGAAACATTATCCAGAATTAAAAGCAGTCTTTATTACCCCTAGAAATGATAACGATCTAACATTTATTTGTTCATACATGAGTAATGTAGGATTTTTTTCCCCAAATCAGCAATCACCCACAAATCCTTGGCTGGCTTAGGAAAGGTTTAATAGCTTCAAAATATTAGGATGGGTTTATAAGAGCAAGCGTTTCAGCTCACATACCCACATAAGACCAATCTACGCTGTTAGGGAAAATGACTCACACGTAGTCAAGAACAGCATTTTAGTCTACTTTATCACATAAATCATCTCTCATGTCTGTTAAATTACGTATTGTTTATCCCTCAAAAGTAGCTTAATCTGCATGCTGGTACATACTATCCATGGAAGAGATCTTTCTGTTCCCATTAAAATCTGATAGAGAATAGAATATACCAGTTTTGAATGAAAGTAGGACAAAATTACATAAATGGGCTATATTTCTAAGGTCTTCACTCAGAGATAGCAGAATACAGGAAGAGTAAGCTCCTGTTTGCATATGACAAAGCTATAGCAAAGTGAGGCCAGCCTGCACAGCCAAAATGTGTATTAGGTTCTTAAAATCCAGTGGAGTTAAGCAATTTAATGCTCTGGCCCCAAAGGTTTCCTGTTGGCCCCATGGCTGATGATACATTGTCTAATAGGGTGGCAACAGGGAAAATGAGTGCCTCCAAGCCTCCATCTATTGGCAAAAACCAAGGTTACCACCTTTCCATTCTCCAGTTCCATCTGCGGTGTGGTTCTCAAATTTGCCTGCAAACTGGCATCCCCTGGGGAGTTTTGGAAACTAATAATGGCTTGGCCCCAGCCCCAGAAATTCTAATGGAATTATTCTTAGCTTCGGCCCAGGCATCAGGAGTTTTAAAAGCTCCAAGTTGATTATAACAGGTGGCTAAAGTTGAGAGTCACTGATTTAGAGAAACTAAATTAGAGACAGTCTAGGCAATGTTTCTCAAATGTTAATGCATGAATCACCTGAGGATCTTGATAAAATGCAGGTTTTGATTTAGTAGGTCTAGAGTGGGGCCTGAGATTCTGCATTTCTAACAAGCTCCCAAGTGATGCTGAGGCTCACATGGTCTGTGAACCAGACTTGTGTTAACAGGGCCCTAGTACAGTTACCACAAAGTTCCTGAAGCAGTATCAGCATCACAAAAGCTTTACAAGGCTAATGTGAGATTTCAGACTTACTGAATCAGAATGTATGTTTTAATAATATCCTAAGTGATTTCTATGCATATTAAAGTGGAAGAAGCACTAGAGTCTTGGCAAATTTCCTCTTCAAGACCCTTGCTTAGAATAATTGATGATAAAATATTCATTTGAAAAAAATATTAACAGTATTGATTGTAATTGTGATAATATGTGGCAGGTTTCTTTTTAATTATAAAAACTTCTTTTTATAATGACAAGTTTTAAAATATGGCAAAGTCTAATCAAGCAAATGGAAACTACACGTGATCCCACCATGTGGAGAAAGCTATTGATAACTGATTATTCTTCCATCCAAATAACAGTGTTTCTAAAGGGAGAATAAAACAATTTATTCAAAGAGAACATTCAGCCTGCTCAAACAGAAACTTGGCAATATTTTAACTGAAACTTGCACTCATCGAATTTAGCCCAATGTGGCAAAAATATGAGCCTTTTGTTTAGGATAACACTGGTTGCTGAAGGAGGTAACATCGCATCCGGTTCTTGTAGTCCTCGAGGGAATATAAAACCCTCTTTGCTATGAGTCAGGATGTCAAAACCAAGTTATTCTGTTCTGCTTCTAAGTTAGAAGTTCAGAACTCAGACTTAAAAATATCAGCTAGTAATTAAAAACAGGGCAACCTCATTTAAGTTACCAGCAGTGAATAAATTCCCAGAAAGTTGAAACACTGATGTGTACTGGTGACCTATAAAAATATAATAAGTAAATAGTTTTGGGGAAAAAAGTAATTCACATGGGTCTCAAATATATTTTCTTTCAATCTGTAACAGATCAGCTTGTTTTCTGTCAAAGAGGGCAGATTGTTAAAATTTTAAACTTGGCTGCCTAGAACTGCTACAATCAGAGCTGTCAAATCAGAAGCCTAAGAAAAGAAAAAATAACTGGAACTTTCATGTAAGAACCAAAATTCCCAGCTCCTGCATACTAAGTCAGAACAGTGAAAGCCAAGAACTTAAACTTTTTTTTTTTTAATGGCCCTTTCTTTAGAAAACTGTTAAGGTATTCAATAGGATGCCTACTTTCTTAAAAGACTTCAAACTCTATTAAGACACTTCCCTTACCTGAGTGAAGACATTTGCATCAAATGCCAGCATAAGGATGAAACTATACTGCTGACTATCAACATTGGGAGAAGGAGCCGGAGCAACAAGTCATACTGTTTCTGTGCAAAGGGAAAACTGGACATAGTGGAAGGAAGTAGAATGATTTGAGACCTAAAAGATGGAGAATTTTGGAGTTTGGGACTGGGCATGTGGTAAGAAGGAGATGTCACAGGCAAGACTCAAAGAGGCAAGACTGGTCATTCTGGAACCTTTGAGAAATGTGTGAGGCTGTTTACTTTTTGGTGAAATGGTGGCTGTGTATTTATATACATATTGGCATATATCTGATTTTATTGTAAAGCACATTTCTTATACTTCTTTAAGCTCCTTTACATTAGGGAAATACATATTATTTTAAATTAATGTGTAAGTAGATTTGTATATTCTATGAATTTCATTTCAGACATGGGAAAGGGGATTACAAAATAGTGTTAGAAAAAGAGGTCGTTGGGTCTATTAGAACCTGTGAAATTGATTAATTACCTTATCATCAATATAAATATAATTACATGGGTGGCTACTTGATTTTTATTACCTTAATACCAAAAAAAAAAAAAAAGGCAGTTTCTCTCCAGATTTGGAAGATATATTTGGAATACTCCAATTAAAAACCAGCCCATGTGCCATGTATAATACTCACTGTTAAAAACCAAAACTGAGATAGCACCAGAAGCCTAGGGACATCCAAACTGGAAAGAAGTGGCATTAATATAAAATACTATGAACCAAAGAAAACGTGATTTCAGTACAAACTCCAGCTTGAAAGTAGGTTTTGACTTACAGCTGAGCTCCATCTCACATGGGTAACTTTACCCAAAGAGCTTTAAAGTTAGTATCAGGGATATATTTATTTACTATGGTAAAAATGAAGGCTAACTAGCGTAAAATTATAGTAGTCTGGAAGGATCTATTTTGCAATTGAAACAGATATATTACTCTAGGGTAAGTTTCAGGATAGAGAAAAACTCAACAAGCTTCTTTTGTAACTTTAACAACTGGGAGGTATTTTTATATTGTTACCTTATCCAATTTTGTTTCTTTTTGTCACTCATTATCATGCAAAATAATAATAGTATGCAAAACAATATCACACTGTGTTTAAGGTCTAAAAGAAATAGAAATGTGTCACAGCGCTGCTTTGCTGACTTTGACTATCCTGCAGAATATCAACGAGTGCGCCCCCTAATGGCCAAGCTCCATGACTTGGGGCACTGCCCCAATATGGCAGTGCACTTCACTTATATTCCCACTTTGGCCACATTAGCACAAAAGAATACTAAAATCCAAAAAGAATTCCTTAGAAACAGAGTCCTTAACAGTCCAATCACCAGCCCCCCCCACCCATCCACCACTTTTGAAACTCCTAACACAGTAGCCCACCACATTAGCTCTGAGACACAAGAGCGGAAGTAGAATCTTAAGAAGTCTGAAGTAGCAGCTGAGATCTCCAAGGGCCTCCAGTCTACAGTGACAGTAGCCACATTTCCTTATCCAGTGGTTCTCAATTTAACTCTACATTAGAATCACCCAAAGAACTTTCAAAATAAAATTTGATGCCCGTTGGTACCCCCAATCAATTAAATGACAATCTCTGTGGTTGGGATCCAGACATTCACTTTTTCAAAGCCCCCTAAGTTATTCCAATGTTCACTCAAGGTTGAAAACTACTGCCTGAGCAGTAATCCCAGAAGTGAAACTAAACCCAAAGAATTATAATAAGCTGCACAAATCACATATAGTAATTATTATCATTATCACCTAGGGCTATCCAATATTGCCCTTAAATTAAGTTCAAAATTGGCAGGCTCAGCCATTGGATCATATGGGAAAAATCAGCTAAACAAAACACAATTCTTTGATGGAAATTTAGCTTTCTGCCAACTGCATGTTTGAGTATTTGCGGTCCAACTTCAAATGAAAACAGAAGTGTTTTTTTTTTCCCTAACTGAATCATGATATTCACAATATGCAGCATGACTGACAGTGCTTGTGGGCAACTGAGTAACTTTAGAGATTCCTTTTTGTTTGAAGTATACTGCGAACAATTATTTTATTCATTTCTAGAACAGTACTCTAAAAGCTGGGCTTGATTCTTGCCTTAAACAATCTGTGGGATTGGAAGCACAACCTAAAACTATCTAGATTTTAATTTTGTTGACTCTAAATAAAAGAAGTTTGGAGTGAATGATTTCAAAGATCTTTTCCATTTCTAAATGTTCTGAATCAATAATGTACAGTTTTTTCACCCTTCCCAAAGCAATTTTTTTCTCATATCACTTAGATTCATATGGTGATACCACTTATTTTCATTACTTAGGCCATGTGTTAATGGCAAAGAGTTGCACAATAACTTGATTGTTTTGTGTGATATGCAAGACGTACCAAAATACTAAGCTTTTCGAAAAGGACAGCACAAAGTTTAAGCATCATCCATTCACTAAGTGTGAAGAGACATCTCCAGTGGAGACCAAGAGAGTCTCTGCTTCCTAATATAAACATCACTTTTCTGTAAAACAATTACTGTCTTAGGAGGCATTCACCGAAGGGAAATTGCTGGCCCTGGAGGCAAAGATGTGATAAGATAATTTCTATTCTCTCGTTTTCGCCAAATGGTAAATAAGTTACAAATGAAATAACTTTGGCACTATTAATTCTCAAAAGCAGCTTTAGGCAGAGACTTCAATAAGACTGAAATCAGCACTTAATTTTTCATTTTCTCTTTTCTGGGAGCCTTCAATGGAACAGTTTCAATTCTAAATTTAAGATATGTTGCCAAAAACTGATTGAAAAAACATGGTACATGAAAAGATATTTAGGTAGGTTTAAAAAAAAAAAAAAAAACCAAAAACATGGATATGAACACTGCTTGAAAGGAAAATGACTTTTACATCATATTTCTTTATCCTTTTAATAGAAAAAGACTCCTTTCTTTAAACTTTGGAACAACTTGGTACCTAAAAATATCAACGTTATGGTGTTGATTAGATATTTTAAGAGCGTAGGTCAAAGCTTGGAAGTTTAAGAACTATATCTCGAATGGAAAGAGTTTGCATAGTTTCAGCATTCTCTTTTTTCCCACATTTCCCTTAATAATATCGGATTTTAAAGTTATGCTGTTTTCTATTTTCATGTTCCCAGACATGGATGATTTTACCTTTAACTTTAGATATTCAAAGGCATAATGTTGGAACTGGTATGTATTTTCCCATCTCTATTTTTCTCAGATTTGAGTGATCAGGTAACCTCTTCCTGTTTGAGTGATCAAATTTTTTTATCTGGTGTTTGTCAAAATTACTACCTTAGGCTCAAAATAGTATGATGATATAAATATGATAAATTTTTGAGTATCTAATTCTTTCACAGCCACAAGATCTTAGGGTGCCAAAAGAAGAGCACATTCCTCTTCAAATTTATTCATGTTACAAATTAAATAGACCACTGACCCGAAATGAAACTAGATGAAAAGGAATTGAATCTCCAATTTGAAATGTGATAGTTGTTAAAAGGTAAGTGTTAACTACTCTAACCTAGTTCAAATCCTTTTGAACTTGATTTGTTAAAGTTAGAACTGGGTTGAACCAGTATACATTGGATTGAACCATTTTCACCAATTTCTCTTGGTGTTAGCTTTGTACAATGCCTGCCTATTCGGCGAGACATGCCTGGAATGAACTGTCTGCAAGAAAGTACACAGGTATAAAACTACACAGATAATACAAAAAAGGGAGGAGGGTATCAACTGTTGTATTATAGACAGACTACATGAAATGCAAGATATGATCAGAATTTGGGGACACAAGTCAAGTCAAGAAAACACGCAGCTGGCGCTCACAGAGGCAGGGCCAGGGAAGATGATTCTGAAAATGGAGAATCCAAGAGATAGAAGAAAATACAAATAGGGAAATCCTATTGGCAAACACTAAGCATCCTCTGGGATGTTGTCCTCTGTCTAGCAGTCTAGTTTGGAGGGCCATGGCCAGGCTTTTAAAGAGACAAGTTAAACTAAACATTAACCCTTAGTGTAAGCTGGGCGAAGATGTACAGAGGCTCTCACCAAAGCAAGTGTGGGTTACAGTGGGCTTTTCAAATGAGTCCCTCTGCTGAGCACCCTCTTGTTTCCCCAGGCACTGTATCTCTACAGCCTGGGAGCCCAGGTAGCCTGGTCTAAACTCTCTGGTTTCCTCTTAGTCACTGTGTCAGGCTTCATGGCTGCAGCTACATAAAAGGGTCCTGTTGGGCAGAATGAAGTCAGCAGGACAATAATAAGATCAGTCAACAAAAAACAGACTTAGATACCTGTTTCTGAAATTGTGGAAGGGCTGAACTGTATAAATGAGACAAAAGGAGTGCATATAACTGGTCTTCTGAGCCAATGGCTTTTCCCCATTGTGGGGTGCCATCAACAGTTCAAAACGATAGTTTTGAGTATGCTGTACAGTTAAATGTTCCCTGTAGGAAGTGTGCTGTTTTGTCTGAGATCAATAATGTCCTATAAAGGGGGTAACATGGACCTTCTTGGTCAGGCCACCACCATGATGATGATGGCATTAAGAACTTTTGATGGAAGGGGATTAAAAACAGACTCTTAATGGCACCATCTCCTAAAGTGCTTGGGAATCAGGAATATTCATGGTTTTTCAAGCATGCTTGATCCAGAAGCATCAGAAATCCATGTTAACCTGGTTTGGCAAGTGAGTCATGACATAGGAAGAGTGCCAATGACCCTGGCAGTGCGGGTGACCCTTCACTATGTGCTGAGTTGTGCGGCTCTATTAGGGCTGCTTCAAAGCTTTGCCAGGCAATGTTGTCACGGGGTCTGTATAATGGTACCACCCTGACAGTTGTGTTCTCAGCTTCCAAAAGGCCCACCAATAGTGAGGCCTGCTTCAGAACTGAGACCTCAAAACCAGTTTAAACCAGTTAGAACTATTTTGAAATAAACTCATCCAAGGTTTGAAATGTTGACCTAAAATATTAACCTTAGCTAGTGCTTAAGAGACAATCTTAGGTTTGTTGCTGTTCTTGAATAATTACTTCTGAAGAGGTATTATAGATTATATTGTTGAAATCGTACCTTAAGGAAGGTAATTACTAATTCAGAAATGAATGAATTGGAGACAATAGTCAATGCATATTTCCTCAAATGGTCCCATTGCTGGCCTCCTTCTACCAAGCAATAGGCTTTATCAAATTTGCCCGGATTTCATGATCTTTCTCAACCACAATTGTTCTTGTGTGTCACTTTCAATCTAATGTTTACCATGTGTTGCCTATTTATAGGAAATGCATGCATGTGGTACTGTTTATATACAACATGTAGGTTTACTGCAACAGATTTAGTCAAATGGGAATCAAGTCAAGGTGAAATTTTATTCAAGGACATTTGTTGAATGCAAATCATTTTGCTTATGACATAAGCATTGCAGTTTGATCAAATGAAATGATCTCAAGCTATTCCAAGAAAAAAAAAAAAAAACCTTGTTCATTATTCATATCTCAATGATAGCAATTCCATTTAAGAAAAGTGATGGGTAGGGTCATGATAGGGAGATTACAAGAAGGGAGATTCATGGCCCAAACCTCAGGGGTCTGTTCTGAAATCATCCATTGGAGAGCCTCAAAGTGCAAAAATCACCACCAACACACTTCCAGCTTAGGAAGAAGAATCATGCCTAAAGCTCAGGCACTTTACTCAGCAGCCTCAAACCAAAGAGTCCCAGTTCATCCCTAGATTCTGTCCTCATTTATGATTCTAACCATTTTTATTACAGTCTCTAAACTAATTTATATATTCTATTTTATGACTTCATTTAGTTTGTTCCTCTAGCTAATAGTATTTGCTTTTTAACTCAATTTGTTTTTTAATCTTTTTTATTATTTTCTATTTTTATTGTTTCATTGCTAACCTATATCATATTTTATTAATTCTTGACTTTATTTTGCCACTTTATAGTGCTTATGTTATGCCACCTTATCTTACCCTTTCATTTTATTATGTTATATTATTTTTATTATCTACTTTAAACTATAATTCTTGTTTTCTTTTAAATGTTACTCAACATTTATAAATGGCAAGCAGAAATACTGGTTAGAAGGAAGCATCTGGGAGGTCAGTCTAGGCCCTAGGCAAGCAATATTGAAAGATATCTTTTTCACTCATAAGTTTTACAACATCTCTCCCAGAGCTCCACAAATTATTCCTAGATTTCCTCAGATAAATCTGTTGATTGTGAAATAAGACTGAAAGGCAACTCTATTATCAGGAATCCTTTATACAAGGTAAACGAATCAACACATAAACCAAAAATACACCCTCAGCACAAAGTTTAATAAGCCCCGAGGGACAGCACACATGAGTACCTGAATTATAGTGGTCTTCTTCCCTCATGAATTAGCCAGTCTCTTAAGGAAACAAAAAGTGTCATGATTTCTATTATACAAAACTGTTGGATTCTGGGTAAATTCTTAAAACAAACCACAGTTTACTTGAAGAAAGAAGGTCACAGTTATTGGGACCAGACAAAAGTCAGTTTAATTCAAGGAGAGAAACTGGCACATGTTCTCTCAGACTAATCTTTTTTTGTTTCTATGAAGAAAATGACTTCGTTGTTTTTCTCTTGCTACTTACATAACATCATTTAGAAAATTCAAATGATATGAAGTTCTAAGGAAGATATCACTTGGTATTCCACTCTGAATGACCACTGTTAATATTTAGTGCCTACTTTTTTATGCATCTACTTATGTACAAATACCCATAGGCGTGTCATGTTAGGTAAATGGCATTATATTTTATATGCTTTTTAAAAAATATAGTCTGTTGTCTTACTATTTTCCCCTTCTATTTTTGCTTATCTTAGCCTTCCTATTTCATTTTATACTCCCAACTGCTGTGCACATCATTCTTGATGTGTAACCCACATTAACAAACTAGTTGGTAAACTTCCATGTTGATATATATGCTCACAAACATATTTACACGCATGTGTGCACACACAGAGACATACATATACATGCTGATCAGGAAGGAAAGACTAGATTATGCTGCTGTAATAAATGTCCCCAAAATATAAGCAATTTATTTCTTAATCGTGATATATTTCCATCTTAGGAAATTCTGCTCCAACTTATCTTTACTCTTAGATCCTTGCTGATGGGGAGGTTGTTATAATTGTGGTGGAAGAAGGCAAAATAATATGGTGACACCACTGAGTTAAGACCTAAGCAAGAGATATCTTGCCTTAGTCCACATTTTCAGAAGGCACTGATCTGGCCTTCTCCTGGCTACGTGCCTCCAAATAGGACAAGCACTCTGAAGGGCCACATTTCTCTTCTGAGTCTATGTGCCTCCCTCTACCCCAATCTGGATTGTGCTACAGGTCCTAGGATTCCAGAATTCCTGCCCTAATGGGCTTTGTGGGGGCCTCTTCCCTGAGTTCATCCCTCTAGGGCAGAAAAGTCTTTAGGAGCATGTATCCCTTTAGCCCAAGAGGTAACCAAGAGTGTGATTTATGTGGGGAGTATGGCTGGAGCCTGAAAATGTGAGCTGGAATGTTCAAAGAAATGAGCTCAAGCCCCTTATGGTATGGAACAGATGGGAATTAGGGGTCCTACTGTATTTTAGCTGTGTAGTCAGTGTGTAGCACAACTTAATAAAGAAGCCGTATATTTCCCTCTGAATTAAAATATCTTTTTACATATAATGAAGATCACTTCTTGATTCTCTATTCTGTTCCACTGATCTATTTTTCTATGTTTATGCCAAAACTACATTGATTTCATAGGTAGTCATATTCTATATTTTAATATCTGGTAAAGCAATTCCCCTCTTATTATTAATTTTTTCTCTTTTCCCAAATATTATTGCCTATTCTTGGATATTAGTTTTCCACATAATTTTTTAAAAAATCATTTTATGCAATTCATTACAGAAAACTGATGAGATTCTAATAGGAACTGTATCATATTAATATACTTATATAACACTGATACTTTATCACTAAGTATTCCCACCCCAGAATACAGTATGCCTTCTACAAATTAAGATTAATTTTTTTTCTGACCCTTAATAACATTCTATACAACTGGCCCTGAATATTTCTGGTTAAATTTACTGCCAAATATTTTTATAGTTTTCATCATTATTGTGCATGAAATGTTTTCCCATTTCATTTCTACCATGTTATTGCTAGCACAAAGAAAACCTATTGGTTTTGCTTGTATTTATCCTGTACCCATCCTTTCCAAATATATATATATATATATACTTTTGTTCCAGTTGTGTTCCTCTATAAATATATAATATCATCAGCAAAAAAAAAGGGGGATTTTATAACTAATTTCTTGATAATTTATTACTAAGACCACCAAGGCAGTGGCAAGAGCTGTTAAACTATCTAGTTCTTGGTTTTAATTTAAATATATGAGTATTTTACCATGTAGAAAGATATTACCTATTGGTTTCTAGTGAATGCTCTTTATTTCATTCAAGTAAATTATTTTTATTTTTTCTTTGAGTATTTTTTTTTAACAGCTGCTGAACTATATAGTTCTACAGATCTTTCTTGCATTGTAATCTATAGGGTCAAGCTCAGTTGCAAAGAGCAAACAATTGAAAGCTGCAGTGGCTTAAAACATACAGAAATCACTTTGTTGCATAAAATATAGTAAATTAAGGGCTGGTATGACAGATCCACAATCGTTTGGATCCAAGCTCCTTCTATCCTATTGTGCTTCCACCTCAACAAGGTGTCATGGCTGCCTCAGGGTTAATTACTATGTTGCAATTCCAGCCAGCAGGAAGAAAAAAAAATGAAAAAATAAAGGGCAAGTCTCCTTCCTTTGACAAACCTTGCCAAAAGATGCACACACTATTTTGATTGCATTAGATTGTTCAGAAATGAGTCATCTGGCTGTGCCTAAATGTAAGGAAAGCTGGGAAATACAGTCTTCCACTTTTTTTTTTCTGTCTTTTATATCATTGCTATCAGTCATTTCATTTATATAGGCATGCATAACCATATATACACACACACACACGCATACATAGTCGAATACATTGGTGGTATTATTATTTTGAAAGAACTGCTGTTAGATCAATTAAGAATAAGAAAAATAAAAGTTTACTATATATATATATGTGTATATATATATATATGTAAGCATACATAGTCGAATACATTGTTGGTATTATTTTGAAAGAACTGTTGTTAGATCAATTAAGAATAAGAAAAATAAAAGTTTTTATTTTACCTTCACATATTCCTTCTTTAAGGCTCTTCCTTACTTTATGTAAATATGAGTTTCTGGCTTCTATTATTTTTCTTCTCTCTAAAAAATTTCTTTTAACATTTCTTGAAGAGCAGGTCTACTGACAATAAATTTCCTCAATATTTTTCATCTGAGAAAGTCAACTTCTCCTTCACTTTTGAAAGATAATTTCACAGAATTCTAGGTTGGTTTTCTCTCTCTCTCTCTCTCTCTCTCTCTCTCTCTCTCAACACTTTAAAAATTCACTCCACTCTCTTCTGTTTGCACGCTTTTTGAGGAGAAGTGGGCTGTCATTCTTGCCTTTGCTGTTCCAGAAGTAAGGTGCTTTTTCCCTCTAGCTTCTTTCAGGGTTTTTCTTTCTCTTTCATTTTCTGTATATTGAACTGATATGTCTAGGTGTAATACTTTGGCACTTATCCTGCTTGATGTTCTCTAAGCTTCCTGAATCTGTGGTTTGGTGTTTGGCATTAATTTAGGGAAATTCTCAGTCATTATTGCTTCAAATGTTTTCTGTTTCTTTCTTTCCTCTCCTCTGGTATTCCCGTTATGCATGTCACACCTTCTGTGGTTGCCTCCCAGTCCTCAGATACACAGCCCTTGTTTTACAGTCTTTGTTCTCTTTCCTTTTGTATGGATATGTCTTCTACCTCAGAGATTCTTTCGTCAGCTGTGTAGTCTACTAATTATTCCATCAAAAGCATTCATTGGTTAATGTTTTTTATTTCCAGCATTTCTTTTTTGTTCTTTCTCAGACTTTCTGTTTCTCTGCTTGCATTGCCCATCCGTTCTTGCATGCTGTCTACTTTACCCATTAGAGCCCTTCGCATATTAATCATAATTATCTTAAATTCCCAGCCTGATAATTCTAACATCCCTGCCATGTCTGGTTATGATGCTCTCTCTCTTCTAATTGCCTTTTGGTATGCCTTGTAATTTTTCCTTTACAGCCAGACGTGATGTACTGGGTAAAAGGAGTTGCTGTAAATAGGCCTTTAGTGATATGCTTGATGGTGAAGTATTGTGGGGAGGAAAGCATTCTCTAGTTCTATGATTAGGTCTCTGTCTTTTAGTAAGCCTGTGCCTCTGGACTGTGAATATCACAAGTGTTTCTCAGTTTTTTTCCTCCCCCTTAGGTGAGATAGGATGACCACAGTGGGCTGAAGTTGGGGATTTACCTCCCCCTCCAGGTCAGTTAGGCTCTGGTTTACTAGTTTCTCCCAAGCTCAGGCTTTGTCAACATGAAGTTTTTAACTCTCAGACTTGCCCACACTGAGCCTCCAATTTGACAATTACATCTCAAGCTTTCCTACCCGGGCACTAATTTCTTCAGGCCATTTCAGCTTTGAGTCTCTGCTCTGGTAAGAAGCAACACCCTGTATTCGTTCACCTGTCTCTTTACTCTTGGGGAAGTGCTTTGACTTTTGTCTTCTCCTCTTTGATGTATCCAAGTAGAGTTGTTACTTTTTCAGCCTGTGACTTGCTGTCAGGATGGAGTGGCAACATTCAAGTTCCTTACATGTGGCCCCAGAAATCGGAGGTTAGAAACACATTCTTTATTCCAGGGAACCACATACATAGCTGAAATTGTGATTTTTTTTTTTACCATTGAAGATGTATAGAACAGGTATTGAGGAATAGCCAACAGTTATTTCCACAAGTATCCACTCTATGACATTTGGATTTTTATCTTTTGTTTATTGTAATGAATTATATTGACAAGTTTCTTAATATTGAAAATTATTGAGTTGAAAGTTACTTAGTCATGTTGTATTATTTTTAATATTTCCCCAAATATATAAATTACAAAATTTGACCCCAAAAAAGTAGAAAGTATGAACTTACCAAAAGAGATATTATGACACTTGTTAAAATTCCTCCATTAAAAAGATACCAGGATTACTTGGTTTTATAACAGTTGCATCTATACTTCAAAAAATAAAAACAGACAAGTCAAATGTCATTTAAAGCATGCCAGACCATTAAAAATGGGAATATTTCCAAATCATTTTATGAAGACAGCATTATTTTAATATTAACAAACTGTTAGAGATTGTTTGTAAAAACTGTAGCTCTATACCACTTATAAATTGACATGTAAAATTTTTAGGTAAATTAATTGCAATGTTCATAAAAAAGCTGTTGGTTTGGGAACTGAAGGATGTGCCCACTAAAAATTTGTCAGGTGTACTTTATTGTGGTTTTAAAAAAAAATCTAGGTCCCCTGAATGCTGGTGGAGTAATTTAAGTAATTTAAGTAATTTGAGCTATCAATGTAGAGCTACAGCCTCCCTAAAAACCCAATTTCTCAATTTTTTAATATTATTTAACTGCTGAAAGTCTCAATTTCTTCATTTATAAAATTAGAATAATAATTTTCTTGGGACAATTAAATAAGATAATGCACATAAAGTATCTCTTATGGTTTTGGAATACGAGTGCTAAATATTCTGATAAATGGTATTTGCCATTTCCTACAACCTAGAGAAGTAGAGTTTGCATGCAAAGACCCTATTCTATTAACTTACCTAACACTTTTCCAGCAAAAAAAATTGATTCTTCATATCTCAGTTTTGAGGTTCTTTTACTCTTCTGGCTTTATGAACAAACACCTGGCAAATTGGGATAACTCTTTTAAAAATGAATTTTACTTCAATTAATAATTTCTCATATTTCCCTCCGAATTATAGGCAGTTTTCAAGAGTGCATGAAATACAATAGCATAAAGTAGACATAGAAGAATTTTTAAAATAAAAAAGAAAGGGATATTGGAAAGATTTTTTAAAAATCATGAATTATGTAAATTTAAAAAAAAACAAACTGCGTACTATACAGTCCTATGAGCGTGTTGTGGTTGAGCCATGTACTTTGCTATAAAACTCCTTGCAGTAAGTGCTGCAAGATACTCAGTTAGCTCCCGTGCATTTTAAAACTGAATTTTCTGTTTTGGTTCCTATTTTTTTAAAAAGGTCTTTATATGTATTAATAGTCATACTCCTCTTATAAAGGTGTATGAAATTATTTTGATGTCTGATATCAATTAAAAGATCTTGTAAATTCTGTATATGCTAGGTACCAACCTAAACATTGACTTCTTTCAAAAAATATGGGTAGTAGAATTACTAATGACATTTTCCAAAACTACACATATAGATGACGTTGATGATTTGGGTTTAGAGGGTTGTTTTATTATGAGCCATTTTCCTAGCTGTGGTTAACTATATGATTTAATTAGAAAAACATTCAGCCAATGATATTTAGAAATATAATAATTCGAATGATAACTAATCAAAATCTCACTTGTATTTTAAGTCAAGAAAAATGAGTTACACAAATCTTAATAGTTAACATGACTATGTCTCACTCAATCTGAACTTCACAAAAACCACCTCTAAGTCTGGGAACATAACTAGAATGCCTTGGTCTTAAGGGTTAGTATGGCTGTGACAGATCAATAGACTCTTAGCAAACTACCTTTGGATGTTCAGGGAATTTTGTTCTCACTCCTTGGGAGATGCTTCTGCTCTCTCATTGCTGTTTTACATTAGGATCAAGCAGGTTTTAGGTGCAAAAACCCTACTACTTTGTCAGCGTTAGCACTGTGCCAAGAGCCTTGTGAGATTCTTTTAGCTTTCATTTAACTATTATTAGCCTTGATGACAGGAACAGAATTTGAATATGAAGCAAGCTTTGAGAGCTTATCATAAGATCCAACTATTAAGTATCTGCAAAATTTGCATTTTAAAACCAATGCAAGAATGAGTCAGGCAGAAATGGGATCCAAACAGCACATTTTAAAAACTTGTTTAAGTCCACTTTTCTCTTTATAACTTAGGACTAATACCTGAATATTGTTTTAGAGCATAAGTTGGCAAATTTTTTTTTTCTGTCAAAGGCCACATAATCAATATTTTAGGCTTTGCAGGCAATATTGTCCCTGCTGCAACCACTGAACTCTATCATTTTAACGTGAAAGGCACCACAGACAATACCTAAACAAATGGCCATAAACCATGTTCCAATAGAATTTTATTACTAACCCAGCAGACCAGATTTGACTTGTCAGTAATAGTTTGTACACCCCTGTTTCAGAAAATGAAGTCTATATCCTCGGTTACAAGATTGATCTGTACGTTTTTAAAAAGATAGTATTGTCATTCAAACCCATCAGGTGACTTACATAGTTATTTGTCACCAAAATATTAAGTTGTTTAAAATACTAGCTAAGAACTCTAAATACGCTAGACCCCATGTACGAGCAAGCTTACCATTTAATGATATCTCAAATATACAGCAAACCATATGATTTTATAAGAGAGGAATTATATAAGATAATGTTGAAAAAATAAAGAGAACTAACCCTTCATATTTAGTAACTTAAAGACATGTACGTTTTTCTAAAGCAATCTACAGAATGATTTTTTTTTTTTTGCATATCAAATTCATTTTAATTTCAGTTTCATGGAAAAATGTAAGTAGTTAAATATAGTTACAGAATCCAGATATGGCTGAATTGACTCTAAATGTTAGGGGTTTCCTCTTTAATCTCACTGTGCAGGGTGAAATATTTTACCCTGCACATGGAGCTTGTCACTAACATTGGATGTTCTATGATTTTCAGTGTGACATAATTGTGGTAAGGAGAGAATAGCTTGTAGGTAGACACATGTAAGGTCTTGTAGCATTTTTATACTGGTGGCTCATTTGCTTTCTTTATAATTTTTTGAGATACAATGATAACAATCTCAGGGGAATAATCGTTCACTATAGGAAACTACATGGATATTGAAATTTTTTTAAAAAGCCCACCAAAAAAGTGAAGACACAAAAGCTTTTTAATAAAGTCACATGCTGACAGGTATTTCTGACTGTGTAAAAATAATGACTTGTTTGTTTACTTTTGTTATATATTACAAAACAGGCTTTATCTGGCTATGAAGCATTTTAAAGTACCCCTCTTCCCTTCTGTAAAAAATTCCACTACATTATTGACATTAGCACCAAAACTGTATCTCCAAAACTCTTTTTCTATTCCTGTGGAATATTTTGGGGTTAGATGTTCAATTAATCTGCCATGGTTTAGCTTCATGAGGCTCAAATGTCTTTTTAACTCTGCCGTTATATCTGTAAGTGGGCCAAGAGCTCTTTAAAATTTAAAGAGTAAGAAGAGAATTGGGATGTACACAAGGAAAGCATCATGTTCTGCAAAACACTGTTGCATTTCAAATCAAAATAATTAATGGAAATGATTACTCATGAAACAGTTGTTCTTTTAAATACCTGGTCTACATTTTCATTTTCCTTAAATGTATGGCTTTTTTAAGTTCCACCATTTTTTTCATGTTCTATGTAAAGCCTGCCTTTTCACGACATTTATACTCTTTGAATATTTATAAACTGCTACCATACTCTCAATTCTTTTCCTTTAAACTTGATTCACATTTTCATGGGTATATGGATATTATACAATAAAATGGGAGAAATTAAATGACAGAGAACCAACCTCTTTTTTTGTTGATAGGTTCTAAAATCCTTCATCTCATTCCAACAAGAAAGCTTTTAACTCTCTACCAATTTCTAACTATTAACTCTCATCTTTAGTTCTTTATCCCTTCAAATACCAACGATTCATGTACTCTAACGCAGCTTGGCAGATTTACAATATATAAATACTGGGAGAATCAGATTCTGTGCCAATAGTTGTAAACTATAGATGCACAGTGATTATTTTCAGAAATGGATGTATGGAATGTCCACAGATGTTTGGAGTTTAGTCTCTTTGAAAATGTATTTGAGTTATGATGGAAATAAACAAATATCAGTGCAACTAAGCAATGAAGACATTTTTCTGTTGGTTATATTAACACTACGCTGTGTTCTCCAAGTTGTGTGTTTTAAGTATTATTAACTTCATATCTGACATTGACTAAAATAGTTAAGTACAAATGCTGCTGAGTGAAAAATAACACTACAATGTTATTTCTTATACTAAAAATAACGCTTATTCTGCATTTCCAAAAACAAGGATACAATAGCTTTCACCATCAGAAAATAATTCTTCCTACAATAAATAATGTCTCCTTTGCATTCTCCCTCAAAATATAAATCAGAATTGAAAACCAGTTCCAGGATTACAAGTAACATCTGGGTTAAATTACATAAACAAACCCAAAACGTATTTATCACTTTATCGACCAAATATTTTATCAGCTTGACAGTGTACACAAGGATTAAAGTCAGATTGTTGAGCTTTTATATGTAGGTAAATGTAATTCAGTGTGGTGTGCACATGGAATACAGTAAAGGCAAAAAGAGATACTCAGATGAAGAACAAGTAGAGTCCAGATAACCAGCCTTCAAATTAAGTAAATTCTGTTATTTCTATTTTGAAATCACAGTTCTGGTAAGTTGCCACTCTGTCTTAGTGGTAGCTACACTCATATATTAGTTTCAGTAACATTTTGTATAGTCTATTGTGTTTTTCACATAGCTAGTCATATTATTTACAAATAAAAAGTTTTACTTTTTCTTTTCAGAGGCTTTTGTATTTGTTTGTTTTGCTTTACAACACTGGCTAAGACATTTAGCAAAATGTTGTACAGAAGTGCTCAGAGTTGGTATCTTTGCCAACTTTGCCTAGTTTATGATCTTGGAGATAGAAGCACTTTCACCTTCAAAACTCACGTTAGCTATAGGTTTTTCACAAATGCCTTTGTGAGGTAGACGACATTCCCTTTAATTCCTAATTTTTCTGAGTGTCTGTATAATAAATAGGTGTTAAATCTTATCAAATGCTTTTTCTGCATCTATTGAGATGAACTTGTGGGGTTTTCCCACCTATATTCTGTTAATTATGTGAACAGCATGGATTGGTTTTCAAATGCGTAACTAATCTTGCATTTCTGAGATAAATTCTACTTGGTCTTGATGTGTTTTCCCATCTATGGATTGCTAGAGTTTTTAGGAGTGCTTGTGGTTATGTTCATAAGGAATATTGGCCTATAGTTCTCTTTTCTTGTATACTTTTGGTTATGGTATAAGGGAAGTGCTGCCTTCCTCTCATTGTGTGTGTGTGTGTGTGTGTGTGTGTGTGTGTGTGTGTGTGTAGGCTCTGTAGTAATTCTCCTTTATGTCTTTTCTCATTTTTTTCTTTATCAACCTCCCTAGTGATTTTTAATTTTATTGATATCTTCAAAGAATATGCTTTTTTATTTTCTCTCTTGTTTTCCTGATTTCAAATTGATTTTGTTCTTTATTATTTCCTCCTTTTACTTATTCTATTTTTAGACTATTAAAATGAGGGGTTAGAGATTTTAATTTTTAATTTCTTCTATTCTAACAAGCATTTAAAACTATAAATTTTTTCTAAGTACTGCTTTAGCTAAATCACACATACATTGATATGCTGTGTTTTAGGTTTCATTTCATTCTAAGTATTTTCTAATTCTAATAGTGATATTTTTTGTTGTTCATCTTGTGTTTTTTTTTTTTTTAATGAAAAGTACTATTTAATTTCCAAATATTTGAAGACATTTCAGGTATCTTTTGGCTATTTGTTTTTAATTTAGTTGTGATCAGAGAACAAACTGCCTGATTTTATCTCTTTGATATATTTTTCAATTATTTTATATATGTTAGGACATATTTTATAACTCAACATACAGTATCTCTTAGTGTGTTGCATGGGCACTTGGAAAGCATATTTATTCTGTAGCTATTTTGTAGAATTCTCTATAAATGTTAATTCAGTCTAGTTGGTTGTTAATGCTAATCAATTTTTCTTTATCCTTACTGATTTTCATTTCACTTATGGAATCAATGACTGAGAAAGGAGTATTAAAATGTTTTTTAAAAGTTATATAGTCTATAGGTAACATAGGAAATTTACCTGATATTTTTATTTAAAAATTTCAGAGTCAAAACATTAAAGATTAAAATTTAACTATTGTTCAAAAGAAAATATTGATTTCAATTTGATAATATAAAAATCCAACAAAATAGAATAAGGAATAAATGAATTGTACAGAACTAGTTAATTTTGGGCCTACTTAAAATTTCCTTATACAACATATAATTTCCTTGATTTAAGCATGATTTCAAGAGAACCAGATTAAAATATTTAGAGAATAATTCCACTTCAAATTTCAAGGTAAATAACTTACTTCTCCATATCTCTTTTGTGGACTATTTTTATCTTTTTCCATGTATGGTGGAGTTTAACATTCTAATTTTGTAAGTTGAGATTTCTTTCTTTACTGTATAAGTATTCAAATTGTCATTCTTTCACTACTACATATAGTCACTAAATACATAAAAAAACCAATTAATTCAAACCTTTTTTCCAGTTAACAACTCTTTTGACTTCTGCTGGGTGACATTGACTGCGTCAAAGTGAAAATATAGATATATGTAAAAGAAAAAAAATGTTTTGAGAAAGACAGAAAAGAATCAGACAATCCAGAAATTTAAATTTTAGCCTTAAAATAATGAGTAGCTTATAAGAAAAAACGTCTTTTTTCCTTCACAGTGCATAATTTATTTTAACATATTAGAACAACTTAATTTTGTTGGACTTGCACAATAACACTGGACTTCTTTGGCTCATCGATTCCTAATTTTTTGTGTGTGAAGATATTGATGTTGTATTGTACAGATCCAGATGTCAGGCACCATGCCATATTGCTAACATGGGCAGCTGATTTATAGTTATTTTTTGCTATTAATTTGCTGCTCAAGGATTTCCTCCTTCAAATTGATGAATCAAGACATTATCTGGGCTAAGAAAACTGTTTCCTAATTTCTAATGCTCTGACCTCAGGAATGTTTAAGAGAAAGTTGCTGTGATATATGTATGAGTTTTACAATAAGTCTGTTAGATGTCGTCTTCAAAAGGAAGAACTGTCAAATCACAAACCAAAATGTAAACGTTGGCAATAGTAGGAGATTTTCCTGTAACACAAATGTCAGCTACACAACACCCCATTAATTTGACTTATCACTTCACTCCAAATAAGTCCATGTATTTTGGAAAGAAAAACCCTCCTTATATTCTCAACAAATCCAATAAGGCATGAGGAGAGAGGATAAAGATTACTTTTGTGGCTTCTTGATCTAGAATTCTACTTCACACTAATAATCTCTCTTCTGTCCCAACTTAAACTTGAGATATATCTTCTTTGATTTCTACAAAACAAGTAAATAATCCAATATGGTAAGAATTTGAAGGCATAGTAGACTGCTAAATAATTTCTAGAATAGAAAACAGAAAAGCTTTTATGTTCTGGCCACAAAATCAGCTTGAAATTAAAAAATAAGTGTCATCCCTCAAAATTCCCTTTGAATACACCACCACCATGGATTGGCATTGACATTTCACTCTATGAAATCTCAGTTTTTTTCATTTATGATCTCCCTATAGTAAAGTCGTTGTCTGCCTTTTTTCCTGAAACTTGGTGCCAGCCAATACCAAAGTTCTTGGTATCTAACCTCCTACTCAAAGAACTCTTGAAGTAACATTTCTAGTTCTCTTTCTAAGAATTCTGGAGAAAGCTGTTATATTAGGAGACTGATAGATAGAGAGACAGATGATAGACAGGTAGATGTAGATATAGATATAGATATTATTTATATATAATCTATATAATGGATAAATTACATGTATTATAAATTATATTATAAATTACATATAAATGATAAATTTTATAATTCTATAAATCATATATATATAAATTTTAATTTTGTTATATTTATGGAAGAGGTAAGAGAATTTTATTCAACATTGTAGAGCATCTCTGCTGTTATGGAAGGCTAGGCACAGAGCACCACTCTTAGTGAAGGCAACTTGACTTGTCATACATTTGAGAAATTCTACCATTTTATAACATAATAAAATTTAAAATAAATACAAACTTAGTAAAAGAATATTAAATCTCTAATATCAAATACTGTTTTATATATTTAGGACATACTGTTTTTCTAAAATGTCTTTTACCATAGACCTTACTTTCCACCATTATGACCTAAAACTTCCTTGCTCACTAGGAAAATATAAGAAACTAGATACCATTTGAATAAAATGCTATTACTTATAAACCTATAAAGTATTAATTTCTAAATTATGTTTTCAGTAGCCACGTCCATTGCAAACATGCTATTTTCAAGAATACAAGACAAAAGAGAGTTTAAAATAGTCTTATTTTCCCCTATGACATGTTCCATGTTAAAGGCCAGACTTGCCATAAAGGCTTAGAAGAGTAAAAATAAATTTGTATTTCTCCTTTTTTCATGTGCATTTTTAATAGTTTCCGCTTTAATAACCAAAAAACACCACTGAAAATAAAATTTATTCCATTCTTTTAAAAAGCAGTTGTCCACCACCCTTTATAGGGAAATGAGGTTTAAAAGGTTTCAGTGGAGAAAGGAAAGTTACAAAGTAGAAGAAACAATCTCTAATCTTAGGAGGATAACATTCATACAGAAACCCAGAAAAGATCAAGAGTTCACAAGAGCATCTTAAATAGTAAAAATTTACTGTACGACATGTTACAAAACACGACTTAATTGTTAAGGCAGTGGGAGGGAGTATTCAGCATGGGATGAAGTTTGACTTACAGGTTAAATCTTGAGCTAGAAGTTGGAACTTGAAAGTATATATTTAACTTGTATATTAAACTAGCATATTACATGACTTAATTGAAATATCAATTTCTTTTTATTTCCACAGTTATTCTCTAAACTTTATTCAGTAGGGATGGTTTCCTTTGGTACCTAATGAAGTCTCATGGGCTGACTCTTAGATAATAACTGTTCTATGGTCACTTCAAGACAAACACAAACTCAATTTAGTAATTAGAATGTCTAGTCTGAGATAGTAATCAAAATTTTTAACTGGGTTTAACATTAAATCTTCCTACACCAGCATGGTCCTGCTTTTCACAGTTTGCTGACCTGTTTTTGTTCCTTCCTTCCAGGGGTTGGTGGTAAGAAAAGAGAACAAGTAAGATCATACTGGGCTCCTTGGTTGTTATCAGGCTTTATACCTTCTGGACCCAGAGATTTTTAAGGTTGACTCTCTCACAGAGCATTTTGATGAGAGTCTCCAAAGAGTCTCAAATTAGTCACTCTGCAGTTTCTTTCTCTGCAGGTGAATTTTTTATCTTACTGATACTGGGGTCTCCAACCAGTATAACCCCTCATCAGTTGGTTTCTGCACTTTCTCTTGCTTTCCCTCTGTTCGTGTTGTGGTACACTGGAGCCAGCTCCTACAGTCTCACGAGAGCAGATTTACTCATTTCTTTCTGACTCCATGTGATGCCATGTTGACAGCTCAAAATTAATCAGAATGGCAATATTTACACCACAGAAATAGACAGATGATATAAATTGGGAGTTGCAGGAGCAATGCTTCTATTTTTTTGTTTTGAGAATCAGTTTTCAGCACAACACTGAATCCATGGCAAAGACTTAACCATCCCTTGCTCCAGCAAACCACAGAAGTACAGGCAAATCCCAACATTGCTTCTTCTCTTGGCTCTATCACCAATACAGCATCTAGCACTGTTTCACCCTCTAAATATACCTGATGGGAGCCAGACCACAGAAAATCTCAATATAGGAGTCATATGTCAAGCTTCCAAAGTACACTTGGAAGTCTCCTCATCATCTGGTTTGATGAAAGAGAGCAGGCAGACACTCTGCCACCAAGAGGGTATGGCTCACAGCACAGCTTTCTCCAGAGATCTTCTGCCCAAAACCCTTTCTTCTGATCCACAATATGACTCAGTCCTATATCCTCCAACTAGTAGAGGATCCAACAGTTGTACAAGTGGTGAATTCTGTATTTATGATCTCTCCTTGAAAATTCACATCTATTTTGTCTTGGTGTCTTGTTCGAAACTCAATTTTAGCATTGAGTTTTAAAAATTAAGCACAAATGAAAAAAAGGAGGGAATCCCAAACATATATTGTGTATGGAAGAACTAACAAAAATAAAGCAAATGAGATAATATGCCAATCCTATATTTTGTTATTATAGTTGTTGGGATTTTTTTTCATGTGTGTGTGTGGGGGGGGTGGGTCATGTGTTAAAATTTATTTAATTTAAAAGAAAGAAAACTATATTAACTGAGCACCAAGCATGTGCTGGGTTCTATGCTAGACTAGGCAGTGCTTCTTATACTTAATGTACAAAGGAATCTCCTGAGAGGTCTTGTTAAAATGCTGAATTCTGATTCAGTAAGTCTAGGTGGGGCTAAGATTCTGTATTTCTAATGAGGTTATTGGTAATGCTCATACTACTGGTATGAAACTTTTATAAACAGCAAAGGACTAGTGATGGAAAAAACACACACACACAAACTCAAAATAATTGAAACAATTTTATGAGATGGTTATTATTCTCTCTATTTCATCAATAAGAAAACTGAAGCTGAATGAAATGAGCTTGTCCAACTACACAGGTATGTGGCAGAGGGGATTCACAACCACATTTGTCTTCTTCCCTACTCTTCCCATTGGATGACACAGCATCCCTGAGTTGTTATTATTGTTATTTTCAAGCTATAAACTTTCATCTGGTAAAAAATTGTTGACTTTTTTTCTCATAAAATGATTGACTTTCCATTTTTAAGTAACTTCAGATTCTCACTGTTTAATAGCCCACAGTTATAATGGATTTAATCAATGCCTATGAAATGTCTTCTAGATGTGTGATCCATGTCAAAATGGTACGGATGACTGTACTACAGCTGCAGTTTGTACTCCATAGAGATATATCTATGAGTCTCCAGGTTATCTCTCGTATGCAGTTTAGTGTAGAGACTTTCTTCATCTCATTCACTTACATTGAATTTGTACAGAATGCTAACAAAGGAAACAAAAGCTGAGTCCAAGGAAAAATGTGATTAATGTGGGCCTTCCCAAGAAAGGTGGAACTAACAACCTCAACCAGCAAATTACAATTTAAAAAGATAACAATCTTTAAGTCCCTGATCGATTACCGAACACCTGGGTTATATGTAGTACATTAGTACAAAATACAAAATTGTTGGTTAAATAATCGTTCTTTTAATATCGATGTTTATATATTTATTTTTTAATTGTTGTCATTGCTTTGAGGTTGTTTATAACTAAATGAATAAAGGAAGACGGAAGGACATGCTAACAAAAATAACAGAACAGCCTTAGCCACAGAGAATTTCCTGAAACCAGAATAAGGAATAAGCTATGTGAAAGAAAAACATTAGCAAGTCATTTTGTGAAACAGTAAAATTTCCAAACATAATCGAAAAGAGAAAAAAATCTTGTTCAAACTAAATATCCATTTCTGAGCCTGAGGCAATAAGTCAATAAATAAAAGGTGGGAAAAGTTCAGTCTTAATATTAGAGAAAAAATTTTTTCTTTACTAACTTACAATATGATTGAGGAGCTATTTCATAAAAACAAAAAGAAACGTGTAAGTAAAATTCACTTTTTAAAATATATAAAATTATGTTCTTTATGCAATTGATTCAATAAATCGTTATATAATTGGGTTCATTGAGTTTTAACTTTGAAAACATCTCTTTGGATATATGAGTTTAATAATTGGGAATCTTTTCATGTGACATATCAAAAGACCCAAAACAAGCATACAAAATGTTTGATTATCTCAACACAGCTGTTAAAAATCATTTTAGTAAAAGTCAGCAGCATTCCTGGTTATAAATCTTTTTTAAAACTAGGATGAAAAAGCATTTTATTTATGTGCAAAAATATCACTCTATCTAAAATCAATAGCCATTTTCTTAATAGAGAAACTCTATTAGGCAGCCCCATACATTAAATCCTACAACAGGCAAAGGATGTTCACAGTTCCCACTAACATTTAGAATTTTCCTAGGTATAAGGAAAATTTCCTAGGTATAAGGAAAAGAACTTGAACTATTCCATATTGGAAAAGAGGGATACTACTCTACCTAGAAAATCCAAGATAACCATTTGAAAAGTTACAAGACTTCATAAGAAATTTCAGTAAATCGGATGCAAGATAAAATAAGAAAAGCAATCAATTCTCACCACACAAGCACAAGCCAGTTAGATTAGAAGAAAGATAATAGTCAGGTGGAGGTGGGGGGGGAGCAAAATATGTAGAAGTAGCCTTTTAAAACATGTACAAGAATCGTGAATATCTTTTTTGGGTTATTTATATAAACATCAACTTAACTATGTGGTAAAACAGCATATGTACATGGATGAGGAAATAGAGTATAATCAAAATATCAGTTACTTTATAAATAAGTGATTATATAAAAATTTCAAGGAGAACTTCTTTTGAAACTAAACAAAATTTTAGATTTGATGCGAAATAATGAATGATGAAGAGTTAAGAGAATTTTGAAAATGAAGTGGAATGGGTGAAGGGAATTTAAACCTACCAAATATTAAAAGGGAATTTAAAACTACCAAATATTAAAACATACAAGTCTAACAATGTGAAGAACATGGACTCTCAAATATATGAGTTAAATATGTAATAAATAAGGCATTCCAAATGAACAAGGAGGAGGGGGAAATTTGTTTGATAAATAGTTCTGAAACAATTCTAGAATGATGAAAGTTAAATGAAAAAAAATTACATCATAAAAAAATAAAATTTAAGTAAGCAAATTCTCTAGTCATGGGAGAAAGAGAAAAGCTAAAGCTCAGAAATAAGGAAACAAATTACTAGATTTAAAGGTCTAAAATAAAGTTTTTCTTTAAAAACCATAAACTTTACACAACTGGGTAAAATATTTGCAAGATAAATAAAGAGCATGAACTGAGCATTGACAAAACTGGAAATAACATAGCTAACACTTAAAGATAATGTTTTCCCTTACTAATGATCAAAGTAAAAAAAAAATTAAGACAATAACATGTTTTTCATTCTTCAAAATAGTAGACATTTTAAACAATAAGAATAGCCAGTACTGCATACTTTGTTCTTATGTTTTCTGAAGTCATTTAGAAGTTACCCATTCAGTAAAATGATCTACCAGGTTATTACAATGAAAACAAGTCTCATATAACATTCTCCCACGTTTAGCAATTTTTAAACATTCATTCATGAACAAGCAGGCAAAAAGTACTTGCGTGGTAGTTTCACTAAAGAGCCAGCTCTGTCTTTTTAACTAGTCAGACCCCCTATCTTCATAAAAACTAACAAAAGCCAGATGTATGACGGCCTCCCAGAAGCAAGACCTAGTGGTCGACTCAAGACAACCTGAACTCTTAAACCAATGGCTGGCCACAGGGCCATTTAGGAATTGGGCAGTATTTTAAGGGTAAAGAGTATAGGCCCTGCTGGTTTCTTATTCTACATTCACATAAGCATACAGTGTCTAAAACATTTTTAACCAAATCACTTTTCCTGAAAACTTTAAATTTTACTAAGTAGTGAAATTATGCTATTTATAAATTGCCAATTTCACCAATAAAAGCTAATTTATGATCATTATTATGTTAATTCCCATAATGTTTGTCATCTGAGACATAGAAAACAGAAGCACTTATATTAGCCACTGATGGGGTATGGACTTCTTGATCAGAAAGAACTCCAGCTGAATTTCTTTGGACTTTTGCACCGTGGATTAGCACTTGGGTTACTGCTTAACCTACCAAAGCCCGCATTCTCTGTACAAAGTGAATTATAAATATTTAACACCTGGTATATTTTTTCCTCTTCCAAATGATACTTTTTCTATGCATTCTGTATTTCTATCTACGGAGACGATTGGAATTTCTACACCATTCAGGTTACATTCAGCTTAGGTCCATCAACACTAGTTCTGGTAAATCATTGCAAATGTCAAATTCTTCAAGACAAAAAGAAATCTACAGTTTGTACAGAGTGGCAATTATTCTTCTTTTTAAAAATGTGTTGCACGCTCTGCTGAGAAAGATTACCTTACTTTTATGGATTTGATGGTAGTCTAATCTTTTGCAATCTCAAACTTATTTCAATAGCCTTACCTCATTGCTCTGGAAGCCAAACAAGGTCAACATGTAGTCTTTGGAAAGGCACTCGGCACTGTTTATGATACCACAGCTATTTGGCAGTGATGCCTGCCCATCCCCCGCCATCAATCTCAGGCAGCCTGCATCTCTGCCAGCAGCCATCAGTGAAGAGAGGAAATAGTACTTCAAAGGTCTCCCTGTGGCTCATAAAATATCAGGGGGATTGACCCCAGCCAAAAGGAAGATTGTACATTTGGCAGTTATGTTTGGATATGATGACGAGATAATCCATAGAAATGCAGGATTAACTGAGAGGAAGTTTGGATTTAATAGCCTCAGAGCAGGCTAAAAATAAATGTAAAAGATAACTGAAAATCGCTTAGGGGGAAAACACTTGGTATCTCACACCCATCATCCATCATCGAAGGAGAAGAAAATAGAGACAAAGCAAATAGTGCTGCTCGGAATTCAAAGAGTTGACCCTCGATGACAATAACGTTGCATATCCAGAGAATGAAAATGAAGAGATGAGGGAAGGAAACAAAATACTCAAAAGACATGATCAGTAAGTTGGTGAAGAAGTGAAAGCATTGCAAAAGTCTGGGGACAGTGAGCACAGACAGAAACTCTGAGGGGTTTAAAGCAGACCATGATTTCTAGGAAACTGGAAACCAGAAATCAGCTGGTGACTGACAACAAGTTTCAAGCCATTTCAAAGAA
This sequence comes from Pteropus alecto, assembly GCF_000325575.1. Taxonomy (NCBI): domain Eukaryota; kingdom Metazoa; phylum Chordata; class Mammalia; order Chiroptera; family Pteropodidae; genus Pteropus; species Pteropus alecto. The sequence goes on from NW_006436282.1 coordinate 12,319,269, forward strand.
GAGGGCAACATTGGATATGGGTACAAAGATCTACTAAATGTCCGAGGTTCATGGTCAATGCAAGTTAGAATTAACCTCTTTTACAATCAGATGAGAAGCCTTTTTCAGTTCCTAGTCATGAAAGTCTTTGACTCCAGTAGCCAGTACCTGGTTGCAGAGAGAGGGGAAGCTATTATCAGATTTTTGTGTTTATACTCATCTTGTTTCAAAAACAATATAAAGTATCTTACAAAAATAAAATAAAAACATTGTAATATGACAATAAAAATCAGAAGAAAGTGAAAGAATTCGGGCAAAAAGAAAACAAGGTAGAGCTTATGAAACAAAGCCAAGCATGAATAACATATAAAGCTTTACAATAAAATCTGATAAGAATGGTTTCCAGACCTTTTATCATGAGGTCATGTTTTTAAAATTAGAAATTTTTATACCTTCAAACTGCAATTTGTGCCCCCACAGCCATAACAATTATAACTGCACAAGTATCCATTGATGAATTATGCAACAATAAACTACGATGAATTCAGTTAAGTGAAATTGTAGTTTGTGAGTCAGAAGTGTATCCATGTGAGCAGAAGCTTTTTAGGTTGATATAGTCTCATTTATTTATTTTTGCTTTTATTTCCCTTGCCTTTGAGGTCAAAGTTATAAAAACCTTTCCAAATCTAAAGTCCATGAGTTTAGCACGTAGGTTTTCTTCTATGCAATTTATTGTTTTAGGTCTTATATTCAGGTCTTTGATCCATTTTGAGTTCATTTTTGTGTGTGGTGATAGATAGCAGTCTGGTTTTATTCTTTTGCATGTGGCTTTCCAGAAAAAGAAACAATCAACAAGACAAAGAAGCAACCATCCGAATGGGAGAAGATATTTGCAAGCAATGTCTCTGATAAGGGCCTAATATTCAAAATATACAAAGAACTCACACAATTCAACAATAAAAAAAAAAAATCTCATTAAAGATGGGGAGAGGACCTGAACAGACACTTCTCCCAAGAAGACATACAAGCGGCCTGCAGGCAAATGAAAAGATGCTCAACTTCACTAGTTATTAGGAAAATGCAAATCAAAACCACAACTAGATACCACCTGTTAGAATGGCTATTATCAACAAGACAAGAAATAACAAGACTTGGAGAGGTTGTGAGGAAAAAGGAATCCTCACATACTGCTGGTAGGAATGTAAATTGGTATAGTCACTATGGAATACAGTAGGAAGGTTCCTCAAAAAACTAAAACTAGAATTACCATATGACCTAGCAATCCCTTTTCTGGGTATCTACCCAAAAAACTTGAAAACATTTATCTGTACAGATATATGCTCCCTGATGTTCATAGTAGCATTGTTCACAATGGCCAAGACATAGAAACAACCGAAGTATTCTTTGATAGATGACTGGATAAAGAAGATGTGGTACATATATATGGTGAAATATTACTCAGACATACGAAGAGATGAAATATTGCCACTTGAAACAACATGGATGGATCTTGAGATTATCATGCTAAGCGAAATAAGGCAGACAGAAAGAGTTGAGAACCATATGATTTCACTCATATGAGGGATATAAAACTGAAAGTGGCAAAGAAACATGACAAACAAATGGAGACTCACGGACACAGATAGTGGATTAGTCTTTACCAGAGGGAAGCGGGGAGGTAGTTAAGAGTAAATGAGGTCAAATATGTGGTGACGGAAGGAAATTTAACTTTAGGTGGTGAACACACAGTGCAATACACATATGACATATAGGTTTCAAGTGTACAATTCACTTGAAACCTATATGATTTTATCAACAAATTTAACCTAATAATTTTAATTTAAAAAGAAGTGTATCTATTTTTCATGTAATATTTCATGTAATATGTAAGATTTTAATCTAATGAAAATATTTGATATTCACATCAGTTCATAGACCTTTCCAAAAAGTCTAATGCCTTGATTTAGCAAACTTATTTATTTTGTAAAGACTTTTCCATTCCATGTCTCCCCAAATACAATGGAAGTTTTAAAGGAAATACAGTGGGTACTAAATTACAGCTGTTAAGGCCTATATGAATTACGACCAAAAGGACTTTTCCTTGGGGTCTGTGGAAAAAGCTCACTATAGTCTCCAATGATCTGTTCTCCATTCCTTCTTCACAAATAGCCTCCCCTGATCTCCCCAAATATTAGCAGGTACACAGTCCCACACAGCTACCCTTAGTGTAGTCATGTGACTAAGTTTTTACTCAATGAGATGGACGTAGAAATGGTGTGAGCAATCTTCACCAAGGAAGGACTGTGCACTTTGCCTCCATCTTTCTCCTTTCTGCTGGGGGGAATGAAGACGGCACTGACAAGGGACACAGCATAACAGTAGCAGAGAAGAAAGCTGGATGGAGACTGGAGGTTTGATGAATTCATGGAAATTCAATAGTAGGACTTTGACTACTGGACTCGGTTTGCAGTAGAGAACAAGACTGTTTTGTAAGCCACTATTTATTTGGGTTTTCTGCTGTCACATATTTTCAAGTCTAATTCTAATTAATACATTATCTCTACCTGTCACCAATTTTCAATTCTAACATTTAATCTACATTTACTCTTAGAAAAATCACCCAATCTGAAAAAACTATAACCTATCTCCTACAACTTTGCAGCCTCATTTTTTGTCTTCGTCCCTAGCTCTTTCTGTCCTTTTCTTCTATCCTAGGCATTTACACTGATATAGAGTTACTGGTCTCTGTCATGACTATGTCTGAATGTAACTGGAGCCAATAGCTTTCTAAATCTATATCACTGATGTACTAGGATTTTTTGTCAAATTATTCCTGGGTTAATGCTGTAGTATTTTTTCTATGCCTTTCAATGTTGGGATTTCACCTTTGTTTTCTCAAGAAAATGTTCAAGAACCCCCATAGGAAATTTTATAAAAGTTCATGAACTTAGAATCTAAGTTCAAAAGTAACCTTCTTAGAAAAGTTTCTGAAAGTCTGAAAACAGCTCTATTTTAACTTCGCACTTGATTTACAAATGTGACGAAGCCTAGAATCTTTCCTGAGAGCTTTCAAGTTAATGTTTTCTTGTTTCTAGAATTTAGTGTTTTGGGTGAGAGGTCTGATGTCAATCTGATTCATTTTCATGAATCATAAATATGACATACCTCTATATCACAACTATAAATTTTTAAATCTTTTTTTAAATTCCTTGTGTTCTGAAATTTCAGATATGGAATTTTTTTATCATTCTGGAAATTCAGTAGAACTTTATAAAGCATTCTTGTCCTTTTGTCTTGGAAAATTTTCTTCGTTTTTATTTTTTTTTCATTGTTAATTCCTCCTTTCCATTTTTTTTTTCATTTTTTTCCCCTCCCCAAAATCCTATGAAGTCAATATCTCAATACCAACCTTCTTGTATGTTTCTTCTTTTACTTTTTTCCTTTTTTTTGGGGGGGGGGGTCTTTTTTCTCTTCTGATTTTCTTAATTTCATCTTCATAATTATTAAATTTTTGCCATCATATCTTTAATATAAAAGAACTCATTTTTTGTTCTCCATTATTCCTTTTTTATAGTTTCTGATTATTAGATGCAATATCTTTTCAAATTTTCATGAAGATAATTAGCTTTTTTTATCATTCTCTTTTTTCCCCTAAATTATCTATGTTTCTTCCAAAATGAGTATTCTTGTTTAAGTTGTTCTTTCACACTGCTGTTTTTATTATGATCTTTGGCTGGATTTTAACAAAGAACTGTGAATTGGGTAGATGTTCTAAGACAAAAACTGTGAATCTCCTAGGCTATTGTTTATATATTTTTACTTTTATGGCTAGATCTCTGACACAAAGATGTTGCCTGAACTCAAAGCTCAGTGCATGTGGGCAGACTGATCTACTGGCAGGCTTCATCTTAGGGTGAGTAATGAAGGGGAGTCATTTAGGCTGGGGTGGGGATGGAGATTTCAAATGCCATAATGAGAAGAGCTTTATATGGAAGACCTAATGTTATCCCTGCTGTGCATTTGATTTCTTTAGAAAAGTGGCTTTAGAATTGTTTTGTTGTTACTGTTTTGTCTGTCTTTGTTTTTGCCTGTAAGTTATATATATTAGGCTGCCTAGAAATGTCTGAGTTCTACCTGTCTTGAGATGGGGAAGGGCAGGGAAGAAGGGGTTGCAATTCCACTCTTCATTCAATGGTCAGCCTTTTAATTACTCTCCCAATTTGGCTTCCCTTCTCATTCATGTTTTTATTGCTTCTGGGCTAGGATCATCTTTGAAGTCCTGCTATATAGTTCAGGCCTCTCTTTATTATTGCATTCCGTCTGTGTGTTCTGGGCTGCTATGACTTACTTGTTTTCAATCTGTCAACACAGTTTTATCTTCCTCGTATTTTCTAGGAATTTATTGGAATCTTTCTCAAGAATATTTTTCCTCCTATTCTCTCCACCTTTACTATCGTATATTGGGATTTCAAGAGAGAAAGGATAGAAATATCTGTGCTAACCCTACCTTTATAAATCAGAAGTACTCTTTAGTGTTAAGTCAAAATGCATCTTACATGCTCTGGTTAAAATCTATCAAAAATAATTATTAGAATAAAAATTTCTATTTAATTTCATATATATATGCATCTATGCATTTATTTTTTATATCTTTATTCATTGTATGAGTTCTATGTTCCCTTTTCATATTAGCACAATGAACTGTCCTACCTTTAGTCTTTTGGAAATAAGAAGGATGATAAATCAGAAAATATTTTTAAATGAGTTTTGATGTATCTAATTATATGGAAGTTTTGCTCATGAATTTATTCTCTTGTTCCTGAAAGAAAAAAAATTACTTAGACACCTTTTAAGTGTACTTTTAAAAACACTAAGGATAAAGCAAACACTCCAATAAAAATAAAGTGTCATCACAGTTATAGTCGCTAATTCTCTGACTCTTGATGCCTAATAGCCAAATCATACAAATCCATCCTGAACTGGAAGAGCAATAGCATGTGATGAAACACAAAGGAACTATCCCAGGTCTGTGAGAAAATACTTCAAAACATCAGTCTGCAGATTGAACATACATGCTATAGTTAGGAGCATATTTGGGGCTTTTCTAATTATAAAACTCTGGGTTTTTATAAACAAGCTTTATGCTCAAAGCCACTGGAGTAAACTAAGTAATGACAGGATCATCTTGACCTAAATAAAACTTCTTCATATTTGAAAGGAAAAAATTACTGCAAAAGCCATTTCAACTTGATTTTTGCTACAATTTTATTGTCCTTAAAATAATTATGCTTGTAGTTTTTATGATGATTTATGAAGACTTTTGGGGGGTATAATTATATTCTGTACAGAAGAAACAAAAACAGAAACACAGAATTATTTAAATTGGTTCCCCATATAATTTCTACGCATATACACACAAAACCCTACAGATGTGTTATTGTTTAATATAAGTCTACTGTCTATTTTAGGATCAGTCACTCCCCAAATTTAATGTGACTCATTTACTTTGGGCAGTGACTCATTTGTATTCACTGATCAGGCACTGAAGAAAACGATCCTCTTCAGAGCGACTAAGAAAAGACTACGTTCCTCTTTCCACCCCAGCATACTGCATGTCTCCCAGACTTTTTCTCTATCCCTGTGTGAAAAAGGAGAGAGGTGGAATCTTATGAATTATCTTTTTATGCTTGAATTGATTAAAGGAGAAACTTTCCCTCCTGGGAGCATTAATGAAGGAAGCTCAGGCTGATTTCATGATGCTCAACAATCCATTTTTTTTTTTCTTTCTCTCTGTCTCTCAGATATAACTCACATACCATAAAATTTGTTGTACTTAGACATACAATTTAGTGGAGTTTTTTAGTAGATTCACAAAGTTGTACATCACCACTAATTCTAGAATATTTTCATCATCCACCAAAATAACACCCATACCCATCAGTGGTCACTTCCTAATCTCCCCTTTCCTATGCTTCCCCACCCCCAACCCCACCCCTGGCAACAACTAATCTACTTTCTATCTCTGCAGACTTGCCTACTTGCCCATTCTGCACATTTTATCTAAATGAAATCATACAACATTTGGTCTTTTAAAAAATAATTTATTTCACTTAATATAATGTTTCAAGTTTCACCCTTGTCGTATTCATGCCACATTTCATTTATTTGCTCATCAATTGATGAACTTTCGAGTTGTTTTTACCTTCTGGTTACTATGACTAATGCCGCTTTAAACATTCGTGTAAAAGTTTTTGTGCGAACATATATTCTCTTGGGTAAATACCTAGGACTGGAATTGTCATGCCATATGGTAATCTTGTTTAACTTTTTGAGAAACCTCTTGAACACATCATTTTAAAAAATTTTACTGTATCAACTGAATGAAATAATTTTCTTTTTGTAGTAATACTACCAAAGAGAAAAAGTTTTCAAGTATAAATAAGTCTCATAAAGACAGAATTTTGCAAAGGATGCTGTTTACTTGATTTTTCTCCAATCTGAACACCGGTATCATGACCAGTACATGCAAGTAGGGTTCATTCTCTTTAAATATCTGTAAGTAACAATACTAACAAGCATTTTTTAGCATAGGACTTTACAAGGACAAAAATAGGATCAATAGAAAATGCTTAAATCTTTACTTAAAATTAGAATCTGAATATATAGCTTTAAAAAATATGAGATTGTATTTTACCATTTACATATGCTTATTCATCACAAAGTATAAGAAATATACAATGAGTCTTATTGCCAACCTTCAGCTCTTCCTCATGTGGAATAGGTAGTATTTATTCTAGAATAACTACAAGATTTGTCTCTGTTGTGTCTGGATTTTCTTCCTTCTAGATTATACTGATAATTCTCAGTATTTTATGTCTTTCCTGCCCTCAGACATAACTTCGTTTTTTCAGAAGCCTTATTCTCGGTGTCTAATTTTTTGCTTGCTTGGATTTCCATATAAGCACCACAAGTTTCTAAAGATAATTATTTTTCCTAATGAGGCCCACAAAATTCTTGCTAACGTAAGGAAGGCTATTCATACTCCATTAACATGGCTCTGAATCTTTGTACATTCCACTTCATTGAGCAGTCTTTCTGCAGTGAGTCTCAATCTTGCTCATGAGGGATAAAATGTAGCCTGTTGATGAGAAGGGCCTAAGAGTATGGTCTCAGCCAAAAACATACCTTCCAGTGTATCAAAGTGCTCCCTAGGTAACATCATTAAATACCCTCCTTGGCTATGAAAGCTCAGGTGGATTTCCTAGTGGATCGTTTTGTGCTGAGTTTCCCTCCCCGGGAAGGAGAGGGAAAATACCTTTTATAGATGATCAAAGTTTACAATTGTCTTTAAAACCAGTGCATAGGGGGAAAAAAAGACATTCAAATGCTTTTAGTATCAAATGTTATCCCAAGCATGTTTTAAAATGTTCTCTCCACCTTCTTTTTCCTTTTATAGTCAATTCTCATGTGATTTTTATTTTTCTTTCGTGAGACATCAATATTCTTGGCTTGAGGACTGTGTCCCTCATGGTAAAGGAGAAGAAATACACCTCATGTCCTGAAAGGGACACATCTGTGAGGACGAGACAATGGAAGGATTTGCCCTCCTTGCTAGAAACTGAAAACTATTGCTGAGTGTACTTTCATTGTTTAACTGTAAAATGGGGAGAAAATCTGCAAGCTTCTTGTGAATTATGATGTTGTTGGTATATTGTACAATGTTGTTAATACGACAACATAGATGGACTTTACAAAATATCATTTTTTACTTTACTTTTTTTGGTGGGCTTTTTGCCCCACTATCAAATCAAGGATAAAAGAGTCATTTACTTTGGTGACACCTACAGGCACTTTCAGAAAAAACATTCTCAATTCTTTGTACTGAATTGGCCTAAGCAGAAAGCCCTGTGTGGATTCAGACTGCTGGTTGGTTAGTGGTCTTCAGTATAGTACTACACAAAAGGCAGACCTTATCCCAGGTTCCTGTCATTTTTAAAACACATTCATTTGTCTCCAAAACTAATCTTCATCGAATGCCTAGTCATCTTGATTTCTCAAACTCCATCCCATCCATATCTGTGCAATGAAATATTAGTATTACTATTTGGTCTTCTTATTAACTAAAACAATGTGCCTCAAATTAGTTTGTCAATGACTGTTCTTCTTAAATAAATTGTGCCTTTTATGGGATCTGATTGGATAAGGGAGATTGCTGAGGTCTCTGCTACCCTTATGCTTATTGAGCTGTAGAAACTTGTGGTCCCATCTATATTTTATTATAAGGTACTATAAGTGGAAAGGGTAAAAAACTTCTTGGGAGTGCCCTCAATTACCAGAGTTGGAAGACTACAGAAGAACACTGGCTTGAGTAAACTTGAAAGAGCTTCACCCAAGACAAACTGTCATTTGCCAACAACTGAGTAACCCCAGTTCAAGAAAAGCTGTGGAGTGGTGGGTACCACTAGACCAGGAAAGAGAGCAAGATGAAATGGGTTAGCCACGGAGAACATTTCCCACAGCAAGAGACTGTGCAGTGTCAGAGATGGGGGTGTGTGATGCTGATAATAAACAAAAACAAAAACAAACAAACCCACAGTGTTGCCTTATTAAAGAAACAGCCAGCCTTAGGAGTTTGCCATGCCAGAGAACATTTGACAGCTGAGTAAAATCTCTAAACAGTATCAGCTAAGTAAATCAGACTTATTGTTTTATGTCTTACTCCATTGTCCCATCCAACCCCAAGGATCCAGAGGCAAAGGACGGCAAGTCAGGATGATATGAAACAAAAAAAAGAGAAGAGTCACTACCCCGCTCCCAACCCTCTGGATCAGGCCCACGAGAAAAGGAAAACCTGGAAACTGGGTATGAGAAATTCGATTTTGTTCAAACTGCACTTTTACTACCTTAAAAATGAAGCTGAAAGTGACCTGAAAAATCATCTAGGTGAGAAGAAGGAATATATGATCTACATGTTTTTAAAAATAGTAGGAAAAAAACAAAGTTATTTTCAAATTTTATACTACTGAGTCTAGGCCATTCAGTTGGTCCAGGTGAAGTTTTACTTTCTATTATTATTATTTTAAGCTAATAGGTCATTTAGTTTTAAGGAGGGCTCACATGGAAAAGGATATTTTCGTCCATGTTCAAAAATTTAGGAAAATGCCCCAAAGGTCATAATTATTTTAAAGTGCATTTATTTTGCATACTTATAGTTTCAAGCTTATATAACCTTCATTTAAATTTTTCTTCCTCCTCATAATAATACTTTATATAGACTATTTGCCTCTGTTTTGCAAGACAAAGAGAGCAAACTTCAGGGACTTCTCGTCTACACTCTTACTTAGACTTAAACCAGACTTTTGATCACCCAACTCTCTCACTACCCAAAGTAAGGCTTTTATCGTCTGATCTCAGTGAAGTTTAGTATCAATGTCTGAAAGCGTCTGCCTTCTGTAAGGGCTAATTTATCTTTGCTAAGGGCTCTTCTGACCTCCCTGCCCCTTACACCCATGAGGAAGTTCCCATGGCTAGAATGAGTTACTGTATCTCCAAATGGCTTTCCTAGGAGGCTGTCTTGTAGACGGACTTACAGTGATCAGACGTGAGGATTTTGAAACTTCGCAAATATTTATCAAAAGGATTTACAGATGCTTGGTTTTTATAGCTGCCTGTTGAGACGACTGCCATATCAGCTACCTGAAATAATACAATGATTACTCATCAGACAGGAATATAAATGATGAAGCACAAAAGACCAGTAATTATATAAACCCTTGTGGACCATGGGACAATGGAGGTAAGAGTCCAAGGAAAAGTTTCTAGAATTGTTTGTTCATCTCAAGCAGGATGAATTATGCTGTTCAGATAAGGGTAATGAAGTGAAGGAATAGGGGAGGGGCTGCTTCCAGGAACCGATTTAGTAATAGCAAAGACCAGGAAGTAGTGATGTGTGTTGTACAAATATCCACTTCCTTGTTCCCTAACATACACAAGGTCCAGCCACACCATTGAGTCATCCAGTAGCTGCCACTGTCTCGTCTCTAGCTATCTCTGATCTTCTAAGCTTCTTTCACTAGAACTCAGGCAATCTTTGAGATTCAAGGACACAGTGGATGGGGAAGAGAAAGATTTTTGTGAGTCCTTTCCCTCTCCCCCATTTATTTGGGCAGATCATTGCCTTACCCATCACCACCATGAGGCAGGAAAGCAGGAGCCAGTCCAGGGGCCATTGAAGGTAGAGAAGTATAATTAGGGCACAGCATTAGCTGGCCTAAGAACTAAAGTGTTAACTGTATGAATAAAAAAATCTGTCTACTCTCAAGCATTTCCTCCTTCCATTCTCCCACTTTGTATTTCTCCCCATCTCAAGCGTCTTTTAAAAATGCTCCTAGAGAAAAAGAACAAAAACTATCCCATCAACTAAATTCATTAATAGAGTTCCCTCACACATTACCACTTAAAGTAACTACTGTGCTTTGAGAAATATGAACTCAAAGGGAAGAGCAATGTGGCATCTTAGAAATACAATCACTGAAAGAAAAATTCTGTAAAGCATGTACTAAAGCAGAATTAACATACCAAAAACAAAATTTGAATGTAAGCATATAAAATACCCTCAAAGAGACAGAAAGGATAGCAGAAACAAGAAAAGGGGAGATGGAGCTGGGGGCAGCATGGAGGGTAAGAGTTTTGTTTTTTTTTTTTTACAAAAATGTGGAGATGCTACTATGAAAAAAAATGATATGAAAAAAGTAATTTAAAAGACTGATTGACTATCATGACAGAAACAGATGCAGAACTAGAAGATTAAGAAACTTGCTCAATCAAAGGTAGTGTAGTATATTCCCCAGAATATTGCTTAATCCATCTTAAATAACCCTCTGTCTGCTACAATCTAATACAATCTCCCCTTTTCAGAAAACCGTTTTTTCTTCCTATTCAAATTATAGTCAAATTACCGTCACCTCCATTTGCATTACTGAACTAGAAACATAACATTCCAGGACTGAGTATCTCCCTTCAGACAGATCACTTCACAATTTTATTTAAGATCTTGGGTTAGTGGTGGCCACAGTTGTGTTAACGAAGTGTTAATCCTAGTGGTTGTTTCCAGCCCAAGATGGTTTGGCCTCTGACATTTTCACCTTAGAAATTGAAATTTCCAGTACTCAATGCCTCCTAGCTTGCCCCACACCACAAAAGGTGGCAAATACATTGCTAAATGGACCAAAGAAAAAATATTAAATTCCTTCTCACTACGTACCTTGTTATGTGAAGTGAGACTTGACATAACATTCAAGGAAACATTTATGTTGGTATTCAAGGATCTTCCACTCAGAAATTAAACAAAATGGGCAGCTTTAAGAACTTAAAATATCTGTGTTTTTTTTTTGTTTCTTTGCTTTTTGTTTTTTGTCAAGGACATAAATAAATTTAAACACATATTTAAATTTGCCTATTCTTTCAGTCTGGAGGAAATCAATTTGGACTGGGACTATCTCCAAGTTCTACATGTAGCCTTAATACTAGTTTGGGATACCATAACAGGCAGGACCCCCTGAACCCCAACCACCTACTACTACAGGTATTGTGAAAAATAATTGTTTGAATTATAAAATATTTTTCCTGAGACCCCAGAATTTGAAGTTATGCTTCCAATAGTGTAACATCAGATAAAATACATAACATGAATTCTCAGATCAAAAATGGGATATTCATTTCATTCAAACTACATAAGCTTATTAAACACCTACAATGGGCTAGGCATACTTTTTTTACACAGAAAAAGAAAACATCCATATTCATGAAAATAAATTTTTAGGTTATTTGGAGGAAAGATTTTAGAGGAAAGAGAAAGAAAAACACTATGTTAGTTTTTTTTAAAATCACAACTATAATAATGAAAGCATTGGCTTTAAATATATTTTTAGTAATCCCTAATCCACAAAGAATGATAGTACCTTAAACATGAAAATATTTTCCTCCAGAAGAAACAATTGATATGAAATGTGTAAGCAATTGATATGAAATGTTATGAATCTGACTCAGATTTAATGCTGTCCTTCTGATTCTTTCTACTGCAAAATATAATTTATGATCTATATATAAAATATTGCTTTTGCTATATATATGGGCAAGTGAGTGGAAGAAATCACTTGGTCATGGGATATCCCTAACTATAAGGCCTACAAGATATGTATGTATTATGTTTAAATGATTTACACAATTATGGAAAGAGAAGAAAGAGAAAGAAAATAAGGATTTAATTAGCTTGTGGGTTGAGTAACATCCAAGGGCTAATTCCTCCCTTTACACAAAGAGATGATTTTCTGATGACATCATCCATTACAACATGCAGGATATAAAGAGAGGATACTGCAGAGTCATTAGCCATGCCCTATAAAGTGCAGAGACAAACGTCTGCTTCATTAGCTCATCGTTGAGTTTTGGCCTTTAATGTTCAAAACTTGCTATTTAAGGCATTTACCATTACACACTTGGCCTCAAACTCCCCTAGTTAGCTTAAAATCTTAAGTCTTTTCTTTCTGGTAACTAAAAACATTAAATGAGAAGTGAAAAAGTGAACAAAGTTAATAAAAGGGAAAAATTTAGATACAGTATTAGCTTTCCTAGACTGTTTTATATAATAGGAAAATGACAGAAGAAGAAAGAAATAAGAGAAAACAAAAAAAAATGTTTGATAGTGGTAATATAATTTTCCTCCCCAGCTACCTGGCTCTACCACTTGAGTGAATTATAAACCAAATTTGCCAAGAAACAAAAGCAAACATGCTCTGAAGCAATACACTTATAATGAGACCTCAAAGAGTTCATTAAATAAAGGATCATGATTTCAAAGTCAAAAATCATAATATATATAAGGAAATGAGGCAGCGTGAGTGAGAGTTATCAGAAACGATAGCAGATTTAGATGTGTAAAAATTTCAGATATTGAAATTATCTGACACCAAATATAAAGTATATGTTTAAAGAGATAATGTGTAAGAAAAAAGTTTCTAGAAATAAAAAATATATATGTTTGGATATAAAAACTCAAGGTATAGGTTAAACAATGAATTAGAAATGAGAGAACACAATTTAACTGATTGAAAAATCTAATGAAATTGTCCAGAATATAGAATGAGATAGAAGACCTATTATCTATTTATATCAGAGTTCCAGTAATACAAACGAGGAGAGAGCAGGGTGGAAGTTAGTATTCAAAAAGATGTCTGTGAATTTTTCAGAACCGTTTAGATTTAGGAATGCCAGTGAATCCCAGGCAGGATAAAGAGCAGCATGGTAGAACACTGATGCAAAGAAAAAATATTGAACACAGCCAGAGATGGAATAATATTTGAAAAAAAATAAACATGCTACAAAATGATGAGTATCAAAAAATTATGCAGAGTCAAGGAAACCAGATGTAAAAGACTACAAGATATATAACTACATTGATATAAAATATCCAAAAGACAGATTTTTTGGAGCAAAAAGACAGATCCTTTGTGGGTTTGAGATGGGAGCGGAAATTAACTACAAATGGTCATGAGGAAATTTCTTGGGCTGATAGAATGTTTTAAAACCAGGTTGTGGTGATGGATGTAAAACTCTATAAATGTATTAAAATCACTAAATTGTGCCCTTTAAAGAAAAGAAAAGGTGAGCTCTGAAATTAAGAGAATAAAGAAAATATACCAGGCAAACATGAGCTAACAACAACAAAAAGTGGATTAACTAAATTAATGGAAGATAAAACATTTAAGATGAAACATTACTAGAAATAGATCTGATTATAATATAATAATAAAAAGTTTAAATCACCAGGTTGATGTAAAAGTTCTAAACTTGTATGATATTAATAATATAGATCAAAATTCATAAAGCAAGAATTTATAGAACTACAAAATGACAATTAAAAAATCTATCACCACAGTGGGAGATTTTAAAAATAATATCATTAATAAATTAAGCAGACAAAAATATCAGTAAGGTTATAGATGACTTGAACAGCATATTTATTTATTTTAATCTAATGGACATATAAAATTCATTATACTTAATACATTTTTTATGCATAAAGAAAAAATATAGAAAGCAAGCCTCAAAATCTTCAAAAGATTTCTACGATGTAGATCACATTACCTGGCTTCAATACAATAATTTACTGATAATTAGAAAACCATCAAATACTTGGAAATTAAAAACATATCTCAAATAAGCAAAAAGAAATAAATAAAAATTATGATGACAATATTTAAAACTGAAAGATAATGAAATACAGTAGTATCTATCAAAACTTGTAGAACATAACCAAAGCAGTACTTAGAGACATTAATTGCCTTCTAAAATTTATAATATAAAATCTGAAAATTAATAAACTAAGGAATGATATAACATAACAGACAAAACCCAAAGAAAGTAGTAAAATAAAACTAATGAGAACAGAAATGAATAAAAATTAAATAGAAAACAAAGATACAATAGAGATAATCAAATGTCTAAAAGTTGTATTTTTTTCAAATGATTTATAAAAATACACTGGTAAGATTGATTAAGAAAACAAAGGAAAATTCACAAATATAAAAAGAGGGGCATAATGACAGAGATTCAAAGGTTATTAAGAGTATATTTGGAATGACCTTATATTGCAAAATTTGAAAAATTAGCTAAAATGAATAAAATTTTAAAAATAATTTAATGAAATCAATTCAAGGAGAAATACTCAAACACTGAAACACTAAAGATAATAAAATCGATCAGTAGTTTACAATCATCCCACAAGGAAAACACCAAGATTAAATGATGTGAGAGATAGGTCTACCAATCATTTTAAGGTCCATATATGCAAATTCTACAGACGTTAATCCAGAAAACAGAAAAACAAAAAACACTACCCAACTCATTTTCTGAAATTAGTAAAAATTTGAGACTAAAAGCAGAGGTCTCTAAGTGAAAGGAAAATTAAAGACTGAACTTACTCTTGAACATAGATGCGCCTAAATAAAATACCAAACCAAGCAATGAATAAAAAAGACTAAACATAATGATTAATTGGGGCCAAAATAGAAGGTTGGCATTTACATCAGAAAATCAATGATTCAACACATTAACAGATTATAGAAGAGAAATCATATAATCATTCCAATAGATGCAGAATAAACATTAGATAAAATTTAATAGTATACATGATTTAAAAATATTGTAAGCATACTAAGAATAGAAAAAGTGTGACACCTGAAAAAGTGTGTCTACAGAAGCTATACCCAAATATGGTGCTTGATGGCAAATGTGAATGCATTTCTTTCCTAAGAGAAACCACAAGACAAGGATGCCTGCTGTCATCCCACAGAGCTAACGATCGCACAGTGTTTATCTTAACCAAATGGGATTTCTACATATATATATTTAGGCAATGGATAGAGAATTGGTAGGATTCAAGATTTCAATGTTAGTAGTATACTTTCTCAGAGATACAAAGAGCAACTGACAAATTTTCTAGTGACATTTAAATACCACTAATATTACAAGAAGAGCTGGGAACAACACCCTCCCAAGAAGCTCTGCAGCTCAAACTGAACTTTAATATTTATTGTGCAATATTAGGTGATGCAATATTTCTGGTGAGATAATAGTTTGAACTCTTTGGAATTCGACTGGCTTCATTTTCTGAAAACAGTGATAGCAATATACTTTACAGCAGAACACTGAGGAAAAAAAATTGTCTGTGTGTGTTCAGTGCTTTTTTTCCCTTTAAGGAAAAATGGCATAAATACACTAAAACATTGTATCTCCTATTTAACAGTATCTTTAAAAGGATATTGGAGGTTAAATGTAAACACAACTGGTTAAATCTAAGACAGCCAAAAGATCAGTTATTCTAATTTTTAATATATTCCACTGGATGCCTAGTCCCAAAAACGTTTTAAGAGAGAGAAAAAGAGAGAAAAGAAAGAGGGAGAAAGAAAAGGAAGGAAGGAAGGAAGGAAGGAAGGAAGGAAGGAAGGAAGGAAGGTTGGAAGGAAGGAAGGAAGGAAGGAAGGAAGGAAGAAAGGAGGGCGGGGGGGAGCGCGGGGGAGAGA
>NW_006436282.1:12335340-12347959 GCF_000325575.1 Pteropus alecto
AAGGAAGGAAGGAAAGATGGAAGGAGTAAAAAAGGGAAGATTGATTCTATGAATTAAAGAAAAAATAAACAACTATTTTCTTCATTTATTTAAACTTTTATAAGTTATGGTATTACAGATGTTAGGGAATGTATCATATTCAATTTATTTCAATAAACATGCATTGAGCATCTGTGATACATTAGGCACAGTGCTGGGAACTGGGCATAGAGATGAAAAGGCATGAACCATTCTTTCAAAGGGTTTTAAGTTTAGTGGTAGTCGGAAGCATAGCTGTACCCCTCCAGACCATTAGAAAGGTGTTTTACAGACTTCTGAGCACAGGTCAAGAGACGTTTTGAAAAATACTATGAATGCTGTATGTAAAAAGTTTAACACCAAAATGAATTTTTAGTCAATATTGATATAATAAATGTATGCCAGGTTCCCAGTAAAGAGAAATGTAAAGGAAAACAATCAGCCTACAATACAAATTAATAATTTGAAGAAACGATTCTTAAAATGATGAATTTGAAGTAGAAAAACATACCTATATTGATTTTTTTGTGGATATTCGATGTGTTGTCATAGGAGAAGGGCTTTTTTAAAAGCTGGATATTTTGTTTTGTGATTAACATTGTTCAGGCTCAGCTACAAAAGCGTGATTTGATTCCAAGTTTAGCAATGTAGACTCTGACCAAACAGAGCTGCCATGCCTGAAAGGATAATCAGTGACCAAGGAAATAGTGAAAGTATGTCTACACTCGACTTGCTGCAGGACCTAACAGAGGAAATTTTGGTAAGTTGGAGTTGATTGTTCTAACTCTAAAATAGTAGCCACAATGTATTGAGCACCTTGGGGGCTCTGTGCCAAGCACTTGATACATACTATTACATTTTCATTTGATGGTTTAGATTTGAATCTGACAAATACATGCATGCTAATTCTAGTAAACCATTTTGCTTTCTGCCCCTTGGTTATAGCAAGGTCTAGACACACGATATCTTTATAGTCAGATGATAGATCAGGAATTAGAGTCACGAACCTCTGCTTATACAGTCTTCATTTCCCCAAACTCCCTGTGAGTGATCAGAATGAAGCCAGGACTCCATAGATATTGCTTAGCTTTTCCTGTTCCTCTCTGACGAACCCTGTCTGAATTGAGCAAAAGGTTGAACAAGTCCCTTCATACAAACCATAAGACCTTCTAAGAAAATTGACTCTCCTGACAGAAAAGGCATAAAAATAGGGATCTCATACCAGTGGGAGTACTAATTAAAAAAACTTTCTACAGAAAAATTTGAGAATAGTAGTTAAAAAGTGCATTCTCTTTCTTCCACTAATTTTGCTGTTTTTTCCTAGTTCAAGTATATACAAATATGTGTGACCAAGAATATTCAACAGTTTGTTTACAACAGTAAAAAAATGTGGAAACAATCTGAATTTTTAACAGTGGAGCAATGGATAATTCTACCTTAGGATTTAAAACAGTTTTATAAAGGAGCGTTTCTAAACCTCAGCGTCACTGACATTTTGGATTCTGTTATTCTTCATTGTGGGGGCTGTCCTGTGCCTGCAGGATGTTTAGCAGCATCTCTAGCCCCTACCCAGTAGATGTCAGAAGCAAAAATGGTTTTCAGATGTTACCAAATGTCCTCAAGCAGTGAAAATTGCCCCTGGTTAGGAATCACAGTTACAGAGGAATATTTATCTTCATGGGAAAATGTTCATAATGAGCTAACAGATGAAGAAAGAGACTGTAATGCACTACGATAAATACGCTCGCTCTCTCTCTCTGCCCCCTCCCACACACACACATACACACCTTTTTTAAAAAGTGCTGGAAGAGAATAGTAACAAAAATATTAATAAAAATTTCTGGGTGATAAGATTATAGGTCTTTTTTTCCGCATTCTTTGATGTTATCCAAATCTTTTGAGCACCATTAAAAGGACCTCCAGTATCAATATGACAGTGTATCTGCTTCCAAAACAAAGAATAGTCAATGACTAAGTAATGCAATGTAATTATTATGACACTTTCCAAAAGAAGAATACACTGAGTCCTGAGCAGCAGAGATTCAGGAAGTTCTGCAGACAGGGAGAATGGGTCTTTTCTCTTTGTCCTGTTCTTCTCACTAAGCAAATTGGCCTATAGGCTGAGTGCTCTTTGAAAATTTAGGATTCTAGGTGGAATTAGCTCCTGGTCAATTTGGAACAAGTGAACGGAAAACCAACATTCCTGTGGTAGTGTGCTTTACATATCTGTCCTCCAGGGGTGTTTGAGTGTGAGGAATGTGGAAAGAAAATAAGCAGCTGTCACTTAGGAAACATTTGAGTCTGAAGATCACAGCCACCATATTCCATTTCCCCACAAATTTCCATGCCTCTGTTTTCTTTTTTGTGTGCATACACATGCATGTGTACACACACACACACTTTCAGAAAAATCTGAATGAGAAAGTTTCAGATCCTAACTTAGAGAATATTCACGGCCCCCACAGTTACACCGACTGGGTCATGCAATCCTTCACTGTTCCATGACACTTCAGTATGAAAGTCTTAGATTACTGAGGGAGAGAAAGAGGAGCTACTAAGAAAGGAAAGCGAAAGTGTGTATGAAGCAGAAGTCAGGGACAAGATGAAACTTCATGTGCTTTTCACTCCTCCCCTGCCTGGCCCAACACTGACATGCAGCTGGTCCTGCTATATAAGTAAATCTTCTCAAACCGGTTCACTAGAAATCAACCACTATATCCAGAGATTCTCTCTAAATTTAAAGATTCAAAGATATTTTCCACATATCAAGTATTTACTCCAAAATATCCAAGTTTCTACTGAAATCAGCTGTACTAAGCTACGACGATGCTTTCTTCCGATTAACCTTCAAAACCAGGATACAGAAAAAAGGGAACTCTAGCAAACTGTTGGTAGGAATGTAAATAAGTATAGCCACTGTGGCAAATGGTATGGAAGTTTCTCACAAAGTAAAAAATAGGACTACCATACAATCTACCAGTTCTACTCTGGGTATATATCAAAAAGAATTGAAATTAGGATCTCAAAGAGAGATCGACACTTCCGTGTTCATTGCGGCATTTTTCACAATGGCCAAGACGTGGAAGCAACCCAAATGTCCACTGAGGGACGAATGGAAAAGAAAAGTAATATTTACATACAATATACATATTTATTCAGCCTTTAAGAAGAAGGAAATCCTGCCATTTGTGATAACTTGAATGAACCTGGGGGACATTATGCTAAGCGAAAAAAACTAGACACAGAAAAACTAATATTGCATAATCTCACTTATATCAGGAATCTAAAATAGTCCAACTCATCAAGACAGAGAGGAAAATGGTGGTTGCCAGGGGCTGGAGGGAGGGACAAATGGGAAAATATTAGTTAAAGGATAGAAATTTTTGGCTATACAAAATGAAATCTACTGTACAGCATAGTGCCTATAGTTATTAATACTGTATTATACACTTAACATTTTGCTAAGAGTGTAGATCTTATGTTAAGTGTTATTATCACAAAATATGATAAGTAAATAAATAAATAGATAAGATAGGAGAAAAAAATAACAATCCAGGATTTTTAGACAACACACCTAAACATTTTCTAATATTGTAGTTTTTACCTTTTCATAGACAAAACTCTTCTGGATCCCCAATTGCACAAAACTATTTTTACTTATCATCTATATAAAAGTGAATGTACTTTTTACCCATGAGAATCATATGCATGTTTTAGAACCTGTGTAATTTTTAGAAAACATGCTAGAAGATGACCATAACTATTATATTTCTCTTGAACTCAATAACCTTGAAGATTCTCAAATAATATTCTTAAAGTGGATTTGAGAATTATAGATTCCTTGAGGCTAGTTCCTAACAAAGCATCTAGGAAGTCTGACTAGAGTACTTACAGATAACTCTAAGTGTCCCTGAACCCAGTGATCCAGGGTAAACTGTTTTATCTATGTATTTGGGTATGTCGTTCAGCAGACAGAAAGTGCAAAGATAGATGAGGGAAGAAAGACTGAGGCTGAAGAGATTCAGTAGAAAGAATAGATTATTTTTGAAAAACTGTTAGAAGTTAGGCCAAGTGATTCTCAGGGGAGCCAATTAATTAGCCTGGACATTCTTGATGGATTCAGCATGGAGATGAATAGAGAGGATGTTCTCTCCATCTGCCAAGAGACGAAATTTTTCTCTGCCAAGTTTGAAGAGTAGAATTAAATTCATTAAGCATTTCTGAGATCCTGCTCCTATCTCATTCTGATTTCTCTTTCTGGCCTGAATAACATGACCCTTCTTGACAGCTCCATGTAGACTGGATAAAGAATCCTAAGGGAAGCCCAGTTTTGCTCACATAAAGAAAACATAATAACCTATTAGGAGGGAGGTTTGGAGTGGTAGATAAGAACCAAGCCTGCTTGGAAGGCTGTAACTTTGTAGGGCTGTCTGTTCCTTCTTAATTCGTTTTGCGCTTTATAATCCCGAGAAACTGGTGAGGTAAAAATCTACACAGTTTAGAGCATAGCACACAGGAAAAAACAAACAACAACAACAAAAAAAAAATACTACATATACATAAACATATATACTCAAACACCAGAAATGTAACCAACCAGGAAAGCCAAGTAAATATCTAAACCACGCAAATCACAAGATAGTTGATTACATGTTGAAAGCCAATCATGGTCATAGTTTCCAAAAGCCCTAAACAGATCTTTACTTTCTTCCCTGGTTTCATCTTCTCTTATACCACTAGCATTCTCAAAAACGTTGCCTTATAGAAAAGACCTTACAGCTTGTCAAATCATTCAGGAAGCTATATAACAAAGAATTCATTAACAAATAAAACGGTGCATTTGGAGTATGCAGATCACTTAGCAGTGTGAAACTCTCTCAAAAATTCCCATTTTTTCATTGGACATGTACTTTCTCCATGGCCTCACAAATAATGAAAAAGAAATTAATATTCTATAAACCAGAAATCAGGTCATCTATGCATTAAGTATGGGCCATTGCTAGGTTTCTATCTACCTCTAAAGTATACCTTAATATTAATACCTTACTATGTCCCCTAATCCTCACCCTGATAAAATGCTATATCTTAAAAATTCTTTCATGTATTTTTTAACTGTTGTCTTATTTTTCTTCTGCTGTAACTTAGCATTGACCACTCTCTGTGTCTTTTTATTTTTGTTTTTGTTTTAGTACAAATAACTTTAATTCTATGATTTACAAGATTTAAAGTTTATTTTTGGAAAACTCTCCAACCCCAGCACCAGACATTACTTCTTGGTTCTCATTCTCAGAATCACCCTCCCCACTAAGTGACAGTAGCTATGGCTTTGCCTTTAGTGCTGCCTCCAGGAAAGTCTGACTAAATATGTCCCACCACCTATCAATCTGTTTCACTAAAAAGAACTTGATCAATTAGAAAGTTTGAAAATTTGGACATTCTTAACTTTCTGAGTAACTCTTTCTACTTCAAATCAGTAAAGACATATATTTCTAAAATATACTACTCTCTGGCTATAATTTGAAGGTACTTATTTTGCCTAGTTTCCTATAAGTGATAAGAATCTAGCAAGAATCTAAACAGATAGGTGTTGAGCTTAAAGAGTTGACTGTTTTTAACTACACAGACTTTCTTCTCTGTAAATGGAGATAATTGGTTTTGTCAGAATTAAATGAGACATATATGATGCTCCTAACGCAGATCTGAAATCTAGTAGGCACTTGATATATGTTAGCCTGCATTAACTTAGTTTTTCCTCTGTCTTTAACTCTAATTTATTTTCTACCTTCTCTCTTTAGGGTTAAAAACAGCTCCACTTACAGACTGTGACCCTTATCTAGATGAGGCTTGGGCTGTCTTCTATCTTATCCTCCATGTGGTTTAGTTTTTGTTCTGGAATCTTTTTAATGTCAGACGTTGCTAGGCAATTTTTTTCTCGTTTGATTAATTTAGTTCTAGTACAAACAAAAATATATCTAAATGGTTTGTTCTTCACTAATGTTGCTTTCCTTCCAAAATAAATATATTCTACTTTTGTGTCAAAAAACTTATGATGTCGTTCCAGACCTTCGCAGAGCTGCAAGTGATCATAAACTTAGTAGTTTAAGAACTTCGCCACTCATTGTTAGTACAAATGCATGGATAATGAATAACGATGAGTGATGAAGTACTGTAAAAAAAAAAAAAAAAAGACTCTAAATTAATTGGAGGGGAAAATGCATGAGTTTTATATTATAAGCAGACAAAAAAAAGTGTGACTTCTTTTTTGGAATTTTTTATCTAAATATTATGTGGAAATATGACCCTAATCTTCAGGGGAAAACTGATATGCCATAACGTGGCCAGAACATGGAAATAGGTTATTGAAATTAATCATTTTGATAAATAATCTCCTGAGGTTTGACAACTCCATATAATTTTGGAGTAAAAACTAGCAAAGAAAAGTTTAAACTACTTTAAATAGATTAAGAGTATTGGCTTTAAAAGACCTTTTAATATTTAATTTTGAAATGCTTTCTGATTTCCTGATCCCTCTTATCTGATTTTACTTATATAGGCTGTGGAAAGTTACCAAATAATTTTTTTTTTTTTTCGGTAGAAAGGAAAGAGACACTTCTCAAAGTAATGAGATTCAGAACAATTTTCTTTTATCCACAGCTAATTTTTGGGGGGGTGAGGGGGAGTAGCTTTCTGTAAGATTCCACACTATTTTATAGCCACATTAAAATTCCAGAGGACTTTATGGATTGTTTGATGCTGCCAGTTACACTTTCAGAAATCCCCACCATGCTGGAAAGAAAGGACACAGCACTGTTGTTAACGCTGCTTTCGTTATTGACAGGAGTGTGTGAGAGGGGAATTCAGAGGAAATGGCTGGCATCCAAGTCCACAGTGAATCTTTTCTTCAGTTAGAGTCGTGGATTCTAATCAATGGTTTAGAAGGAATGAGTTTGGTGAGTTTCACAGACGAGTTTTTGAGAGAATTTTATTACACAAAAAAGCTTTTGAATGAGGAAATAGGTCTTTAAATGGGATGGCTTCCCTCAGATATTTTACTCATTTCCAGTAAGTCATCTTCGAAAATGAACAATGCTTCTAACTGAACAGTCACAGTATTTCAACACACTCAAGGCAAACCGGGGAGGGAATGCTGAATTATGTTGAAAGTCTGTACTATTATGACCTTTCTCATGACCATAATTAATGGAGTGCCCCTGAAACACTTTGCAGGGCTGTTGATATACTTAGAAATGTGCCTGTGACTCATTATGATTATAATTTGGAAGTAAATAGGGGCCAGATTACCCCAGTGCCTATGGGGACAACTCACTGACCAAGGATGTGGTTCTTTCATGTAGAATCACCTTCTATAAAAGATACAGTTGTCTTCTTACTGAAACTAAAAGCTGTGCTCAGAGCTGCATAAACCAAGCTCTATTTCTGATTAGAATAAATATCAAAATAGTCAATATCAAAAAAGAGTTTCGACATCCATTCAAGTGTGAATAAAAGTTTTTAAAAATGCTAAAAAGTAAAAGAAACAAACAAAAATTATTTTATTTAAAAGCTTATACTCTGACTTCTTCCTGAGACAGAAAGATGGAAAGAGTTTTATTCTTATCCTATCAACTAGAAGAGTCTGGATAAACTAGAAATCTTAATTTTGCTTGAACCTAGAGAACTGAGGTCATAGGAAACCCAAATAGTCTAAGCCCTAAAAATAGACAGGTGTCTTCAAGAGAGAGGGAATATGATCATGGGCTTACTGATGGGAAGAAAAGGAGGTCAGAGATGGTATACAAGTAGGTAATACAAACACAGTTTAAATTTCAGTAAATTCCTAAAGTCCATGGGTGGGCCCATATGACTATACAGAACCCCTAGAAATGGCAGATACAAGAAGAATTTGAACCACTTCAGTCATTCTTTTCCATGACTCCGTGATTTTCCACTAATAAAACGGAACACCTCACCCCTAAAGCAGCAAGAACCAAGTAAAAAGGAACAGCAGTCTACCAGTGTAGTAGTGGCAAGAATGGAGAGCAACTCTCTCTGAAGTATAGGTACACAGAGAAGGTCTATTGATGAGGACAGGGCAGAAACAATAAGAAAACCCCACCTTACACACAAAGTAAATGAAACCCCACCTTAAACACAAAGTAATGCTGGAGGAATTTGAAGCCAAGGATATACTGAATGAACTCAAAACAACAACAAAACCCAAACCCAGCTCATTTCTGAATAGATTAAACAAACACTCCACAATAAAAGCCTAGCAGAAGACAAGTAGACACATTTTTATAAATACTGGTTACCCTACTCTCTATAGTTCTAAACATGAGACCCACTATTCAATAAAAAAAATCATGAGACATACAAAAAAAGCAAGGACAAAACAACACAGGCAAGAAAAAAAGAAATTGACAGAACCAGAAATGACCCATATGTTGGGCCATAATATAGTGAATTTAAAATCACTGTAATAAATATGTTAAAGGCTCTAGCAGGTGAGGTAGTCAACATGCATGAACAGATATTGAATTTCAGTGGACGTATGCAAACTATAAGAAAGAGTCGAATGGAAGTGCTAGAAACAAATACATAGAAACAGAAATGAAGAATGCCTTCAATGGTCACTTTAATAGACACGATGCAGCTGAAGAAAAATATCAGCAAACTTGAAGGCAGGTCAATAGAAATTACCAAAATTAAAATATAAAGAGGAAAAGAGTGAATAAAACAGATGAGAGCATCCGAGAGCTATAAGATGATATCAAATGATCTAACATATACCAACTGAAATCTCAGATAAGGCAAGAGAGGCAATAGGATAGAATAAAAATTTGAAGAGATGATGGTGAAGAATTTTCCAAAAATAATGAAGAACATCAAATGATCATATCCCAGAAGCTCAGAGCTTTCCAAGCAGGATACATTTTTTTTAAAAAATAGACAAATATACAAGGTAGTGAAAAACAAAAAGAAACAGAAAATATTAAAAACGATCACAGAAAAAGAGTACATTGCATATAGAGAAGCAAAGGTAAAACTGACAACAGATTTCTCATCAGAAAGTAGGAGAACATGAAGACATATTGAAAGAAAAAATTTGCAATGAAAATTCTATACACAATAAAAATATTCTTCAAAATAAAGGCAAATTAAAGACTTTTTCAGAAAAAAGAAAAAATAAGAGAATTTATTAGCATCACACATGGATTAAAGTGTAAAAGGAAGTTCTTTAGGCAGCAAGAATATGATATGACAGAAACAGATGTATATGGAGAATTAAAGATCTCTCGAAATGGTTAAAATGAAAGTAAACATAAAACATTTATCTTATTTTTAATGGCACTAAAAGAAAATTGACTGTCTAAAGCAGAAAAGTAAAAATTTATCGTGTGGTTATAGAACATATAAAAGTAAAATCTATAACAATAATAGCTCAAAGGCTGGGAGGGAGGGGTTGGAAGTACACTGGTGTAAGCTTCTTAAACCTACACATTAAGAAGTATAATATTATATGAAAGGAGAGTGCAATTATTAGAGATGTATACCGTCACATTAGGCATGAGATAAAAACATTTTTTAAAGTAGTAAAAATAATAATCCACTAATGGAGATAAGTAAAATGAAAATTAAAAAATACCCAATCCAAAAACATGCAGAAAAAGAAAAGAGGAACAAAAGATAGAATAGAAAACAGCAAGCAAGATAGTAGATTTTAATCCAACCATATCAATTATTATATTAAGGGCAAAAGGTCAAAACAAACTAAATAAAAATCAGAGATTACCTGATTAGAAAGGAAAAAAGCAAGACACAAATACATGATAGTTACAATAAAACCAGTTTGAAGTTAAAAGACTCAAACAGGTTAAAAGCAAAAGTATGGGAAAGATATACCATGTAAACACTAACAAAAGATTCAGTGCCTATATTAATGTCAGACAAAATGAATATCAGACAAGAAATATTTTTAGGGTTACAATCCTAAATGCATACCTAACAACAAAGATTCAAGATGTACCTAACAACAAAGATTCAAGATGCAAATGCAAAAACTGACAGACCTGAAAGCAGAAAAGGACGACTTCACAATTAGGCTTGGAAACTTAAATATTTTTCTGTGTCTGCATTTGGTAAAAGAAGTAGAAAGAAAATCAGTAAGAATATGAAACCTGAACAAAACTAGCAACCAACTTGAACTAATTGTATTTATAAAACAAACTGTACAACAGCAGAATACCAGTTCTTTTCAAGTACACAAGGAACATTCAACAAGATGAACTACATTCTGGCCCATGGAACACGTCTCAACCAATTTATAACAATTTAAATCATACAGTTTGTTCTATGATACTAAGAATTAATCAAGATATCAATAACAAAAAGATATTGAAAATTCCCACATATTTGGAAATAGGTCAAAGAGAAAGTCATAAAGGAAATTATATTTTATAAGATGAATATTAAATATCTATATTAGAAAAGAAGGGCTCAAACTAATTAGCTAAGCTTCCATCTTAAGGAACTAGAAAGAGAGTACAAATTAAACTCAAAGCAAGAAGAACAAAGAACATTTTTTAAATGAAAGGAGAGAATCAATAAAATTTTAAAAAGTAAAGGAATGGGAAGAATCAATGAAACAAAAATCTGGGTTTTTTTAAAGATCAACAAAATTAACAAACCTCTAAGTAGGTTGACAGAAAAAGAGAGGGAGAGGGAAAGTGACAGACAACAGGGATAAGATACAAATATCAGTAATTCAACAAATTACTAAAAGAAATGGCCAAATTCCTTGAAAAATACTAATACCCAAAGCTTTCAAGAAGAGATAATCTGAGCAACTATATATCTCTTAAAGAAATTGAATTTGTAGTTAAAACTTTCCAACAAAAAACTTTAGGACCAGATGGATTGACTGGCAAATTCCACCGAAAATTTAAGGAAGAAATATTAATTATACACAAAGTGTTCAAAAACTAAAGGAGAAGGGAAAACTTTTTAACTTATGTAATGGGGCTAGCATTACTCTGATACCAAAACCAGATGAAGAAATTAACGATAAATAGAAAACAACAAACCAATATCCTTTATCAACATAGATGCAAAAATCCTTAACAAAATCTTAGCAAATAAAATCCAGCAATATATACAAAGTATAATAACATATCATGACCAGGTAATGTTATCCTGGGAATACAGAGTTGGTTCAACATTATACAAGCAATGTAATTCATTATATAAACAGACTTAAGAAATAACCACACAATTATCTCAGTAGAAACAAAAAATCATTTGATAAAATTTAACATCCATTAATAATAAAAATTTTCAGACAGCTCAGAGTAGGAGGGAACTTCCTCAGTCTGACAAACTGCATCTGTGAAAAGAGTATAGCTAAATCACACTTAATGTAGAAAGGCTGAACGTTTCTCACCTAAGATCATGAAAAAGTCATCACTTCTATTTAACACTACACTGGAAGTTGCAATCAGTGCAATAAAGAAAGAAAAATATATAAAAGGTATAAAAATTAGAAAGGAAAGAAAAACAAAACTACTATTTTCAGACAACAAAGAAAATCTCTGAGATTCTACAAAAAAATCTAGTAGTGTTACAAATCCAGGCCAATAAAAAAATAAATTTCAATATGATATATTTATAATTAAAAATTAAATATTTATAGTAAAAAATTTTATAAAGTACATTTATAATTACATCAAAGAGCATGAAATTATTAGGTATAAATCTAACAAAAGTTGATCAACATCTATATGTTGAAAACTACAAGATGTGATGAAGCAAATGAAAGAAGACCTAACTAAATGGAGATACATACCAGGCTCATGTGTTAGAAGACTCAATACTGTTAGAGCACTCACACTGCCTGATTTCAAGACTTTCTATAAAGCAACAGTAATCAAGAAAGCACGGTATTAATGATGTCAATGGAATAAAATAGAGAGTCCAGAATTTTACCCATACAAATATGGCCAACTAATTTTTTTCCAAAGGTACAAAGGGAATTCAAATGAGAAAGAATAGTCTTTTCAACAAATAGTGCTGGAAAAATTGGACATCAACATACAGAGAGTAATATTTGACCCTTATACTATTGACTTAAAATGGATTATAGATTTAAATGTGAAAGTGTAAGCTATAAAATACTAGAAGAAAATAGAGAAACAGTATTTGTGACCTTCAATTAGGCAGTGATTTGTTAGATACAAATCCAAAAGCACAATCCATTAGAAACTGAAACTTATAGATTGAAATTTATCAAAATATAAACTTCTGCTCTTCCAAATATATTGTTGAGAAAACGAAGATACAACCAACTGACGTAGATAAAATATTATTGAAAGACATGTTAGGTAAAGAACTTGTATCTAGAATATGTAAAGAACCCTCAAAACTGAATAATAAGAAAAAAAAAATTTTAAGTAGGCAAATATTTTAACAAAGAAGATATACAGATAAATGGCAAATGGGTACATGAAAAGAGACTCAACATCATTAGTCATTAGGAAATTGCGAATTAAAACCATCGTGCAATAATACTACATACCCACCTGATTAATTAAAAAAAAAAAAAACC
>NW_006436282.1:12348659-12370044 GCF_000325575.1 Pteropus alecto
TCCCTCCCTCCCTCCCTCTTTTATCTCTCTCTCTCACAGAGAAGGAACTAAAAGGCCTCTGATATTATTTCAAGCCCAGCAAATTAATATAAATGTGGCCTAGGAGATAGAACCTACATTAATAGAACCAATCTGATATAGGCGATATCCAAAGTGACAAGCACTGAACCAGTCTGAAGATGATCATGATCATGACAAAGTTAAATTTTATAGTGCCACATTCCCCTCCCCCCTCAACTAAAAATAATATGCTCATAAGGTTTTTATTCTCCTAACCCCTCCAGGTCATCAACCAGCATCATTTCCACATGGCATTGTTTGTCCCTAAATTTGACCCACTTTTCCAGCCTATGCTCATCTTCCTTACTTCTCTGATCTCTGGCATTCCAATTCTGTCACCAGCAAAGTTCCCATGATCCTCAATCTCCTATGTGAATATTCCTGCTTCATCTGAAATTTGGACCCCCTTGAGGATATTACTTCTCCTATAGTCTTTTCATGGGGTTGCTCTTTTATCTATCAACCCTCTGTGCTACCAAACCAGGATGTGCAGTAGTTGTCCTTTTTGCCTTTTAATGCTGCTTCCAGACCAGTTTTTTTCCATCTCAATAAAAATTTTCAGCAATTTAAAAGTTATGCCTGCAATTATAGCACCCAATCTCTCTCCTTGTTATAATCATCTACAGAGATGCATCTGACTGTCCCTCATCTGCGGCTCTCTCTCTCTCTCTCTGTCTCTGGTCTTTCCACTGTTCTTGTGGCCTTCATATCCCTACAGAAAATCTTTGTTATCTCAGCCTTTCAATCTCTTGACTGCCTCACCTCCAGTGATCTTGTTCCCTCTGCCCCTCATTTTCCAGTCATACCTCCCACAGTCCTTCCCCTTCTCACTATCGGCTGATAATTTTGTTTCCTATTTCACTGAAATTAGAAGCAATAAGAAGAGAACTTCCTCATTCTCCGTCCACTGGTCTACCTACCGAACTATATCTTTGCCTGTGTACTCTCCCTTTCCTGCTGTTCTTTCAGATAAACTCTTCATATTTCTACCTAAGCCCAATGCCTCCAGTTGTGAACTAGTTCTTAGCATGGCTCACACACTGAAGGACACTACTCTTCAACAGGCTGCTATCACCGTTGGAATTAATCAACATTCCATGACCCATCTGAATATAATCAACTTTCAATTTCCTCTGCATGGATTACACACTTTATGCTTTCCTTCTCTTCATTCAGACTATCTCCTACCCTATCGTCTCCACTTCCCTCTGGCCTGCCAATTGAAATAATTTTAGTGTTTTTTTGATCAGGGTAAACTGTACCAGAATATACTTAACCTTCAGGCTGCAAGCTGCATTTAGGCACCCATCACGAAAGGCTATATAGAGCAGCAGAGCATCGACAGATTCTGTGCTAGGAGAATAATTTAACCCCATTTATGAAGCAGGCACTGAGTGATTCTCTGACCTCAGGGACCCAGTGCCCTACCCGCCTCCATGGATCCCAGAAAGTTCCATGCTCATTCTGCTTCAGCCAACAGCCCTGACTTGACACAATGCTGCTGTTCATTCTGGGCTGGACTCCAGGCCAGGTTAGTGCTAACTCTGTGACAGCTAAGTAGACTGTTCATTTTTCAAAATAAAGCAAGAAGCATAATGGCACATGGAAAGGGAGGGGAAATATTTGAAAACATTCGGCAAGAGAAAAGGAGTCATTCATTGATTTCTTCGTCTCCCAAGAAGCTGCCTATCTGGTCCTCTGTTCCTTTCAGCTTTGCATACACTCAACCGATGCAGCTGTGGCAGAAAGAAAAGGTCGTACCCAAGAGTACCTTGCAGTATACTTCCCAGCTTTGATTCGGATACCACAGGACTTAAATGTAAATCTTGAAACTCAGCACAAGACAATGATCCTACACCAGCTACCCATCCTCTCACCAAGAGTACGGGCCTATTCTTCCTGACACACAGAAGATGGGCTCTGTCCTGTGACTGATGGTTCTGGCAAATAGAATCAGGATGGCCTATTTACTATCAATCAAACCACAAGCCGACAGGGAAATCTGGACGTCAGTCCTGTGATACACTTGACTTATTTAGCAGCATGCCTTTACTGTCCTTTCCCAGGTAATACATGCCACATTGGTGCATAAGTTGTCTTTGTCACAACTGATATTCCTTTTTTCTTCATAAATAGTATTTTCTAAACTTACCTCCACTTCTTTCTTTTTACTGCTGCCATTTCCCTTAAATTCTTTTCTCACGTATAAAATGGGAACTCTAGAAAAAAGCTACTAATCTTACCAACTATTTTAAATATGAGATAGTTTTTATAAATCAAGAATCTGAGATTCAGGTAATATAAGTAGCAGAAGGTCATACGAGTGAGGGCCCCAGCTCAAATGTGAACTTGGAACACTTATTGGAAAGTCTTTTTACTTTTCATTAGACCATGGCATTGTTAGTATAAGTGATGAAGGAAGGACTCAGAGTATATTGTAGTGTGAGGCCAAGGGGGCTAAGAGACAGTATAGAATTGTGTTTGGCACATAGTAGATGCTCATGCCAAAAACAAACCAACAAACCTAAAAGACTGACTCAATAGATACATTATTAACTGATTTCCAGATTCAATGGGCTTCATGAAACATATTACCACAATATGTTTCTTACTTTGTATCCCTGGCAAATGTGGCCTGGTGCCACGTGGTAACTTTGCTCACATAGCTTCTCCTAACCAGGGTCTAGTTCCCCAGGGATTCCACGCTCAAAGGTCAGCCTGACTCTGTAGGAAAATGAGGTAGTGAGCAAGGGCCAACCACCTCTGAAAACACAGGAGACGGGTAAGTGTTCTTTTGACATTTAAAAGACTTGAAAATATCTCTATTTAGAATACTTCTGTAAAAATACAAAAGTTATCTATAAAGATAAAATACAAAATGCCCATAAATAATTGAGATTAATATAATGTTCTCTTAACTTAAAGGAGTCTCTTGATTTCAGAGGAAGAAAACTCTGCTTTTAGATTTTATTATTAATTGAAAAGAACCAGATGTTTTGTTTTTCTTGTAGGAAACCAGGAAATACATTGTCTTGATTGGGTAACTACTTTGAAGCCTCCCTTTAGTAGAATGAGTCAGCTATTAATCTGCTCTTTCTTCAGATCTCAAATATTTTAGCTTAAAAAAGTATTTCTAGCATTGCTGATTCATAGTTACCAAAATAATATGATTGGAGATCATCTGCAGTACATTCATCTCAACTCTTATGCTGTGGTTCCAATGGTTAGACTGTGGCAGTCTCTGAGGTATTAAAGTTTACGTTCAATTCCATGCAGCAAGGATGCTCCTCATGCTTGATCTGAGCTGCCTCTCTATAAGGCAGACTCTACTTTTTTCTCTCGCCTCCTTATCCCAACCTCAAATTCAAACTCATTGGGTCAGAAGCTCTAAAGAAGGACACTGATTTCATAGAGGAACCCAAAATGCATAAGGCTTCTTGCCTTGAATCCAAAGATAGGTGTGAGAAATGAAGAGATCACTTATTGCTCATATATTTCAATTTACTTTCAAAATGTGGTATTTAAAAAAAAGAAAGATGTTGTTTATCTGGCTCCAATTCAGAGTCGACTTATGTGTCAAGAGGGAGTCTTAATTTCTCATAACAGAACATGTTGGGCTCTGATGTGATTTATGCGTCAGTATATCAAATTTGACTAATGTGTTTGCCCTAAGTAGGGAGCAAGCCGTTAGGTATTAAAATCCCTGAATTCTACGAAGAGGAGGAAAATAACTTTGATTTCTCTGTTCTTTCCTTAATTAAGATAAATCCAAGTTGATGAATAAAGTTTCTAGATTGCTTAATACCTCCCAGAAATCAGTACCAAGGCCTTGGAAAGGGACGTAAAAATGTTTCCATGAGCAAGAAGAAATTGAGTCACTTCGTAAATTATATAACTGTCTAACCACTATGCTGGACAACTGAAACTAACATAAAATAATATTAAATGTCAACTCTAATTGAAAAATAAAAAATAAATTTTAAAAAAGAAGCGGCTAAGGACTTCCTCCGTGGATTGAATTCTTGGTAATTCCTGTGAGAAACTTCCTTTTATCCTAACATCTTTCCTCTTCCTTTGCCTTGCCCACTATTCTTAATGTTCTTAAACATACCAAATATGTTTTTCAACAATGGCAAATGAAATTGGGGAGAAGACCACAGTATAGCCCTCCTATTGCAGCCTTGTAAATAAAACACAAACAAACCAAAAGACAAGGTATGTTGCGTAGCCAGGAAGAGACATCACATCCTCCTTCCTGGCACAACTTATACAATCACTTAAGTGTGATTAAAGTCTTGGGGACCTGGACAGAGTTATTTCTATTTTGAAACCACTGGCTTGATCCATCCCTGCAGCTATTAGGAATCACCCTCTTGTGTAAATGTTTGCTTTGTTGGAGATTCTTAAGCAAAAATTAATAGTATACATGCTTCAGGAGGAGTATTAAATCAGCCATGATAAACAATTCCCAGGCAATGTTTAGACTGGCCAAAAGTCATCCTAAGAATTGTGCACAAAGATAGAACAAGACACTTGGCATCTATGTGCTGAGACTGTCTATAAAACAAACAGCAAAGTAGAGGTCTGTCCATTAACCAATAAATCTAAGTAATGTGTTCTATCAGTCTCGGTGGGTAACAAATTAATGGCTAGACAAGGACTAAATTTTCCACTTCATTCTATGTGGTTCGATCCAGTTAATGAATCATGACTGTTTGATACTTTTCACCAGCAGCTACAGAACACACATAGATCTCCTCTGGAAATTTGACTTGATCTCTTATTTGATCTCATGTGCCAATATTCTGTACCACTGTGACATCAATTATCACAACCTCAAGGCTATTAAAGAGCTGCAACTAATCAGGTAGAAATGACACTAAAAGAAGTTTCGATACAACACAGTCATGTGTTCAGGGAAACTGTCTAACATTCAGGATCTCGATATATTGGCAAATATTTTTAAAAATACATACATATATACATACATACTACAGAGAGAGAAAGAAGCAAAAAGACTTTAACTTTTTTAAGTCCACATCAGGATTAAGGTATTATTTAGGATATTCTCAGTAAAACTGGGTATTATATTTCTTTTTATACAAATCAGCAAAATGGAGCAAACTTGCCTGAGGGTCCTTTGAGGCTGTGACACTTTCTCCATAGTGCTGACCCAGAAAATTGAAGGCTATACAGTAACAAAAAGGCCAGTTCCATGGGATAAAATCTCATTTTGAATAACATCTTAATATTGACTTTGAGCCATATGAAAAATGTGGCTTTTCGTGGGGTGGGGGGTGGGGAGAGTTTTTATTCTATTTTTGTTGTCTGATTCACAAGCATTGTTAAATATTTATACCAGAAATCTGACAGCAGTTTCTTTACATTTGTTAATCATGGATAATATTGTTCCATTAACAACTGAAACTTTTTTAAAGGTTGTACAGGGTAAGTCTCACTACTTTAACACTGCTAACCCATTCATGTAGAATAAATATTTGCTTTCAGTTTCTCTATGCTGTTTTATGAGATGGTGTAATCTAAATCTCCTTTGTAAATAGGGCATGCCCTCAAGAGGACGAGAGAACAGAATCTAAAGCCTCATCAGCCTTCTCTCTACAGATCCTTGAATGAAGAGTTCCATGTCTCCAGAAAAATAACCTTAGGGCGCTTCTGACAAGTAGCCAGCAAAAACGTTTTTAAGAAATATTTCAAGGACAGTTCAAGCCTCCCTTGCACAGATTTTCTCACATCCTCCAGCCTGATGTGGGCTGTGTTGTTGTATATCTACCAGGGAACAAAACAACTGAAGGTCGTATTTTCCATTCTCGTGATTATTATTATTTATCTGTAACAATTTTCATAGCAGTCCAGCCTAATATCTTTCCCAGAACTTGTGTCTTATAGATCCTGACTTTCATGATTAATCTTACCCTGAATCAGCTGAGGTAGAGCTCTGATGATAGGTTGTCCTGTGATGGTCATCAACTGCTGCCTGCACCAACACATCGCTGAATGTAACTGGGAAGGGTCTACCTTGTATAAGGAGTAGATAACTGCCTGTGTGAAGTGATTTCTCTGTTCTTTAACCAATCACACACAAAAATAACTTGTCCCCACTCAATGATATTAAATTTCTATAGAGAGGATAAAGTACCTAGCGAGCATTATAACTGTCTATTATTATTACCACTATTATTATTATTAGTCTACTTTTTTAGGATTCCCTAGAAAGTGAAAAAGTGACAAAGTCTCACTTATGTCTATGTGAAAGACTGGCATCAAGTTCCTCCTAAGAATTTTGATAGAGGGAAAGGGAAGGAAAAGAGGGGATAAATTACATTTACTGAGAAACTACTGTTTTGCAGGCTTTGTACTAGATGCTTTGTATAAATTATCTCATTTTAATTCCTGCAGCCACAGTAAGCCTTAGATCACATTACCTTCATTTTAGAGATGAATAAACTCAATTTCTAAGAAGTTAAGCAATTCATTTGAAATCCCATATCTGGTAATAAGTGTGGGATTCAAATGAGTCATTTTACCAAAGCAACATCGCTCTGGGCAAAGGGGGTAGGAAGTGTGATGCACAATTGCTTAAAAGTGCATGGGCGTGCACGTGCACACGCGCGCACACACACACACACACACACACACACACAATCTAGGGTAATTGTGAGGCCCAGGGGTAATAAATCAAAGACCATGGAAAACAATCTGCCTGTCTAAGGTTTGGGCAAAGGATGGCCCTGAGATGACCATAATATTTAGACTCTTTGTTCTAAGTCAAAATATATCTGACAGAATTCATCTCTGTCCTTTCCTCTGTTTTACCTAAAAGGAAGTGTGTGTGTGTGTGTGTGTGTGTGTGTGTGTGTGTGTGCGCCTGTGTGTGTGTGTGAGAGAGAGATAAAACTCGGCTCTTGGTTTTATTAAAAAGAGTGAATTGAACTCTGTTAAAATTTTTACCCAGGTAGTGTTAAAGTAAATATTCAAGTAAAGATAGATTCAGAATCGGAAAAGCCATCTTTTACCTAAAAGGAAGTGTGTGTGCGCGTGTGTGTGTGCGCGTGTGTGTGTGTGCGCCTGTGTGTGTGTGTGAGAGAGAGATAAAACTCGGCTCTTGGTTTTATTAAAAAGAGTGAATTGAACTCTGTTAAAATTTTTACCCAGGTAGTGTTAAAGTAAATATTCAAGTAAAGATAGATTCAGAATCGGAAAAGCCATAGTGACTCGTGTCATTTTCAGCATTTAGATCAGGACTAATCGCATAGCTCTCTTGTTTGCCCAAGTCCCTTCCTATTTGTTCTTTCTGCCAATAACCAGTTTTTAATCTATTTCAGGAAGGAGTACAGGGCACCATGGAAATGAAAATCAACCTTAAAATACTTCCTGAAGCATTACCAGAAATCATGTTTTGAATTTCTGAATGACTTGCATTGTTCTAAATTTCCAGGCTGTGCCCATAACCACAAAGACAAATGGGGCATTAGGACAGCCATGTGAAGGACCAAGTTACAACATGATATAAGTGTACTTTTCAGTATGAGTCATTTGAAACCAGAAAAAAGAAGGGCCAGAAAAGATAATGCTACATGAAAAACAATATATCAAATAAGGAACAAGGAATTTGTCTATCTTGGCTTTCAGGTGAAATATTACATGATTTGAATGTTTGAGAACCCACTGGTTATGGATTACCTTGATTCAACAACCCAATTAATCATATCTTAAGGTCTATAGCATAATCATTGGTTCTCAACCTTAGCTGCATGAGAGAATCACCTGAGCCTGGTTGTTTTTTCATTGTTTTAGTTTGTTGTTGTTGTTGTTGTTGTTGATGATGATGACGTTGTTTTAAATACCAGTGTCTGGACCCCGACATCAGAGATTTGATTTAATTGGTATAAGATGTGGGCCAGGCATTATTATTTTTTTAAAGCTCCCTATGTGATTCAGTGTGAGCCAGGGTGGAGCACCACCATATTAGTTGTAAGAAATGGATTCAGAAGTGTTATCCCCAATCCTTTAGGGTTCCCAGGATTGCCATCATGGCCATGGTCATATAAGCGGTGAGAACTTAGGCAAGTTACTGATCCCTGTAATTCAGTTTCCATGTTTCTAAACTTCTCTGACTTATTCTTGCTTTTCACCTATGTGACTCATCGGAGACCAGGATGGGGAAAACAAATTTGCCTTGAAAACTGAAAGGCTATTCTGATCCTGACTCTTTGTACAGACTTGGAAAATTACCTAAATTCTGCCTTAGATACTAAATTTACATAATAGTGATGTCTTCCTGTTTACCTCATAGGATGTTGAGGAAATTACCAATTAATTTTAAAGTACTGCACATATTAATGCCGTTGAAATATGTGTTTCCATTTCAAACACTCCAGAATTACCCAATTACCAGTTTAGATAAAACAGGTCATCCTCTTGCTGCATAACCTAACAATATCAGCCACAGAACTAGCTTATTTGGGGGCACATGACAGACCTCTAATTCTTAAACTTCTGCTTGTCCTGGGACAGAGTTATTAGCCTAAATGACATTTTATATATATATATGCGTGTGTGTATATATGTACATACACATATATGTATATATCAACAGTCATTCAACCATGTGACAATCTGATGGGTACAAAGCCAAACGGTAAAATTATAAACTTCTTTAAAATAAGGTTTTAGAAAAATATGCTACAGTTTCAATATATATCTACAATATTGTAAAAATATTCAAAGGAAAGCACCCAGAGTCTCAATTTAATCTCTCCATTCTGCTCTTAAATCCTAAAATACCACAATAAGACTATAGCACATAACAATTTACCCATTTTCATATATATAATATAGTATTTCCAAAAAATATTTTATAGAACATATCAGTGTTTAAAAAATACACAAATGCAACCATTATTAAACATAAGTTTACAAAAATCATTAGAATCACATGAATTCTCATGGTCTTAGAAAGATAAAAGATTCACTTAAAAGATTTTTCTTCCTATTAATCAATTAATAAAAAAAATAGAAAAGCCAAAGAAATCACTCATAAAAGCAATTGTCTAGTATGTCCTGTGTGGAGAAAGGTCAAATATATTACCTATTTTTTAGTAGTGTAGAAATAATCAGTATTATTTGACCAACTTTACTATTAAATGGCATTAAAAGGCAAAAAAAAAAGGGTAATTTTTAAATTGAAAAATTTTATTTTACTACAGCAGCCCTTATAAAAGACCAGAGGTACTAGGATTGTCACATATTTTTATTTAATTTTTCTATGTAGAGAAGTAGGAAAGTGAGATGATATGAAGATGAAACAAATTAAAAGACTTAATAAAAGTTTTAAAAAAAGCTAAAAATCCACAAATCTAATAATCATTATATTCAAAGCTGAAGAAAAAGAAAATTCCACCAAATTACATCATAATCAAATTGCTGAAAATCAATAATTTTCAACAAATACTTTAAAATAACCAGAGGGGAAAAAAAAGATTAATTATATTAGGAAACAAACATAAGAATGGCACAAAATTTTGGTCATAAACATTGCAAGTCAGACAATGAGTAGAATAGAAATAAACGTAACCTAGAATTCTACACCCAGCAAAAATATCTTTAAAAAATGAAGGTGAAATAAAGATTTTTGTATATATACAAAACCAGATAATTCATTGCCAACAGACCTGCACTGCAAAAAAAAAAAAAAAAAAAAAATTGTTAAAAGTAGTCTTGAGGAAGAAGGAAAACAACTCCAGGGGAAATTTTTGATAGACATATAAAAATAAAGAACACTAGAAATAATACAGTGAGATGGAGGAAAGGAAGAAGGGAGGGAAGAAGAGAGAGAGGGTGAAAAACACGAATTACTACATCAGAAGTGAGTGGGAACATCGCTGCATAACCTATAGACATTAAAAAGATAGTAAGGGAAAACGAACAGCTTTATGTCAATAATTTTGACAGCTTCGATGAAATGATTATATTCCTTGAAAGATATGATCTACCAAAGCTCACTAAAAAGAAAAAGATGATCTAAATAACCATATATTTCTTAAAGAAAATAAATTATAGTTTCAAAACTTTCTGCAGAAGTCCAGTCCCAGTAGCTTCACTTATGAGTTCTACCAAACATTTAAGAAAAAAATGACACCATGCATACATAGACTCTCCTAGTAAATAAAGGGCAGGAGGTGAGCATTTTCTCAAACTCATTCTATGAAGACACAATTACTCTTAAAACCAAAACCAGATAAAGATATCTAATTAAAAAAAAGAAAAAGGCTAACAACCAATATTTCTCGTCACTGTAGATACAAAATTTCTTAAAGTGTTAGCAAATTTAATCCACTTATATATAAAAAAACAAAACATCACAGCCACACTTGTTTTACTCCCGCCCTCCCCCCACCCCTTGCCAAATAAAGTTGATTGAACGTTCAAAAAGCTATCAGTATTATTCACGGTGGCCAGGACATGGAAGCAACCGAAGTGTCCTACGACAGATGATTGGATAAAGAAGCTGTGGTACATATATATAATGGAATATTACTCAGCCAAAGAAGAGATGAAATACCTCCATTTGTGACAACATGGATGGACCTCGAGATAATCATACTAAGCAAAATAAGCCAGACAGAAAAGTTGAAAATCACATGATATCACTTATATGTGGGATATAAA
Organism: Pteropus alecto; assembly: GCF_000325575.1. NCBI lineage: Eukaryota > Metazoa > Chordata > Mammalia > Chiroptera > Pteropodidae > Pteropus > Pteropus alecto. Next base: position 12,359,409 of record NW_006436282.1, read on the forward strand.
CCTAAAAGCAACAAACAAACAGGACAAACCAACAGAGATTCAGGACATGGACAATAGACTAGTGGTTACCAGAGGGTGGGGGGAGGGGAGGTAGATTGGGGAAAAAGGAGTCAAATATGTGGTGATAGAAAGAAATCTAACTATGAGAGGTGAACACACAATGTAAATATATATATATATATGTGCCTTACTGTTAAAATGTATAACTGAAACTTAGCGGATTTCATTAACCAATGTCATCATAAAAAAATAAAATAAAATAAATGAATAAATAAATAAATAAGTTATCAATGTAATTCATCAATTCTAGAAGTTACAAAAAAAAAAAAAAAAGGAAAATACAGAAAAGGCCCTTGACCAAATTCAACATCCATTCATGATAAAAGCTCTCAGCAAACTAAAATAGAAGGGAACATCTTGAAACTAAGAAAGGGCATCTATGAAAAACCTGCTGCTAACATCATGCCAAATATTAAAAGGTTGTGTGCTTTTTCTCTAAGTTCAGAAACAAGACAGATAACCTCTCACTATTTCCATTCAACACTGTTGTGGAGGTTTTATTCAGTACAAAAAGGCAAGAAAAAAGAAATCAAATGTATACATATTGGGAGAAAAAATTATTTCCGGAATATATGATAGTTTATGTAGAAAATCCTGTAGAATCTACTCACAAAGAAACTATTAAAATTAATTAGTGAGTTTAGCCAGATCTCAAGATACAGAATCAATATATAAAAATCCATTGTATTTCTATATGCTAGCCATGAACAATTGGAAATTATACTTAAAATAAAGCATTATCAGAAATATTAATATTTTGAGATAAACTTAACACATATTTATAAAATAGGTAAGTGGTGAGTACAAAACATTGATTAGAGAAATTAAAGAAGACCTAAATAAATTAAGAGATATATCATATTAGTAAATCAAAAGATTCAGTATTGTAAAGATGTCATTTCTCCCCAAATACATCTAAAGACTCAAAGCAATTCTGATAAAAAAAAAAATCGCAGAAGTCTTTTTTTAATAGAAATTGTCAACCTGATTCTCAAATTTCTATGGAAATGCAAATGGTCTAGAATATACAATGTATTTCTCAAAAAGAACAAAGTTGTAGATCTTACACTATCTGATTTTAAGACTATCATGAGGCTTCACTAACCGAAATAGTGTGCCTTAAAAATAAATTTACAGAATACAAAATACATAAATACACTGCCCCATATTTGGCCAATTCACTTTTGATAAAGATGTCAGAGAAATTCAATGAGGAAGGGATTAGCTTTTCAACAAATGGTGCTGAAACAATTGAATATTCCTATGTAAAAAAATAAGAATAATAAACCTCACACCACAAATATAAAAATTAACTCAAAATGACTCAAAGGCCTGAATATAAAACCTAAAATAGCTTCTGAAAGAAAACAGAGGAAAAAAATCTTTTTGTCCTTGGGTTAGGCAAAGATTTATTACTATAAGGAAAAAGAAATAAGCACTAGGATAGAAAAAATAGTATATTAAACTTCATCAAAGTGCGGTCCAAAGCCACTGTTAATGAAGGAGCAAACCATAGAGTGACAGAAAAATTTTTGGAAAACTTATATCTGTCAAGAGCTATGAAAGATCTGAAATTTTATGCTACTGACATGTTATCCTGCCACAGTTTCATGAATTCTGGCAGAAGACCTGAGACTTCTGGGTCACAAATAAAGGACTTTACTACTCACAGCAGAGCAAGCATCTTATAGGGGTGATGTGCAGTTTGGCCCTAGCAGATAGTGCACATGCAGAAGATAAAGGAAAACATATGTCTATACAAAATGTGTATGCTAATGTTCATAATAGCTTTATTCAGAGTAGTCAAAACCAGACGCTGAGCGTCAATTCTCCACGAGTCTCCTGCATTTCTGCATGTCTTGTCAATAGAGGCAATGACTGCTTTTGTTTCTGTCTCTTCGAGGAGGTGTGTAGAGCAAACAGACTTGGAGATACAGTTTCTCCCTCTAAGGAAAGGACAGGTTTGTTTTGCTGTACAGTCTAATAAAGATAATGCCTTCCTCTGAATCAAAGATCAGGCAGGTTTACTGTAAAAGATTTGAGTTCCATAAATTCAGGATTCTTCTCCTGCAATGCAACCATTGATGACTGGCCCTCTGCATGTTAACTAATGCAAATAGGGGCTCAGGAAACTGGCAACAACGTTGAGACTCTGTTTATATTGTTGCAATGAGAAATAAATTGTCCTTGGTCTATGACCCAAGAATCTCATGTCTTCTGCCAGGATCCATGAAACTATGGCAGATTAACTGGTTAGCTTGTAGGCAGGATAGACCAATCACAGTTCTTGACACTAGAAACAACCCAAATGTCTACCTAATATTTACCAAAATTTGGTATATCCATAAAATGTAATCTTACTCATTAATAAAATAGAATGAACTGCTGATGCATACACCAACATGGATGGATTTTGGAAGCATGTATTCTGAGAGAAACCAGACTGAAAAGATTATATACTATACGATTCCATCTAGTTGAAATTTACACAAGGCAAAACTGTAGTGATAAGAAGTGGATGAGTGGTTACCAGGAGGACTGACTGCAAAGCACTGTAGAGAGATTTTAGGGTGATGAAAATGTTGTATATCACAATCATCGTATGACTAGATGTTCTTGTCAAAACTCATCGAATTGTACCCTTAGACTTGTAAATGTAATTGTACATCACTTACATTTTAGTAACGCTTACAAAAAGATTTAACATTCAGCAAACACTTAATAGGCACCTATTCTGTTTCAGGCATATTTCTAAGAGAAAGCATTTCAATACCAAGCAAGCAGAGAAAGTGCTTGCTCTCATGGAATTCACATTCTAGACTAGGAGTGGGACAGGGGCAGATTATAAACAGATACTCAAACAAGAAATGTCAGATAGTGATAAATGCCATAATAAAAATAAAATAGTGTTTTAATAGACAGAGTGACTTGGGGGAGTATTTTAAGTCAGGTAGCCAGAAAACGCTTTCTGACTTAAACTGAATCCTGAGACTTCACTAACAGCAGTTCTCTGTTGGCAAAGGGGTAACGATGGGGTTGGAGTTGGGGGATGTGGCTGGGGAGATAGGATAAGGGAGGACGAAGGGAAGGAACAGACCTGCGTTTTATCGTTTATCCTATTATAGTGTTTGAATATTTTACCATGTGTCTGGATAAGTTTTTTTCTTTTAAAAAGACAACTTAAATTAAGAATATACTTAAAATATAGGCATTCAGGAAAATGTGACAGAGTCCAAGGGGCTTGTCCCACTAGTTTGCTCGGGGTTCTAGAGTCATCTTCACAATGACATAATGCAGAGAAAAAATAACTATCTCTTGCTCCAGTGCAAGCAAATGAATCATCACAGCAGAAATTGAATTTTCACACCTGAGATTGGAACTATTTGGAGAAGCAATGTTAAGAAATAATCTTCACATGGAATGTTCTCCCTGTTTGTCCAGGGATCTGTGAGTAATTACAGCAGCAGGAAAATGTCTGTGCTGTTTTCAGAACCTCCAAATTATTTTGTGTCTACATTTACTCTCCATTGCAATAGAACTCTACTGATTTTTTTAATATAAGGTTTTTATCCTGGCGTCTATGACTAATAAAACAAATATAACTAGTTGTATGATTCAAACTAACATCGCTTTGGCATTTTAGAAGAATTTGAGTCAAATTACAAAACCAATGTGGTGACATTTTTCAAGTCAGATATGTAAACATAATAAAACTGAAAGAAATTTGCTACAACTTCCTGCCCCAAGCATAAATGTAATCCACTTTCTAATTTTTAAGGAAAATGAGAAAAAGTAGATAAAAATCATACTTAACCCTAAATTATTAAAATATATAATATGTATGCTATATGTGTGTTTGTTTAATACTAGGTATTATATTATGCTAGGTATGTTAAACAAGGTACTTCAAGCTATTTTAATAACTGTTTACTACAGAACTTACACTAAAATAACTTTAAATAGTTTGAAGTACCTAGTTATAAGCCAGAACACCAAAATAAATAGAAAAGGGGGATCTTAATTACCAAGAAGAAAGTCATTAATGTGTTAATTAATTTTTAAGATAAAAACCTAAGTTAAAAGAACACAAATTGTTCTTCCTCTCAAATTCTTTCATTTAAGGTCCATGTGTGTGATGTCATGCACTGTACCATGTAGTCACGTGCTCCACAATCCAAGGTGAAGACCATAGACAAGTCTACAAATAACTATCATTTAGAGTATGATGCAACATGTCCACAGGACAGCCTGATACAAGTTATAGAAGGAGCTCAGAAAGGGTAGCAGTCATTTCCAACCAGAGAAACAAAGGAAGCTGTGGTGAAGGAGGCATTTAAGTTACTCGGTGAAGGATGTCTACACATCTCTGCAGCACCATTGGAAGAGAAGGGCATCACAAGCAGAAGGATCAGTGGGAAGTCAGACATGAGAGGAGATATCAGGAGTTTTTGATTAGATTGTAGAGAGCATTGGTGCCTTTTCTTCATCAGTGTCCAATTCTCTAATCTCATGGTATGTACATTATAATGAACTGTTTCTGACTCAAGTACTTGTCTTCCTGAACGGTAAATCACTATTTCATAATTATAATACTTTTTAAGTAAATCAAAGTTCTGGGTTATTACTCATCACATTAGTAAAGATATATTGTTATATTTAGTTCCAAAGCAATTTTTGAGTTTTATTTTTGTTTTTGTCGGTCTGGGTGGCTATGACAAGGTACCATAGACTGGGTGGCTAAGAAAAAAAACAGAAATTTATTTCTCAGTCTTGGAAGCCGGCGGGCAGTCTGAGACCAGGATGCCAGGACAATTGATTCTGGTGGTACCTTTTTTCAGGTTGCAGACTGCTGACTTCTTGTATGCTCCCATGGCAGAAAGAGGAGGGGAGAGCTCTCTGGGGTCTCTTTGTAAGGGCACTAAGTCCACTCATGAGGCTCTAACTTCATGAGACCTAATTACCTCCCGCAGGACCACCTCCTAATATCAACCATTGGGATTAGAATTTCAACATATAAATTGGTGATGGGGGGGCACAAACATATTCGATTCATTGCAATTGCATATAAATAAACAAAACTATATAAGTAACTAGAAAAGTGAAAACACCAAACCTGCGTAGGATCACTGTGTTACCGCTGGGGTGATGGGAAATCTGGCATCACCCCAGAGGCATGGGGAGGGTCCTCAGTTCTTCCCCGCTGATGCAGCAAAGAATTCCAGGGTGGCAAAATTTAGAAGTAAGATTTATTGAATGTACATTTTGGAAGGACACAGGATGCTCGAAGGAAGGCTGCAGCCCTGTAGAATATGGGAGGTGAAGATAAGACAGAGCATGTCCCACGGGAAGTGCTGGTTTTCAGGGAACAGAGCTGTAACAATACAGATGTGGGAAGATCTGTATTATATTGGGGCCACAATGGGTGGTTCAAAAGCATTCCCATGTGATTGGCATGTGAGGTCATTTTGATTGACACTCGACTGCTATAGAACACTTTGCCTAGTGCTCCTGTGCTTACCCAGAATTCAGACTGTTACAAATAGATTCATGAACTTCCAGGCGTAAACATGGTATTATAACAATGGTATAATGAGGCTGAGGTTACGGGCAGGTTAGGGTAGTATTTTTTGCGCTTTAGTTTGTGGCCAGATTAAACCAGCCATAGGTGATGGCCCTCCCATCCCTTGTCTCCCAGGATGCAGGAGGGATTCTCTAACTACCAATGGGGTGTTCTTTGGGTGGTCTCTGTGCTGGGCCTTCATTCCTGTGTTCCCCTGTCACTTATGTCTGACGAACTACCTAAAATTGCATTCTATTTGGGTACTTTTTGCGCTTTAGTTTGTGGCCAAATTAAGCCAGCCATAGGTGATGGCCCTCCCATCCCTTGTCTCCCAGGATGCAGGAGGGATTCTCTAACTACCAATGGGGTGTTCTTTGGGTGGTCTCTGTGCTGGGCCTTCATCCCTGTGTTCCCCTGTCACTTATGTCTGACGAACTACCTAAAATTGCATTCTATTTGGGGGAGGGATCTCAGAGACATTTAGCTTTGCATTTAGAGATAAGGAAATGGAAGGCAGAAAGGCCCCATGAGTTGCCCAAATTTACTTATTATTTTTTATTTAACAACTGCTTACATAAAACATTTTAGAATATTAACTCATTCAATGCTCATAACAGTCTTGATGTAGGTACCACTGTGATCCCCATTTGATGGATGAGGAAACAGAGGCACAGAGAAGTTAAGAGATTTCCCCTGTTCAGCATCAAAGCCAGGATCATATCCCAGGCTAGCTAATGCAGACTCCACTTGTCAGATTACTAACCACTACCTCTTTAACCCAGTTAATGGCGTAGTCAAGGCCAGAACACAAGGTTCTGACCCTAAATCCCATGTTAATGCCACTCTAAAATTTCTCGACTTTAGACAGGTTTTCCTGATCCCAGTCAATAAGCTTCTTTGCTATCTCTATATTAAAATGCTTCTTTTTCTCCACAAACTTAAGAGTTGGTTGCGTTTCTCATTTTCACAGATGGAACTTTTCTCTCCTCGGCTACACTCATTCGCTTCTCACTATAGCCAAATCGGGACTAGTTAAACCGCAACAAAAAAAGCCTCGGCATTGCCCATTCCTTAAATGAGCTAAAAGGAAGAAAGAGAAAACAAAAACAGAAACAAACAAGCAAAAAAACCATGCAGTGTCTGCCTTTATTTGTCCTGGGAATGAAGGAATAGAAAACAAGCTCCCTGCACTTAACCATACAGCTCACTCAAAGCATAAATACTTGCTGCTGTTTAATTTTATGGTCACCTGCCTCTTAGGGGCAACAGCTGACAAAAGCAGCGAACGCTTATTTCACTTCACTTTCTATACTCATGGGCTGGAAGATATGGGATTCCAGCATCAGAGAACTGGGTAGTTGGGAAACCACACCTTTGTGCCCTAGGAGAAGGTCAACACTTGGATGCTGCCCCAGAGAGGTACTGAAAACCAGCTGGAGAGGTCTAACCAGGGCCAGATGAATAAAGCAATGCTTCCTCGTCCCCTCTCCAGCCTCCCCTTCCAGAACACAGGAAGTGTTTGGGCCGGAAAGATGGAGAAAGAAAAATTTAGAGCTTTGGATTAGATTTGAACTTGAAAAGTGAAAAGTGGGCTGAGTTACAGTAATCAAAATTGACCAGAAATGTATAGAATCCATCTGAGATATTGCCTGAAGTCAGAAAAGAAGACTTCTAATTAACAAAGTCAAAGACAGAATTTTAGGGGAAAAACGTCACGTTAACTCTTTAACTGAATCGAGACTCTAAATAAACCTGTTAGGTTCATAAGATTGTGCCCATTTTTTCAGAGGGAGTTCATTTCTGTGGAAAGTAAATGCATATGTTCACCAAATGACACATCAGTTGGTGTTATGGGCTCATTTTAACAGCATCATTAGTGTGCTATTATAGCATCCTTCACATAGAATGAAGGGACGCTATGGACAGACGCGCTGATCCGGCTCCTTTACAATTTCTGTGTTTTCAGCCTTAGCCATGGGTTAGGGGGCCAAGCAGATACTTACTTAACTACAATGAGTAAGAGACGAAATTCTCACCAAGCAGTTATACTGACCTTGGGCAAATTATGGAACTCCCTCATCCTCAATTTTCTCATGTAAATATGTGAGTGACATCTATTCATGAGGTCATTGGAAGGATTACATTGTGCCTTCCAAAATGGCTGGCACATAAGCTACTCAAATGTTCATAGAATTTCAATCTTAATAAAACACTGTTCTAAAATAAAATTCTACTCAATAATCCCCATTCGAGTGGGCATAAGTACCAAAAGGATTTTGTTGAAAGTCTGTTTCATAGGGAAGGCACCCGCCCGCATGGCACAGATGTGGAGGATACTCACTGCCTTACCTCCTTCCAGATTAATGCTTGTGGCTTCCTGAGAAATTTTAAGCATAGTTTATACAATAACAGCCATACATCATCTATCTAATCCTATTTAAAAACAGCTTTGTATGATGATTTTTAAGCATTCAGATTTAAAACTGTGTAACCCATTTAAGAAGACCGTAAAATAAATAAATAGAATGGGAAACTGAATGAGGAAATCAGAAACAAGTATAGATCCAAAAATATCACTTTTCTTTTTAGAAAGCAATTCAGAGCTAGGGGGTAGAGAGAGAGAATGAATCTAACAGCTCAGTAACCAAGCAGCAGTCCACGGATCAAAGAGCTCAAAGGCTAGAGGAATTAAGGGTAATTAAAAATTGCAGAACAAAGGGGAAGCCTTCCAGAGGAAAAATCACACCCTCTGTTTGCATAGAAGTTAGGCATAACTGGAAGGGGCCTGGAGCCATAAAAGTCTCCCCTAACTGAGAACACTAAAAACCTTCCTTTAAGATAAAATGAAAGTAAACTCTTAACTATGCAGAGCTCGGGTCAGTTATTATTTGCAAAGTACATCCCTGTATTTTCTCTTTGACTCTTAACTTAGATATTACAAGAGGGTAAAATAAGCTCAATATACATATAATTTTCTTCATAATGAATTATATAGAACTAACAAAGTCAAGTGCTTCTTGTTTTCTATCTTTGGTTCCAGTTTTCCTTCCCTGAAGTAAACCTATTCTTAGGTTTTATTCCAAACTCCAAACCAATGGCTTTTTACTCTAAATGTACATCAGAATCAGCCAGGAACTTTTCAAATGAAACAAAACATTCTTGGTTACCAATTTAAATCATTTAAATCAAGAACTCCTAAAGTGGGTGAGATACAGGAATGCATATTTTAATGAGTTCCCCAGAGGTAATATGCACTTCCTATTATAACTACCAGTTTGGACCATTCAACTGACTGCTGCTACCCAAATTGTAGGCATTATTCTTCAAGGAAGAATTAATTAATCCACCAAAACAATCTTCTTATTTTCTTGATAAAGCTGAGAGCCTTTCATCATTTCACTTAGCAATCACTAGCAAACTAGCCTGGAGAATTCTACCCTGTATTAGTTTAAATTAAGTAATCTAAGTGCATCCTGAAACTTTCCAAAAATAAAAATTAGGATTTGATCAATAATGATTAATTGTAAATTAATCGAAGCTAAATTCTGGTCTTGAGGGCATTAGTACCTCTTTCCCAATGGTCTACAGCATCTGTACTTTCCAGGAGACCCAACCACATCAGATGACAACATTGACTTCTTAAGGCCATTTTTTTCCCTGTTGGGATTTGTCAGTCAATAACAGCAATTGAGCACCTGTTCTATAACAGGGCACTCTCCAGGTGCTTGGAAAGGTGCTATGCATCCAACATAGTCTTGTGTTTTTAGGAAACTTGAAATGAAATTTAGGGAGGCAACACATGAAAAAATAAGCAAGAAGAACATAAAGCAGGATATAAGAATTTGGAGTCAAACAGTGGGAGAAATTTTTGTTTTAAATATTAAAATGTTGCTATCATTTAAACGAGAGAAGCTATTGGCTGAGCTTATTGGAGAAGAATTTGTGAAGGTCTGAGCACCATCCTAGGGGATAGCAATAATGTGGTAAGTGGAAAAAATATGAAGTGAGCATTCAAACTCAATTTCTTGAATTTTCAGTTCAAGAAATAATCATTGGAGGTCTGCTACCTGATCACCACTGAGATTATCAATATGGTGAAATACAAAGATGATGAACATCAGATCTACCTCTGAAAGGCTCACACTAACTCACACCAGAGTACAGGTCTTCATCATTTACACACATAGCTGTTGGGAGAACATGGCATGCTTCATGGAAGCAGTGGATTTTTGAGATAGGCCTTACATAATATAAAGGAATTCAACAACAAAAAAAAATTTTTTAAAAAATGGCTTCCCAGAGAAAGAAAGCACAGTCTGTATCTAAAGCAAGTAATTTAATTCAACAGGGCATAAATAAACAAATAAATAAATAGATAGATAAATAGATAGATCGATTGATAGATAGATAAATAAATAAATAAAAGGTCTTATCAGATGTCTAAACAAGTTTAAATCATATTTTAGAAAATGCAGAATGTCAGTTTGATACATTTCTGTTTAATTTACTAGTCAGTGTGGAGTTATCAAAATGTATGCTGTATGGAATTACATAATCAGAGTTGTAATTTAGAAGGAAAATTTTGGCAGCAGCTTGGAGGCTAATTGGGAACAAGAAAAGAAGGGGCAGGAAAATCAGAAGGTTCACACAGGAGTTCAAGTGAGAAGTGAGGTGTAACCCAGGCATAGCCTCCTCTGAAGCTGCAAGCACCTTCTCCCTCCACTCTGAGGATTCTTCCAGGTGAAAAGATGTCATGAGAATCTTCCTAGTTTAGTAAGCAAATGAACCATTTCTTTTCAACAGAGTACCGAGAATAAAACTAAAGTGGGTTATAGGATGACTACCCTAACAACTTCCAGTGAAAATGACATCGATGCATTTGTTCGATTATATTACATATATTTATAGATGAATTTGTATATCAAATACACAACTCTGAAAAGAAAAATAGTCCCATTTTTTCCTGATTCAGGCAGGTAGATAAGCAATGCCTCATAGGTGAATTCTCCATATAAT
>NW_006436282.1:12378602-12394990 GCF_000325575.1 Pteropus alecto
CTTCCAGGTGAAAGATGTCACGAGAATTTTCCTAGTTTAGTAAGCAAATGAACCATTTCTTTGCAACAGAGTACTGAGAATAAAACTAAAGTGGGTTCTATGATGACTACCCTAACAACTTCCAGTGAAAATGACATCAGTGCATTTGTTCGATTATATTACATATATTTATATATGAATTTGTATATCAAATACACAACTCTGAAAAGAAAAATAGTCCCATTTTTTCCTGATTCAGGCAGGTAGATAAGCAATACCTCATCGGTGAATTCTCCATATATTCATATCACTCCCAACGTCCCCCATGTTGCTCCCAGGAGGAAAGAAAGCATTGGTTGAAGAGGAGAACTGACTAGTATTCAATTCTCTACCTCACATATGCAATTCTGACTCAAAATCCTGAACTACAAAACTTGCGTTAATGGAAATATAAAATAAAGGATCTGGGAAGTGTTGGGGAAACACAACCTGTGTTAGTTTATACCTTAGGGAGTACAAGAAAGAGGCAGCATTCATCTCAAAATCAAGTAAGTCTGTCATCACCATTGAGGAAGAAGGGGCTGAAAGACTACAAGTATCACAGTGGTTACTTTCATTGAGTCATGTGCCATCTTTCAAGATGCTCTTATAATTTCATATCATTTTATATTTAGAGCAACTCTGTGTTATTCCCATTAAATAGCAAAGAAAATCAAGGCAAAGAAAGCTTATTGTCTCACCGCTAGCTAAACTGGAACCATGGCTTCAATTTCTAGCTAACTGCTTCTTTAGTTAAAATTTGTTGGCTCTTCATTCAATATTTACTGTGATCTTTCACTCTCAGTTTTGAGCCAAATCCACATCTACACCTTCGAGTCAGCTGCCTTTGATACCATGCCTAGTGTTTTCTAAGGTCAAAAAAGAACTTAGACCATATTAAAAAAACATACTCAGAGGGTTTGATGGATGTTAAATTGTTCTTATAAAATAACATCTTGACATAAGTTAATTGCAAATTAATGAAAAACATATGAATTCTAATACCTTCAAATAAAACTCATTGGTTCCAAAAAATAAAGGAAAATCTGCTTAGCAGAGAACATTCTGCCAATTCCCAGATACTTAAGCAATAAATCATGACAATCTGTGAATCCAGCACATGCTGGATTGTCTACTTCTGCGTTAACGAAGGCATTTCCACAAGTACTAAATTACCAATCTTCTAAAAAACAGCTGAGGATTTGGAAATCGTGTTCTAGTGCTCTATCATTGCTGTAAAGAAGTCCAGGGAACGGCAATGTTCTCCAAAAAAAAAAAAAAGGCACTAGAATGACCTGAGAAATGCATTTGTAAAGACAGTGAACTCTGGCATTTATCAGATAAGTTCACTTTCTTATCTACAACTACTTAAAGTAGGAAGAACTTTCCGTTTCTCTGAAAGCCTCCATCTTCCCTGAGGAGAGTCCTGCAGTTTGAGCTCATATAAGACCAAAATTTAAATTCAGATTCAGCTCAGATGTCATCGATGATAGTAATCATATCCCACTAGATAACATGAAGAATTCTGTCACTCTCGGAGACAAACTCGTTATAGCCTCCAAAATGGATTACATCACTCGATGTTTAGTTATTCCTAGGTTATGCTGTAGATCAGTTAGTGCTTTGAAGTCTGGAAGCTCACGGATCATATCCTTTCTGGCTTTGAAATTAAGCCAAAGTAATATAGGCTCAATACCATAGGAAACGGTACTATAGAAGTTTCAGTGAAAAGAAATAATATCCATAAAGTAGCACTTTAAAAGATTTTCCTCTCCTACTTTACCAGCTGTAATGATGGGTAAGGAAAGATGGAGTAAGGACACCTGGGTTAGAACCTGTTTTCATTTAGATAACAGAGACTCAACTCAACTCTAACTTAAGCAAAAAAGGAAGTTACTGATATTTATTAGGGTAGGCTCAAGATTGAAGAAAGAGCTACAGGAATGAACACACCAAGGACTATTTGCCTCCTGGATTCTCTCTCTGTTCATCTCTCATAACTGCTCATTGCTGCTTGTGACCACGTGTGCCTTCACTCTTTTTTTCTGGAAGTTAGCTTTCTCTATTGGCAGGCTGTACTAGCCGGTAGCAGCCCCAGACTTGTGCCCCCATGACCCACGGGGAAGGATGCTCATTGGCTCTCCTTGTATCACACATTCCACTTAGATTGTTTTTAAGCTCCTGGGACGGGGTAGTGTAAGTGACCACATCTGGCTCACATACTCCAGTCACTAGAGAAAGGACAGTGGGAGAGCTAGCTAAGCGGACAATTAGAACAACAACGACAACAATAATCTCCACAATCTTAACAATCTTCTCCGGTGGCCTGATAGACTGTGGATTTTTTTAGCGTGCCCACTCTAGCAGAACAGATGTAGAAATGTTTTTCCTTCTTCAGAAAGTGCCCTTCCTCTAAAGCCGAGTGGATACCTCGCTTCTCCCCTCAACCCAGTCACATTTCCTTTCCTCTTCCCTAAATGCAGCTGAAATTCCTACTCTATTTCAAATAATTTAGCATTAAAATAATTTTCTATTTTAGATTTTTATTTTTGAAAATAAATATAATATACATTAAATGATACAAATTTTTAACTCTGAAATTTGATTTCTATCACTATGATGCGTGTTAATTTATCTTTTTAAATCTGTAGCAAGTTCTTCAACTCTCTTATGTTTCTTCCACAACAAAAGCAACCGATTGATTGATTATACTTTGTACTCAAACATATGTTGTCAGGGAAACTTCCCCTATTATGTAAAGTTAAAATTCCTTTTTATGAAAGTAAATATAATCTTAAAGAAGCTATGGCCCTTAATATATCTAAATGTATAGTTAACTAGTACACCAGATAGAGAACTATGATGACTGTATGGTACCCTAAATTTATATTTTTCTTCAATAATGTTCAATTAATTTTAATTAACTTGGTCTTTTCACTTACAGTATTATTCAACTGATTTGGCTTCTTAGCCTGTCTCGTACTTATTTCTATATATGGACTACCAATGCAGTTAACATTTTTAGTCGTGAAGGTGGCCGAAATTGTTGGATCACCTATTCTCCGATTTAATTATTTCTCTTATATTAATCCAGACTGCATAGGAAATAAATAGGGAAGCAATTTTATTGTCCAGAATCCCTGGATCCAATATGTAACACAGAAATGATAATATTTGCTTTGTGAGTACTTCAAAGTGACTTTATAACGTTAGTGAGCTGATATCAGCATCTTGATTCATTTATGGTAATCAGAAGAAACAAAGGTTTGTATGAAACTATATCCTGAATAACTAGATAGCTAATATAAATTATGATTATTGTTATTGCCACTATCACGAAACATGTAAAGCATCCTCTCTTCATAGCTATTTATCAAAAGGAAAATAAATATAAAACTGATTCCACTTAGTTTAAAATCACTGAGAATGTATGTTAAAGCAACTGTTGTTAAAACATAAAAGGGATGTAAAAGATAAGATGTTTATTATTATAGAAAACGTCTGGTTATTATGTGCTGGATTTTCTAAGCTAAGATAGAAATTTTAAATATTTACCTTGATTTACACTTATCTAAAACATTCATGTATTGAAATGTTACAATGTGTCTCCTTTTCTTCTGTTTGTGAACACACACACAACACACAGACACATTTTTTAACTTTCATTTGTATCTATCATCAGGGAGACCAGTTTTTCTTTTCTAACGAGTTCAGTGGAGTAGGAAATTTATTACGTACTAAACCTGAAAGATAATAAAGCTCCAAAATATGCACTCGCTGGTTTTTTTCTCTCCAATATATAACATATGTCAATCTTCTTAATTAAAACAACTCGTTTTTCAATTTGTTATTTGGACCTTATCTTTTTTTTTTTTTTTTTTAATTTTATGTCCTCCTGGGAAAAACAGGAGGTCCTTAATCCATTATTGGTAAACTTGAATCAATTAAAACTATATCAATCTTAGGTAGGACAATCTCTAAAATCCCTTCAGTCTTTGACAATGACGCTCAGCAGTAATATCATCACCCCATTCTCCACTTCCATAGAATTTAACATCTACCTCTTTTCATTCATTTTTTAGTTTATGCAGCAAATATATATATTGAACATCTACCATGTGCCTGGCCCTGAGTTAAGCCTGGTTCACTTTTTCATCACTGCAATATGTTTGTAGAAAGAAAGAAAAGGAAGAACTAGAAAAGTAAAGAACAGCAATGAGGTAAGTGAAAATTTCTTTAACTTTTTCCAAACTGCATATTTCTTTGTCTTGCTGAATCTCTAATAATGCTTCTCCCTCTGTGTTTTTCACTGCTAACCCAAATCAACTGATCTTTTGCATTCCACATATTAGAAGTTTTATTTTTTGATTATCCCAGTCTGAAGAGCTGAGGATTAGAAATGACTAAAATGTTACAGTGAAATGCATAGCTAATTGGCCTAAAAGTAAAACACATTTGGATAGGAGGCCATTGGCTATACACTCCTATCCTATAAGCTAGCTCTCCATGGCTCTTTCGTTAATATGGAAATTAACTTTTTGGACTCTCTTATAAGGTTATGGTGGGTTTTACATGTAACTCATAAATAAAAGGGCAGACCTGGCCTCATTGCTAAATCAATGATAAAAGCACCCACCTCCTCCCTGCATTGACAGAGAATGGCTAAATGGCTTTTAATAGTAGAGGTGTCTTCCAGATTTAAAAATATATAAATGCCGAATAAATCTTTGGATTTCTAATCTGAGGCGAATCACTCTCCCTTAAATAACCTAAACTTTCCCTTGGTCTTTAGTATAAAGGTGGAAATCCTCTAATGAGGAAGTTTTCAGAGTGGTTGATCATCACTCCCAGTATCATCTGGAAACTCAAATTGTGGGGCACCACCCAAGATCTACTAAATGAGAGATTCTGAGTGTGAGGCCCACAAGTGGTTATGACAAGCACTCCAGGTGATAACAGGCACGTTAAAATTTAAGAACCACTGTTCTACTGTATTTCTCACTGAAACCAGCACAAGCAAATGAATGTGGAAAATATGAGGGAATTTCCTCATTCCTAAAAAGGAGCAAAGACTTGCCCCAGAAACACTGAATATCTGTCAGTCAGGGAATGCTCCAAATGACCACCTGAACATAAGGATATTTTGTCAAGGGGCCCCAAATGTGGGGATGAAGTAAAGAAAAGTCATAAAATAAGGGCCATGCCTAGACAAATTACATTTTCTTACTAACTTAGAAGTATGATTCACTAAATCAATCCTATTCTGTGCACCAGAAAATGGAGGAGGAAGAGGAAAAGAATGGGGAGAAAGGAGAGAGGAGAGAGAAGGACAGAAGGATGAAGGAAGTTCGAATATGGCTGTGCTTTGGTTGGCTTCGTCCGTTGGATTGCAAAGTAATTAGAATGTTAGGCAGGAGTGAGAAAAATATTAACTAGCATTTAAGAAGAAAGGGGGAAGATATGGTCAATTACAAAAGAAACAAGGTAAACTGTACATGAAATAACAACAAAGAAAATGTAATGATATAAAGTAAGGTCAAAGAAAAGAAAGGATATAAAGTTGCATGTGTCTTATAATTATTACTATTTAAAAATAGTAATCAATGAACAACAATTGGAAGATATTATAATAAATAATACTGTAAATACTACTGTAAATAATACTCTAATGCTAATGTGTTTTCTTTTTAAGTTACGCTGGTTAAAGGGTATAGGAAGGTTGCGTGTACTAGGGAGTTCATCGATTCAGTTTTCCTGTTTTTCCTTATTAGTTCCTATGCTTGCATCCTGCAGGACCTATTGGTGCCAGGAGGCTGCTCACGTTGTGTAAATTTACTTTCAGATATGTTCTCACCCAGCTGGTCAGGTGTCACATTAGATCAGTGCATCAGATTGATGTGCATACATTCTAAAAGCCTAGCAGAATTTCTGAGAAAGAGCTGAATTGCACATCCCTATTTTTGAAATATTTTGTTCTAATGCAGGAGATACAACACTTCGAGTCATTTAAAATTGCAAAGTCACATTTATATAGTTATTGGTGTGGTCAGCTTAGATCAGAAATTTGGTATTAGAGAAAATCTGTAGCAAAGGCTTGTGGCAAGAACAAATAAGAAGCCCAGACTGGAAATCCCTCTGCACTTTCATCACTAGAGTCACATAATGTTACTGGGAATGGAATAGCATTAGGAAAAATAAGTAAATATGCAGAATGTGAACAATTAAGAAAATGTTGAATACAAAAGGTCAACCCTTATAAAGAATAAAGAATTGGTGCAGCATTTATTTCTCCAGCACTCAAGGGGAAAATGAATAGAAATGGAAGAAATAGAAAGGAACTTGCTCAAAAGTGGCTTGGCAACCTGAAGAACAGCTGGATTTAATTCAGCTTTCCCAAGAAAAGAGAGAGAAGTTTTGGAGATAACCCAACTTGTCTGACCAGATTAATTCAGCTTTCATACATTCATTCATTCTCAACCAACCTCTACCAAATGGCCATAATATATCAGGTAGGCAATATGCTAGGGCCGACGGAAGCAAGTTCTCACCCCAGTCCTGAGCCTCTTCTTTGCTTCCTGCCATCTCCCATCTCCCTCATTCTGACAACCAAGTCTTCGCTAAGGAGAAAGCGTGTGGCCACATTTTACACCTTTTAATTGTTAGAGCACCTAGAATGATCTGAAGCAATTAGAACCTGAAAGTTCAATTTTTAATACATCGATTGTATTGAAATAACTTTCTAGGCCCAAGATGAAATCACTTCTGCCCTGGGTGCCACATATGCAAATCAAAATTGGATTAATTTATGTGTCATAGTAAATGTTCCACTTGACCAGAAATGCCGTATATCCAGTCAGCCAATCACCAAACGCCAAACCAACTCTGGGCTCTATACTTATTTCCTTGTTCCTTCTCACCCCAAACATCTAAACAAGATTGAATGTGGCCCCAGCCAATCAGATATATTTTTTTCTCTTTCTTGTTCTTGTCTCTTTATCCTAATAAAACTTCCTGCCTCCACTGCATTTTGCAGTCCTCTGAATGAAGGCTTTCCACTTCATGAAGTGCTAACTGGTTTGTTGGTATCACCTAGTGTCTTCTTTAATGATTGTTTAACAGTTGGAACCAAATGCTATTTCTTAGCCAATCAAAGACTGTCTCAAGAGGTTAGTTACTTGGCAATGATTATCTACTGTTCTAGTATTTACGTAATGTCTACCGGGATATTGGGCACATCTAAGGCAGGTGTCACTTTCTTTACAATGGGATTGGTGCCTTGTGTATCTAGCTGTTTCAAATATAGGACCAGTATGAGAGGGTGTGTTGATAAATTTACAGCATTCTGGCCCTTTCAGAAAGAATGAGTTTCATTCTGGCAGATTCAGGGTATAATGAGAGCTGCTCACAACGCCCATGCCTTAGTCTAGATAACTGCTTTCTTCCACCCATCCTCACGCCTTCAACTTCAAGCACATACCCACATAATCATAACAGTGCAAATGAAGCATCAAATCTGGTGAGGAGACTCCAGCCTGATTCAAAGCCTGGGTGGTAGCCAATGAACTCTTGATACTTTAGACAGAAGAAATCCCTCTGCTATATCTATCTTTTGTGCCAAGCTACCTGCAAAATGGAAAAAGAAATCCTTGATTTCATGCAAAAGTACACCTAACCTACCCAACCTTTATCCAGGATTTGATAACCTTTTTTATAATAGAGCTACAGATAAAGGGGAAATACTGATATGTGAAAGAATGCATACCTCAAGCCAAATCTTGAAGCAATGGTTACACTTGGCCTCAGAGGGATTAATTTAGAATTCACGGGAAAAGGTCTAATTGCCTATGTTTAGGATGCCTCGACACCCAGCCCCATTATGAAATCCAAATGACTCAACCTAATCCCACATGAGGCCAACATACTGTGAGCAGAGAAATTCCAGACTGAATGCTCTGAAGACAAGATCATAAAACCATGAATATTAAGAGTTGGAAGGACTTAGAGTTTCTCTATTTCAATCTTCTACTTACTGTATCGATTCTCTCAACATTCTAGAAAAAAATGGTCAACTTTGTTTGAACAAGGAAATGATTATCTCATAACAACCGTAAATCTCTGGGTAGCTCAAGTGATGTGTGCTCCCTTAGGTTTTTTTCTTATACTAACGATAAATGACAACCTCTTTATTCATATATGTAGAGTCTGTGTCCCTACATATGGAGGATTTTAAAGCTTTTTGCCTCACCTTTTATGAGACATATGAGTCAGCAACCCCTTTGTTTGTTCAGCCTATCTAGTCACACCAGGTAAAGAGAAAGTTTACAGGAAGAATATCACAAGTGTTAAATCAATATCCACTCTCCACTTCAAAAGTAAATAAAAAGTACACCAGTGTTAATTTAGAACCACTCATAGTGAATATTTGTCACCTTGAATAGTACATATTATTCTCTTTTATTCCTACCTCCACAGAGAAGAGTCATAAAATATATATGTTTGAGGAATTGGAAGATTCCTCATAAATCATCCAATCTAGCCCCTGCAGGTAAGAATAGAGAGATCTAAAAAAATAATAAAATTCTGAAAAATGTTTCGAAAGAAAAGATGACAATGTCAGACAAATGTGAACCTCCTATAGAAATATGAGCCCAGAAACTACATTTACAAATCAGCCACCATAAACCAAGGGATACAATTAAGACCATAGAGCTAATAATCAAATGCCAAATCATATTCTAAGTCCGTTATCTCAGTGGTCTCCAACCTTTTTGGCACCAGGAACGGGTGATCCTATGAGAATCTAATGCCTGATGATCTGAGGTAGAGCTGAAGAGGTGACGCCAGCATGAGAGAGAGGCTGCAAATACAGACTGAGCTTGGCTCACTTGCTGGCTTCTCACCTCCTGCTGTGCAGCCCAGATCCTAACAGGCCACGGACTGGTAATAGTCCAGGACTTGGAGACCTCTGCTCTAGAGGATCATCCCCTGCTACATACAAATGTCACTTTCAAGTCCTCTTTACTCATCTTCTTTCAGCTACCCATCTACGTTTTGTCTCCCAGCCCTATCCAAGCTTCTTAAAGAGGTATCTACACATGCTTTCTTTACTTTCTTACTTCTTATCTAATTTTTAACTCAAATCTACATTATTCTTGCTAAAATCTCCCTGACTGTGGTCATTATTTTCCAAGGATGACTCCAAACAATTCTCCTGGTTTCTGTACAAGCATACCGCTCCTTCAAATCTAGAGCTTATTACCTTTTCCTTTGACTCTGATCTGGGCCTTTAACTGTTTTCAGCAATAGAATACTGTGCGAGGAATGCCCTGAGCTTGACCTAACAACTTTTGCTTCTGCTTCCTTCTTTCTGGAGCTCTCTCTATTGGAGTACTCTATCTCAGAAACTAGCCACCACCTGTGAGAACCCCAAGCCACATGGAGAGGGTACTGCATATACTCACCTACTTCAGGACCTAAAAGTCATTTGTTCACTCTTTTGAGAGGGCTCATCTCTCTCTGCCCCACCCCTGGCTAACTCCTCCCATCCTTCAAATCTGAAACAAAAATTATTTCCTCAGATAGGCCATCATTTGAAATGTGCCAACTCAAATCAGGTACCAATAGTGTAATTGGTCATCAACATTGTATTTCCAACTCCTAGTGCTTACCACAATTTATAATTACTATTTTATTCCAAAATTATTTTTAATATCTCTCTCCCCCAATGAACACATAATTCTTAAGTTTACATTGTTCACCACAATGGTAGGCAGCTTCTAACATGGCCTCCAATGATCCCTGACCCCTTTTATTCACACCCTGGCATAATAAACACCGTCTCCTTAAGTGTGGGCTGTACCCAGTGACTAGCGTCTAATCAATAAATATGGCAAAGTGATGGGATATCAATTCCATAATTAGGTTGTAAAAGACTATGACCTGAGTCTTGCTAGCCCATTCTAATATATTGATTTCTGAAGCTGCATGCTTTGATGAGGCAAATTGCCATGTTGGAAAGACTCAAATGGCAAGAAACTGAGGGCAAACACTGGCAACAAACCACTGAGGAACTAAATCCTGCCCAAAACAATGTGTGAGCCTGGAAACAGATTTTTCCACAGTTTAGCCTTGAGATGACTACAGCCTAGTAGACACCTTGCCTGCGGCCTGTGAAACAGAGACTCCATCTAAGCCATGCTCAAAGTCCTACCTGTAGAAACTATGAAATAATAAATGTGTGCTGTTGTAAGCCATGAAATATTAGAGTAATTCTTATGCAGTAATTTTTATAACCAATGTGTCTCTTACACCCAAAATAATAAATGTTAGTGTTTACATGTTTAAGACAATGTTCTAAGAACTTCATATGTATCCATTTATTTAATAATCACAACAACCTTAGGAGGTAAGTACTATTATCTTCCTCATTTTACACATGAGGAAACTGAGGCTAAGACACTGCCAAAGCTCACTCGACTACTAAGGATTAGAGTTAGTGTTTGGATTCGGTATTCTAAATATTTATTAAATGAATGGATAAATAAATGAATGTCTCTATTACTCTGTAAAATAAAAAATAAATAAATATTTTGGGGAATACTAAAACATTTTCAGCATTTTAACAAACCATATAAAATTAATCAATGTACATTTACTTTACTCTCACTATATACTAGGACCTTTTAGCTTTGTGGTTGACATAAAATATGCATCCCCTTAATAAGGTATACACTGCGGATGTCATAGACATTTTATATTATTTACAAACCAGTTAAGAAAATCATGAAGAAGAGTCTGATCATTGGCCATGATTTATGGCATGAGATTTACAGCCAAGATAGGTGAGTCTGACCATTTTATTGCCCCAAATTACCTGCTCCAGCTGTAAGGAAGCCATTTTTTCACCTTCAGTAGCTAATGGGCATTTTATAGGATACTTTCTGATTACCTTTTATATGTCATATTGTGTAATGCCAACTCCTTCCAGTTCAACACCTGCAAGCTGGGTCATGTGATTCATGTCGGATGATTTCCTTGCTTGGACTTAGCTGTGGTTTCCAAATAAAATATTTCCAGAATATGGCTTGACTCCAAACACTGAGACCAGCCTGGTCATACATCTTTCCTTTATTCTTTTAAGAACAAAAGTGAATCCCCAACAGTGATCCTTTCAAAAGTTTGATTTGAATAAAAGAAAATGGGTGGGACTAAATTCATCAGCATTAATCCTATTTTACCTCCTGAGATTCTGTGGGCTTTGGGGCAGTAATATAATAACAAATATGCTGATTCATGTCTAAAGGCATGTTACGTGACCATGAGTCATTATGCCCATCATTTCAACACTGTTTTGGTAGCTGGCAGCAAGTGGTGAGTGTCTAAAGAACATTAAATTGGCCTCAAAGTAGGTAGGGCCTAAGAAAATCTTGATGTAATATAAAGATTGTATTTCTAAACTATTTACAAGGTCACCTCTACCCTACACCAGAGGTCAAATCTACCACTGAGAGGTTCCATGTGGATTTCTAGAATATTCTTTGGGTTTCAATACTTATTTCTGAAGTGTGTGGGAAAGGCAGGATAAAGTCATCCATCCCACAGTTCACCTGCGGGATTTTCATTCAAGTCATGTCATTGGGCTTTAGCTTATTTTAAACTAGGAATAATCTTAGACCTACTTTTCTTTTGGGATTAGCCTCCTTTCTATAGCTTGTCGGAATCTCAGTGGTGAAGCAACTAGTTCTTTCCAGTATCTCTCTGGGGCAATATTACTCTGAGACAAAATCAGCACCATCATCTCACACCCACTCCAACATGCTCAGAGACTTTTCATTATCACATTCACATCCTGGTAACTTCAAACCTTCTGGAAAATAAAAACTAATTCCTCCATTCCAAAACTTGGAGGACCAATTAATAAGGTAGCATATAGGGAAAGAAATCCCTTAATTATAAATAAGTTTGCCCAATCTTTTACTTTTGCATGCTTCTCAGAGAACAGTTTTATTTTTCTTTACAGTAAGAGTTGTTTAAACTAAGAAAAGTGTCCTACAGAGCAGTTAATATCTATTAAACATTAATTTAATCTTCACAATAAACCTGGAAGCAATCTCATTTACCAGGTAGGAATTCTCAGAACCAGAGAAGTTAAGTAATTTTCCTAAGGTCACATGGCCTGTATTCAAAGGACGAAGATTTGAGCTACGGTTCCCTAGAGCAGAGGTTCAGCCACACCTGATTCTAACTCAAGGAAATCATTTCTAATTCTTCAGCCTGCTGGTCCAGGCCAGGGCTGACTTGGGCTAAAGTGTAAATTAGGTCCTCAGCTTTCTTTTTCAGCACATTTTTCTCACCTCAAACATCCAATCCCTTCCCACCCTCCATTAAGTCTATTTTCTAGAAAAGAACCAGTCGGGAAATGTGACTGTAAGTCACTACCTTGCCTCCTGTGAGAAATATTTTCATTTAAAACACCTTGCTGTTAATAGTGATGATAGTTTCACAGGGTGTTCACTCATCTCCACACATAAGTTTGATACATTAAATATCCACGGCTTTTTGTATGTTAAAAATAAAGCAGTTTAAAAAAAATAGTGCAGAAGTAAGAACAAAAACCTCACCAAGTTGAAACAAAGCATCTATGCATCTATAATTCTTCCCTTCTTCTCTCTGCCTTTTCAGTTATTCCATGAACATCCATTGAGCTTCTATTTTGTGTTAGACACTTTCTAGACATGAGAGAACTTACAGATGGAGGCCCTCCATTAATAGAGTTTACATTCTAGTGGGCAAGTCGGTTACATAAACAAATATAGGAATAATATAAATAATATAGATAGTGATAAATGCTAAGAAAAATTCTACAGTGGGATAGAGCATTACTGTTATGGGCTGAATTTATATACTGAAATCCTAATCTCTAGTACCCCAGAATATGACTGTACTTGGAGATAGGGTATTTAAAGAGTTAATTTAGTTAAAATAAGGTCATTAGGTTATGCTCTAATCCAATATGACTGGTGTCCTTAAAAGAAGAAATGTGGACAGAGACACAGATTTAAAAAAAGAAAAGAAAACACGTAAAGACATGGGGAGAAGACAGCCATCTATAAGCCAAGGAGAGAGGCCTCAGAAGAAACCAACCCTGCCAACATCTTGATCTTGGTCTTGTAGCCTTCAGGACTGTTAGAAAATAAAATTCTGTTGTTTAAGCTACCCACTCTGTGGCACTTTGTTATGGCGAAAATAGAAAAATAATATAGAAATAATATAAAGCTGCTATAGTCAAGGAAAGTGTCTCTGAAGAAATGACAAGTAATGTCTGGGCTGAAACCTAAACATTGTCCCAAATAGATAAAAGGGCAAGTGGAAGACACTCGTGACAGAAATTTTAAGACCAAAAAAAAAAAAAAAAGCCATTATATCTGTGTAGCACAATGAATGGGAGCATATGTGATAAATATTATCTCCTGGAAAACATAGAAATATGTTCTCTCTTGTTTCGCAAGGATGGCATACGAGTACAAATAATGGGACCAGGCAGGCATGGGGAGCTTTGTCCATAGCTAGAAACTGAGGATGATTCACCATAAAAGGAGGGAAGGTAAAATATGTGTGAGCAGATACGTGTCAGTTTTGTCTATTCTTTTTAAAATAAATTATGAGTCAAGGTCATCAGCTGAAGAAGGTAGAAAAAAAAATGTCATCTCAATTAGTGAGAGAGTGAAGATATGAGAGAAGTTGGTAGGATGGCCAGTGTTCGTTGAATGCCCATTCGAAATCTGTGGTTGTAATTTTAAAGGGAGAAAGTCTGCATAGTTGTTTCATGTTCTCCAACAATACTCAGCCGTTAGATCAATCGGTTCAAAGTAAGCGAGATGAGTTCAAGCAGGCTTGTGATGTTGCAGATGAGTATGACTGAGCGCAGAACAAAGGATGTTTTCAAGAGAGTGGTGATAGTATCAGGCCAAGGAATCTATACTCTCCCTTCTTTCCACCTCAGTGGACTCAGCTGCCTATAGAATTTTATGCTGCCTGCAAAGAATTCCAGAGGCTGAATAGAATGAGACCAAATTGTATAATCTTAAATGCCCAGAAAGAAAAGTAGACTTGATCTTTCAGAAAATGAGTATTCATTCATAATATTTTGAACAAGGAAATGATAAAATTTTAAAAATCTAATGTGGTTCATAAAAAGGGAAACTAGGAAAACACCAGGAGGTTCCCTCTCCCCCGTTGAGTAATCAGGATTTGTGAGGGTTTATACACACCCACATTTACACAATAGAACAGGGACACTATGATGAAACATTATCTTAGTATAACGATTTTACCGACTGTGTAAAGTCTAGTGGAAAGAAATGGGTAAAATGTGATTCCTATGTCCTAGGGACTTTTATTATAAACATGATGACAAACGATGAATTTTCTCAGAAAGTGTCTAAGAATTCTTCTATAGTCTTGAATGATATCCTTGTACTTATGAGACTACATGCCTTCATTATTGTCTCATAAAAAATATTACCATAACAACTAGACCCAACATGTTGACATTGAGAGAACAGAGACAGAATGCAGATTAAAACCTTATATAAAGGAGATCCCAAAATATAGTTATGGGGAGTTTGCTTGTTAAAAATGCCACCATTCTAGAATCCTGAGGTCCTTCAAAGAAGGGCGTTTAACTTGATAAGACTAACAACTGCTCCAGGACTGATTTTGTCTAATATATTAAAAAAAAAAGTTATCACTCAACTATCCAGGCCATTCCTGGGAAAGTCAAGGCACACAAGCTTGACTTGTGGACACTAGCTGGGCATTAAAGGAGAAAAACAATTCTAATTGTATCCACTAGATCACTTTCTAGGCCAATAAGTTATTTAGGATACAAGCCAAGATGCTGTAGTAAAAAATCCTCAATATACAAGTGGCTCAAATGAAATAGAGGTCTATTCCTCTTTCATTTACCAGATGGGAAGGAGACAGCTGTGTTCTAAGAATTCCCTCAGTGGTCCAGATTGAGTCCATCATGTAGCTCTGCCATAATTAAAGGCAGGGGTTCTCATATATTTTGATGTTGGACACTTTTACACTCAAAAATTATTGAGGACCCCAGAGAGATTTGTTTTTGTAAGTAATATCAATTGATATTTACTATATTCTAAATTAGAACTGAAAACATATTAAAACATTGGTTTATTAATTTCTCATTATTTAATATTTCTTAAAATCTCTTGATGTCTGGCTTAATAATAGAAGACAGATGATGATGTTGGTGATAATTATAATAATGATGATTGAATATTTCTACATTTAATCTGGTGCAATAGGTTCTTTTAGATAAAGTA
Organism: Pteropus alecto; assembly: GCF_000325575.1. Lineage (NCBI taxonomy): Eukaryota > Metazoa > Chordata > Mammalia > Chiroptera > Pteropodidae > Pteropus > Pteropus alecto. Next base: position 12,393,968 of record NW_006436282.1, read on the forward strand.
TGTGAAGAGAATCTAGCCTCACAAGTATATAGCTTAGCAAAGGAATATTTTAATAGCAGATCATTGAAAGTATTGTTCTTTGATATTATACCAAAATTCTAGTCATAGTTTCTTAAAGGTTAGCTGCAATATGGAATCTGAAACCATATTAATAAACTTCTTTTACATTCTATTACATTAAAATCTATTGGCATGGTGGTAATTATACAACTGAATACATTTGTCAAATTTTATCAAACACACAGGCAACATTTTTATTTGATACTTCCAATGTGTCTTTTATCCATGTATGCTTTTGTAACATTATGCATTGGTCCTTTAGAAATTATGGATGCACTGAGTTTTGCAGAACTTCCAAATGTTGACACATTTTATTACCCAATATCAGAAAATCATTTATTGATATTATTACCAATCTTGTCAGAAAATCTTTTCAACATTGAGATGCTGCCAAGTTCATGATAGCAAATACATATTTTCCAAAATTCAAATTTTCACTTGAAAACTCAAATTTTATCATTGGTAACACATAAACACATATTGTTTTTTTACCTTGAAGTAATAAGCTGATTAAAAAAAAAAAAAAGGTATGCCAAATGTCTGAATGAAACAGTTTGTCAACCTTCCTTTCAAATAAAAATGGTATTCTACCAGAAAAATGAATAGCTCAACTTGTGACTCAATCACACAGCGCTTTACCTTGAGATAAAATATTTTTGTACGCATCAGAAGTATTTACACATGCCTCTTATTTCATTACACAGAATATTTAACACATGAACTCAACAGTGATGATGTAATTAAATATTTGTAATGTTTCTTAAAGGACACTCTTAACTGAAATTGGCATTTTGTTTTGTTTTGTTTTGTTTCATTACAAGTGCAAGGCTATGAAGAATGTAATTAGTCTTGGTACAGTTGGGTGTCACTGCCATGATTCATGCTAAGGCACCAGCAGTTTTACACATCATTGCATTTGTACCATTAATGCAAGTGCAAAACAGTAAAAAAGAAGAAAGAAAG
>NW_006436282.1:12395256-12405001 GCF_000325575.1 Pteropus alecto
GAAATGCAAGTAAAGAAAGAAAGAAAGAAAGAAATAAAGAAAGAAAGAAAGAAAGAAAGAAAGAAAGAAAGAAAGATAACATCTTTCTATGATTATGAAAATAATTATGACTTCCCAGACTCTCTGAAAAATCCTTGGGAATCTCCGAGTGTCTGCAAAATAAACTTTAAGAATCCCTGCACTAGGATGCTGTCTTCATCGGTGTGATTGACATTCTCCAGGGGAAAGGGGAAAAGCTAATATACAAGGCAAATGCTTTCTTTTTAAGAACCAAAAATGTAAACTCTCATACTCCGTCAGTGAGAGCTTGGTTCCATGGCCTTCTCTCACTGCACGGTAGACTGGTAGACTGCCTATCTCTGACTAGGCAGCCATATTAGGTGCAAGAGGAGAGAACAGATCTGGGTGGATAACAGTCACCACACTCCCCCAATGAATTAAAGAGCAGGTCCAGTGATCATCAGGCTAGAGGGCCTACAGACAATTGAGGACCGAGGTACCTCTGCTTTAAGCTGGGTAACGGGGTATAACACTGGTCAGAGGGAGCCTGGAGACTGTGGGACGGGAGCAGCGGGGTGGTTACAACCGCAGCTCCAGGCCTTTGGCCAGGGGGATGGAGCACCAGAAAAACAACCTCAAAAGGAGTCACAATCTTTACAGCCAAGAGAGGATCATTGGAGAAACACAGAACAGGGGCAGAGAAAAAACGGTGGATCCCCCAGGCAGGTCATGTGTGGGCGTTAGTGAGCATATTATGAGGCATCCAGTGACCCCCTCAACTAGATAGAACCTCGGTTTGCAATAAAATCACTAATTGGGCTGGGCTGGCAATCCACCACTCTGTGACTTTTATTGTGACCTTACTTTGTCCCCGGGCTGGAGATCTGGGGTAAATCTGGGTGGTTTTATGATGTTTTCATAGCTCTACTTGGTCAAAACATATTCCTATTTGAGAGTGAGTCCAAGTGTTTTATTTGTATTCCCTTCTCGATAGCAACAAGAACAGAGGAAAAGAGCCAATTCTGCAGAAAACATGCCGTTCTGCAGAAAATTTATGTGAACTTAGTGCACAAAGGTAAAGAAAACAGAGGTAAATAAAGGTAGCTCTGGTCATGGAGAAGAAAAATCTTAATCACAGCCAGCTACTGGGAGCCAAGACTAAAATGACCTCGCAAATCTAGATAAACGGGAAATATGGAACCAAAAAGCTTTTAACTACTCTGCCTTATCTGATGTTCCCACAAATGTACACAGAGGAAAAAGAAAGGGCTGGAAGGCATCCATTTTGAGATCAGATCCAGGTCAATCAAAAGGACATAGGTCTTTGGGCTTCATTCCATCAGAAGCAACAGAAAGCCCGTACCTGTTATCTGGCAAAAGGGGTTTATGAGAATATGATCGATTGTCCAGAGATCATCCTCACTCATGTTTTTCCCCATTACCTCCCTCAATGCTTCTAATTTTCCCCCCATACTGGCATTTTCTGCCCTACAAGGGAAAAAAAGTTTTTTTTTAACATATTATTTTGGTACTTGGATTAAAGGACATACAAACAATAAAACAAAAGAAATGAAAGACATCAGAACCAAAGAAATGAGGAGACATAGATGCTAACCTTAAGAGTTTATGTATTCCCTGTGACTAGGCATTAATTTTGAGTCCAATACTTTCGGCAGGCTGGGCAAAAAGGCAAACATGATCATTTATATGGTTCTCACTATAAGAAAAGAAGAAGCAAAATTTTTTGTTGGCTCTAAATTCTCAAATTTCTTATATGAGTCTTTTGATGGGAGTTACATAATAGACATTGTGCTCAATGACCAGTTCTGTGGTCAATACAAATCAATGCTCATTTAAACTTAGGCCTTTGACATACATTACTGATCTTCGTGCAGATTTTCCAAGAACCTACAATAATGTAACAAATTCCATCTAGAATAACCTAATTGCGACTTTTAAATTATTCCAGTTGATTTGAAATAAGTCTGATCTGGCAATACCTGGCAATGCTGGGCATAACCATGCTACCTTGGCATCTGGTTGGGAAACGCTGCCTCCCAATGAATCAAAACGTCCAGTCTGGTCACCAAGACTCTGGGCACCACCACCAGCCTCTGTGACAAGTACTTGATTTTACATCGTAGGCCTTAACATAAAGTCCTGACTCTGTCAGCAGTGTTAACTATGAAATTTGGAGCAGATCACTCAACCACTTAGCACTGCAATGTCCTCCTTTTTTAATGAATAATAAGATAGCTACCATTTTTTGAGACCCTACTCTGTGCCAGTCACTATTTAATATCTGTTTTTCCAGCTGGATTATAGGTCCCATGAGGGCAAAGAGAGTATTTCTTTTGCTCACTATTGTATTCCCATCCTCTAACACAGGTTTGGCACATAGTGTTTTAAAAAATTAACTGACTAACTGCCCATTGTCATAACAACCCTGCAAGCGAACATTATTCTCATTTTACAGATGAGGAAACTGAGGCTCAGAAGTTTAAGTGACTTTCTGAAAGTCACAGAGCTGGTTTAAATAGAGTAGCCTGTATAGCCTCAGAGCCTTGACTAGTTTCACGAGGCTGTGGCAAAGGAAACATACCAGAGAACTTTCCAAGGCTCCTCCCATTCTGAAATGCAATGATCCCCACACCTGATGGCAGCCAATACCCCTTAGTGCAGGGGTGCCTGTTGTTGAAAGAGTTCTTGCTTCATGAAATTCCTCAACAGTTTTCACCACCTCAAGCCCCCAGAGCTGTGGCTCCAACAGCTTTGGACATTAGCCAAAGTTGGCAGGCAGGGTAATAATCAAAATATGTCACCCTGGAGGGATCTTTATTAATTCAATAGGTGGCTGGTGAACATCTCCCACTTCCTGCTGCTACTTTGAGGGACCTAAGTACCTCATTCTTATTCTACCTGAAGAGACTTAGCAAACACGATCATTACCTTGAAGTGAATCACTCAAAGTTTAGAAATCTATATAGTAAACATCTGTTGACAAAGCAGTAGTTAGATGTGTTGAGCATAACAATATGAGCTATTTTATTGTCATTTCATTTTAAAGTTGAAACTAAAATGAAATGTTCAGTTTGGCTTTAACGCCTTGCTTTGCTTGTGTTCATAATCACATAATTCCCTCAACCACATGTTATTTATGGGGGATAAGAATTCCTCAGTTGCTTCTTAAAAGTATTTTCCCTATTTGCTCTGGACTAGCACGAAGGGTACAACAAACCTCACAGAGTACCAGTAGGGACACTGCGCATGTTTCCCTTCATTCTTAACCAAGAAAAAGTTACTAACTTCCCTCTCATCAAACACAGGAGAGTTATCATTTCACCCTCCCATCTACACTGCTTACTCCCTACCTGGGGACTGGGATCTAGGAAATCAGAACCTGAGGAAAGCCAATATTGAGCTTTCTTACTTCTCTTTAGACCCTCTTTTTAGGGGAAAAATTGTGTATATTGTCTCTACTAGATTTCTGAACCAGGGAAAATAAATTGTTTCAGCACTAAATTTGAATCCCTCCCTGTACCCCTCTCATAATGTCTTTGTTGTAGGTTGTGTCTCATCCTTTACCCCACCAATTTCTATTTATTCATGCCTTAAAACACAGGTTTTATTCCATAGAAGTAATGTGTCCCTAAAATGCAAAACCAATGGATTGCATTTTATTTGTGTGGTTTGATATGAATCAGGACAAACTTTAGTCTCTGCTCACATCAAAGCAAGGTAGCCAGGTAGCCCTGTAGATGCTGCCGTGAGCAGAGATGGGAGGAATGAGAAGGGGTCTCACCCCTCTATTCTTGCCATGAGGCATCTTCATTCTCCAACCACCCCCTCTCCTATTGGCCACCAGATACTGACATGCAGCCTGAATTGAGAAACTGGAGGTCTACAGCGGCCTCTGCTATTTTCCACTAGCACAAGGCACTGGACCCAACACTGGACAGAGAGGAAAAAAGAAAGAGTAGTGGAGAAAAGTAGAGAGAAGAGAGCTGTGAATACAATGGCAAAGGCAGCAGAGGGATGGGAGAGACACAGATGAGGTAGGAAACATCAAACTGGGCCAGCACCGAGACTTGTCTGTTAATAATAATAGTAACATCAATAACAGCAACAATAACACATACTGAACATTTACATATTGAATATGATAGCACTTTTCTAAATGCATTATATCTATTATTCACTTATTCCCTCACAAATATTTGAGGGACAAAAGTCCTGCCCTTCTGTAGCTAGTCAGACAATATACATTAGTAAAATATGTAGTATGTTAGAAGATGATAAATGCTAAGGATAAAAATGAAGCAGGAAGAGATGTCGTGCTTGCTAGGGTGGGAGAAAAGAGAAGTTGCTTTAGGCTGGTGTCCAGGGAAGGTCTTACTGAGAAGGTGACATTTGAGGACGTCTTCTAAGACAGCAACATCAGCTTTGCTCACTCATGGCAATTCTGCAACGTTTTGAGGCCCTCTGAATATTCATTTTGTTTTTTGAGCCAGTTATGTCGTTATTGTTTTCTGTCCTTCTCTCTTCTTATATTTTATCTATTATTTCTATGTGTTTGAGGCAGAAGAGATTATCAAAGCATGACCTATCTGCATCATTTTGACTAATGTGGTCGGTCATTCCTTGTATCAACTGGAAAAGAACTAAAGGCTTATTCAAGAAGAGAAATCTACTTTAAGTGTAGAAATCTTGTCATGAGGAGGAAAGGCCAGTGGATAATAGTGTTTTCCCATATTTCATCTCGCCAATGTTATACCATTCAATGTGGGGAGCTTCAGAACATGACAGGGAAAGCAGAAGACATTTCATGAGAATATTAACTCCATTTCATCATATCATTAAAAGATCATTTGAATCATCTTCCTCTCACTTGGACTCCTGTTCAAATGTTAGAGAGGCCTTGCATAAATCATGGGCTGGTATCACATTTGCCCAGTTTTTCCCCTCTTGCAAAAAACACAGACACTGCTGCATGTGTTCTGTACAATAACAATTTGCTGTAGGAAAATCTGTGAGGGTAGACTGGCAGAAAGGTTGAAACTGATGGACTCACATTTGGGTTGATTTTTATTACTGATTTTTTACTAATTTTATTATTTAGGAGACTGAAGAGAGCAAGTCGAACAGACAAGGCTAAAGACACTTGAAAATACTAAGAAAACGTGCTATGCCAAAATTAAAATTGAGAGCCTAAAACAGAACAAACTGTTAATACACACACACGCACACACACACACACACACACACACACACAAGAAATATAAGCTGTGAAATGAAATCTTTCACTTACAAGTACATTTGAACTAGTAAGTCAAAGAGTTGATAAAGCAATAACTCGGAAACTTATCAAGGAAGTGCTGCCAGAAGAAAGTTTTCGTTGCCTCCCCATTGGTCCACAATGCCAGAAGTGAGCCTGCACTGGCTATTTGATTGAAGGGCAGAAGGGGTGAAGCGGGACTCTGAGCAGCTCCTGAGAGCTGATTGTGCACACCCCTCCCAACGCAGCACTCAGTGGTATTAGGGTGGTAGCTTCACATAGATCGTGAAGGAATACTTACACCGTGGAAATCACCAAATGCCACAATCAGAGCCAAGGCACTGGTTTTTGCCCACTGAGAGCCCATTAAGTCTTTACCAGTGTACCACTAGGTGAGGGAGAGGCTGTTCTGAAAACACTAGATGACCTGTGTTAACCATTCAGAGGTAAGAACGAGAGAATCCCTTAATGAAATAAAATATTCAAAAGGTGTGAAATAAATATGCTGACGAAAAAAGCGCTCTAGGAAATTGAATGCCAAATTCATTTAGGTACAGCAGATTCCAAACATCTATTAAGCCCAGGATTATCCTGACTTTATTAAACAAATAAAGAGCAACAAAGCCAGCTGATCCACTCATGATGAAGACTTATAGGTAGTTTTCTTCAATGGCTCTGAAAGCCTCCCCCTAAAAATGGTTGACTTATTTTAAGACTTATGCCATAAAGGCCAGATCGATTTCTTACTTTAATCTTATTTTTTAAATACTCTTTAATTCCTAAAGGTAGGGAAAATAAAAAATACATATATATGCATATATACATGAAATCAGGTTCATCCCACTGCCTAGCCACATACATATCACTACCTAAATCACCAAAAACCACAAACATTCCCTAATTATCATAACTATTCTCTCTCATCAAAGATCAAAGCTTTCATTAAAACTGCAGTAATTAAACTGAACAGGGTGGAGCAATGGTACAAAGAACCACAGGAAAACAAACGTCCGTCATAAAATCTCCGCGTTCCTAGCTTAAAATCTTGCAAGCTGACAGAACTCTTTAAGTCCTGAGGATATATTACATTTGACATCACTCACTACTGAAAAACTTTCTAATAACTAACTTAGAGCAGGAGGAGACATTTTGTTTATTTGCTCTCGTGCGGAACTCAAAAGTCATTGTCTATGTTTTTCTTTGCTCCTTCAGCAAAACTTTTCTTGTGAGTTCCTGTAACAGGATTAGCAATAAACTGATACCAACCAGAGAATAATGATAGTTCTTTACTAAAATGGAGATTTCTTTTGTGATGGCTGCATTCTTTCTGTAGGTATAAATTTCATTGAGCTGTTAGACAGTCAAAATCCATTATTATAATATAGCATAATGGTTAAAAGTAAAGTCTTTGGAGACAGCCAGATCTGTGTTTTTTCTGACTCCCTTACTTACTAGCATTGTTACCCTGGACAAACTACTTAGCAGAGACTTTCTCCCTTTGTGTAAATGAGGATAATAATACCTAATCTTCATGCTTACAGTAAAGATTAGATGAGAGGTTGTATGCTAAGTGATTAATGCAAGGCTTAGCTCAGAATAAACCCTCCATAAACGTAAGTTATTCCAGTTGTCTTAGTCAATCTCCTCTTAAGACACTAGATTAATTGACGAGGACTGATGCGCATGGATTATTGAGCATTTACGGCTACTACATTTACTTCTGATACCCTCGCATACTTCTGCTCTTAACTGTTGTGTTATTCCTTGTTGATGCTCCAAAAACTGCAAATTCCAATCACACTTATTATTTAATTATACACAGTCAATTAAATTTTATGTCAACCTATGAAGTAACAGTGGGAAAAGATAGTTGAATTCTATTTCTATAAAAACTGAAATGGATGCTTTGGAAAGATTATAAATGCAAGCCACTAGAAAAAAAAAACCGCTAATATGTGAAGCATGGGTGAGTTGATTAAGAATGCTGAGGAACTTTTTTTAATGCTTTAAAGACATCTAGAAGTTTGCATCGAAAATATTATCAAATTATCCCTCAACTTAAAAATGAATGACTAGAAAGAGTAGAGGATGCATTGTGTGTGTGTGTGTGTGGATACGTTGAATAAATGAATAAGGTGGAAGGATTTGATCAATGCTTGGGGGAGATGGAATGATGAGCAAAGGGTATGACTTGGTATGACTCTTCCATTTGTTCTAGTTGTGCCTTTAGGCAAGGTTCACAGTCTAAAATGGGAATATAGAAACAAACTTAAAGGCATGGAAGTGACTAAGAATCTTTTAGGGCCCTGTCTAACTCAATGATACTTGGAATCAGGTTTTCATATGAAGTAATGATGCATGCCAAACAAGAGAAGCCTGGTGTCCTCTGCAGATGAAAGGTGGATAAGGGCATGGATATTTACAAGAGGTTCCTTGATCTGCTGATATGAGTACGATGAACACCCAAAGGACGCTGGTTCCCTGAGCAAGAATGAATGGGACAAAGCTAGAACACTGACCTGAGCCTGCTATTGGGCCACAGGGCCAAGTCGCTTACTTATCTTGCTACTTTCAAGTTATTATGGCAAATTTAAGCAGTTCATAGATATCTTGAATTTTCATTCTGATCTAATTTACTTAAATGTGGGTATATATACCTGGTTTTCAACAGGCACTTATAATCTCAATGTGAGTCAACAAATCCCAGATGCAATAGCAATTCTTGGCAGATTTTGTCTTTATGGAGTCAATAAATTAAAATTAAAATTTTACAAAAATCACACTAAGGAAGGACCTATCTTTTTCTGTCTTTGTCTCACTATAATCGACAAAGAGAGATGGTTTTTCAAATGTTAGATTACTGCCATTTGGTAGAGATTATCATCTGAGCCCATTAAGCAGAGCCTCAAGGCACTGGGCAATCAGCCAACACAATGAGATGAGATGCATTAAGACCAATTTGTTAATTTTTAATGAGGCTTCAAAATGCCCTAGTAAATTACTTAATCATTTTAAGAATGCATTGCTGCTTCTTCACTATTTCTCCTTCCTATACATGAAAAAGCTAACTTATTTTTAATCATTTCCATCCTTCCTTTCATCCCCTTGAAGGCTACTATAATTCGCTGCTATTACCATCACTAACAAAAGCAGTCCATAAAATTGAAGATCAAATATAATGAAGGAGCATTAAACAGCATGGCAGGATTTTCAAAGCAACCAGATTCTTTGACTCTGTTTTCAAAAAAAGAAAATTAATTCACAGTTTTAACATAGGGAGTTAACATATTGTGGGTCTTCCTCATTGGAAGTGATGCTTTAAATTGTGCAAGATGTTGCAAACTGTTGAATTTCCAATGAGTTAAATTAAATACAAAATGAGTCACTTTAATTGAGCATTTTCTTAAGCAACTAAATTTTAGAGTAAAGGTTAACAAAATGAGGAGGAAAGGGTTTAAAAGTGGGCTATGGACAAAATAATCTGAATCCATGAGGACATGGGTCCCTGGATACTTTGTTCCCTGGGTAACCCCTGGCTTTGCCCAGTGCCAGACTCGTAGAAGGTGTTCACTAAATATAGTTCTTTAATACTTTAAAGAAGATTTATTTTTTCTTAGCAGATAGGAAGCAGTTCAGAAAGTATAACAGAGATATAAACAGCACAGGTTAAAGGCAGTATCAAACCTACAAATACTAGACATGGAACCAGGGCTTTCCTGAAATAAAAGGCAAGCCTTGGACATCTCCTTAAGCATAACCCATCGAATGAGTGTCAGTCCTGTTCCATGTCACAGCAACACCAACTTTCCAAGCAGAGCAATATGTACTCCTACTAGAGAAGTCTGTACCTTGAAAAGTGAGATATAACATTTTATTGGCTATTGAATATTAAATATTTAGTCGTTTCTTATCTTTCCATAACAATAATGGAAAGATAAGAAACGACTAAAACCAGATCTTCTACTATTTCCATGGTAGTAAATTAAGGATTTACAAACGTATTTTACCACAAAAGTCACTTTAAGGAACCCTGTGGGGCACATGACAATAGTCCTTAAAATCCTCCTTGCTAGGATGTGAGCTCAGGAGGGCAGGGATCTGAACCTGTCTGTTCTGTTTTCCTAGCACCTACTGCCAAGAGTGATAGAACAAGTGATAGAATTAAATCAGTAGAAGTGGGGTTCAGGTACCAGCTCTACTTCTCAACAAGTATAAATGAAAGTCTCTCTAAGTCTAGTTTCTTCCTCTACGAAAAGAAAATAACCCCTCCTTCACAGGGTATTGTGATGATTTTGGCCGAGGAATCTGCACTTCATCCAAGCAGGTGAAATGGTACTCACTCAGATTGTCTATATAGATAATATTCTGAGAAACATTGCCTTCACCTCAAACTTTTTATTGTCCAAAGGAGGAAACTGAGCCCCAAATGGATGAAACGATTTACTAAAAGACATTCACTTATTCTGAAGA
>NW_006436282.1:12405062-12443430 GCF_000325575.1 Pteropus alecto
TTTTGCTTCCTATACTTACTATAGCCATGTCTTTGTAGAATTCACATCCCACTTCACTTACCAATCTGTACATATTATTTTAAAATTTCTAGCAATGCAATTGCTAGATCACGGAATATGCATTTCTGAAAGTTTTGATACATATTTACCAAAATTGTCTTCTACAAGGCTTATACCAATTTGCGCTTCTACTAGCAGATAAAAAACGGGTATTCACTTCAACGTTTCACAGAATAATGGCTCAGGAGATAATAGAGAGCTACCTGGGGCTCCAGCTAGATCTGTAGGGTTTTGCAGAGTCCTCATGGAATGTGACTTTCCAGGCACGACATTTCGTTTTTGACACAGACCTGCGGTTGCATCTCGAGTTTACAATATGTTTTTCGGTCAATTGGTCAAATCCTTAAGTCTTGCTACAGATTTGAGATGAAACTAGATTACTTCACAAGAACTGTGATTTCATATGAGATGAAACCACAAAATCTTGCTCCCAGGAAAAGCAAATTAAAAATGTTGATTTGGAAAATGAGCTTTAGTCAGTTTTACCATGTGAGCCAGAACAGAGCCCAAACTCAACATGAAAGGCAATAGAAATGGAAAAATTACCAATTCCAAAGACTAAAGTGAATAAGCCAAATATCTGTAATTTAATGACTTCACATATTTTTATTCCCATCATTTGACAAAGAGGGAATTGTGTTTATTCAGTTTGCTTGTGGTTTTTTGCTTGTTGGTTGTTTTTTGTCAATATCCATCATCCAAAATATAGAAACTATTCTTTTTCTGCAATATTTATGTATATGAGCTTATGTAGAACCATCTAAATCAATGCTACCCAAACTCTGATGTAAACACAAATCAGAAGTGGGGGCAGATCTTGTTAAAATGCAAATATTGATTCAGTAGGTCTGGGATAGGGGCTGACATTCTGCATTTCTAACAAACTCCCAGGTCTACTCCTTCCTGGATCACACCTTGAGTAGCAAGAATCAACACCAAATGCACTGAGGAAATACAAAGGGTATCATCTGTCTGTCCCTTAAGCCAAAGGTTGTCATCCACAGCACCACAGGACACTAATCTGACTATCTCCATGAGGAGGAAAGTGATAGAATTCAAACAAGTGTCTGGTCTTGAAACCACCTAAGTGCACCACAGCCTAGGTTGTCAAAGACCCAACAATTAGTTATTGACAGAGATTTGTGATGGGGTTGTGTTGGCCATAAGAACTTGTGAATGGGTGTGTGTCTGAGGCACTAAAGAGAAGAAAAAAAAAAGGTGAGCAGCATTGTTCTAAGCATTTGTCTACTGTAACATGAAAAGTATACTCTCTATGATCCTAGAGTTCATTCCAGAAGCGGAGCCCATCAGGTTGGTATAAGCATACATCAGCAAAGTCGCTCATCATTTAAGTGAGATGGGGGGCAGGATGAGATTGTGGAAATTTTAATCATACCCTTCTATATATTTAAGGTGATGTACAAAATATAGGGTGTCGGGCTTTTTAAGCACCACAAGTATACATGGTCAGAAAGAATCAATTTTCTAGTCACTACGATTGATAACTTAAACTTCTAAAGTGAATTCAGACAAACAGTTCTAGAACTATTTCCAGTGATCCAAGGAGTAATATATTCCCAAAACAAAACTAATTTTTAAAGTAGATATATTTCAGTCAGATTTTAAAAAGACAAGAGGATACTATAAGAACTGCCACAATAAACAATTTTTAAAAACTATTATTTTAGACAGTTATTCGATAACTTCTCAAAACCATGAAAATTAACTGGATTAGAGAAATAAGCCAGGGAACACTAAAATAGGTACTATTTCTACATTAATTCACTGAATGATGTTTGTGAAAGTAACACAAAAGTACTTGTACCTACACAAGTGATGAGTTCTATTTCCAATAATCAAAAAAATCTTGAAGCAATAAATTCACTAGGTAATGCACAATAATCAAATTTAGTATACTTTTAAAGGCATACCTTACCTCATACATTGAAATATGATTTACTGTCATTAAAATAATAACCACAGACAGCACGTGTAGCTACCATATGGTTCTTTTGGGAACAGTTTCCTATTCCAAGGTTTCACCTCAGATAGAACCCCTCCTACAATGTCCCTTTAGGGTTTTTTTTCTGAGCCTATTGCACATTCTTTGGATTTCTTTAACGATGGAATCCTTTGAGAATGGTTCACAATTTTGAAAATAGCCAAAAGTCATTTGAAACCAAAGATAATGAACAAGGAAGGACAACAAATACTTTTTGGAGAAAACAAAAGTAAGTAACTGGGACTGATTTTCTTTTGTGGCCAGTAAAAGGATTCTGAGGACATTCTGAAGCTGGAGCTCCAGAAATGTTTAGAGCCACAGAAATGTCGTTTGAATAGCACCACATCGTGACAACTTGGAAGGCTAACACATATTTAAAAGTCATTTTGTTGAAAATTGGCTCATTGCTCTTAATCCAGTGTCAACACATTCACAGGGGCCCAGAGATGGGTTTTGGGGGGTCATGAAATTCCAGCAATCGCATGTAAAATGTGTTATGTACGTAAGTGCTTTAGGGATTTTTCTTTAAAACAGAAGAAAGAACTTTCTGCTCTCATCAGATTTTCAAAGATTTTCATAACTGGCAAAAAAGCGAGTTGGGAAGTCATATAGATATGTGGGTTCAAGCTGTCAACTTACTTTCAGTATAACCTTGAGCAAATTCCTTACACTTTCTAAGTCTCAGTTTCTTCCTCTATAAAATGGCCATAATAATACCTTCTTTGACGATTGTCATGAGAATTAAATTGAATGTAACGCATGGCACACAGTAATAACTCAGTAAATGGTAATCTTACTGATACATACTTATATAGCAATAATGTGGCAATCTCTCTGTTCATTGCAAAATGACTCTCCTTGTGCCTTGAAGGATGTCTCTGAAGGCTCAGATATCATTTTCCACACTAACTCCCCAATCTCTCCATCTTATTCCTTAATTTTCCTTCTTGGACTTTACTCCCTATTTCTTCCTCCAGCACCTTCCATCTCTCCTTCCCTCCACTGTTCTCTTCTCTCCATACTAGCTTGCCATTTTCATAAAATCTTCCATTAATTCTCTATCTATAATTTTACATCTTTTTTTCCTTTTCCTCTTTTTGGCATGTGGTCTGCTCCAACACTTCCGGTTTTTAACTCTCTGACAGCTGAGTATGGTTTGTGCACATGAATGAAAACGAGCTTATAAAGGTCAGCAGTTACATTCCCAGGAGTTGACCTCTGTCGCAAACTACTGGTTGTAAAAGGAGGGTGGCACACAGCTGTGATGAGCTTCAGTGGCCATTGTCCAGTATATGGAGACAGAGATCTACTGTAGATATCTCTGATAACATATTCTCAACTTTGCAGTTTTATTTGTGGAATAAAAACCATCTCTATCTTAACTAAACCATGTGATTCTCTTTGCCAGCTAAACAGCATGACACACTCACCCAGGATGAACAGATATCCAGGAAGAAATGACTTGCTGCAGCTTTAAATGACTTCTATTAGCTTTTCTCAGTCGTCAGCCTCTGTGGTCTCTCATGGCATTTGGTGTTGTCTGCCACATCTTTACCTCCATGACGTTATTATCTCCTCTGTCTTCTAGACACATCACTTGAATACGATATCAACTAAATCTCAAAACTTCAGTAGCTAAGTTTTTCCCTAAAAACTGGTTCTTTCACTCTACCTTCTTGAGTTTCCAGTTTATGTTAGTATTATCACCAGTCAAGTTCCCTACTATGAAAAATCATGGAAGAGCTAGCCATCAGGGAGTGACTTGCAGCATCTCCCTGTTCCCCTAAGACCAGCTGTCCTGAAGCACTCCATCCAAAATGAGTCTAGAGAATGTATATTCTTACTGGGGGAGTATGTAGCCTCCTTTCGTGGGGACTGGGCCTTGCCTTGAAGACCCAAATTTCTTGAGGTCCAGTGTAATTAAGCTTGGGAAAGCTCCAATTATCATGATGGAAATTCTGCACTATAGGTAAATCAGGGCTTTAATAGTGCTATATATAACTATTCTAATTATGCTATTCATATACATAAGCACATTAGAGTTTCAATGGTCTTTTTATATCATTTGATATATACATATCTATATGTGTATACACATATATAAATATAAATGATATGTACACACATCTATATGCGGCTATTCATTAGTCAAAGATTTACTGAGCAACTTCTACACTAGAATTAATATGTTGCTAGTCAAATGGGATACCAAACATGACTAAGACACAATTTCCATCCTAGAAAATTCATTACTAGAGGAGACAAATGTATAAACAAATACTTGTAACAATACCTGCTATCCTAGGTAACCCTTATTGTGCACCTCCTATTTGCTAGACACTGTGTTTAGTGCTCTACTTGGATATTTGTATTTAGTCACTCACAATAATATTGTAGGTCGGTACTATTATAGATGAACAAACAGAGGCTCTGGACATATCAAGTGCCTTTCCAAGCTTATAAATGGGCAAAGGGTTCAAATCTAAGTCCGTCTAACCTGGAATGCAAGTTCTGAACTAGCACATTTTCTTGGATCCAAATAGCTACAACAATTAAGAGACAGGGAGGATGCTTTGTAGAATAGATGTGCTTATGATTTGGAGAATCAAAATAATAAAGTTAGAAGGGACTAGAAGAAACCATCTGGCAGGAAAGCAATTAAACCATCCAGGAGATACAGGGAGTTACCCTTTTCTGGAAGTGGCTCATCCATGACTAAAGTGCACAGCTTTTCACCTGTCAAAACCACTAGGCTTCAAGACTTCCCACAGATTATAGAGCACAGTTAGGGTCTCTGATGGTGAGGCCTCTATTGTTCCTTATCACACTGCTTAAAAGGCCTCCTTACAGCTTTGAGCTGTTGAAAATGATTACAGAGAAACTGAACAGGGCCTGAAAAATGTACCCAGCACAGTTTACCAAGGATGATCTTAACAAATAAAATCCACTAAATAGTCTCGTCTGTCAACCAACTTCATAAGCATCCCCCATGACGCAGGTCACACAAGTTACAACCTGCACAGACAGGCATCTCTCCCTGCACGCTAAGCTAGGTTTCGGGGAACTGTGTGGAATGGTGAAAAATGCATTGGACAAGGAGGTAGAATATTTGGACTTGGTCCTGTTCAGCTTTAAACTCACCATCAAATGTCATATAAGGGAATTTTAAGGAGAAAGGAACCAACATTTTTTTGAGGACTCATAATGAGCCAGGAGATTAAATATAGATTTAGATACAGATATGTGTGTGTGTGTGTGTGTGTGTGTGTGTGTGTGTGTACATATTTCAGTGAATCCTCTCAATATCGGTATAATACTTATCATTATCTTCATTTTTCAGAATGAAAATCTAAGACTCAGAAAGATAAATAACTTATTCAAGATCATACAGTGAGTCAGTCACAGGGCTGAAATTCTAACCAATCTCCTTTTTTTTTTTTTTTAATAAGCTTTATTTTTAGAACAGTTTAGGTTCATAGCAAAACTGACTGGAAAGTATAGAGAGTCCTCATATACCCCTAGTCCCCACTCATGTACCTCCCGCACTCTCAAAATCTAGTCCATAAGATAAAATGACTCTCCTGATACTTAAAATTCATGTACTGGATCATATTAAATTGTATATTTGGAAGGATTACTTGTGATATATCATTTCTAAACTGTCTACATTAGCATAAAGTTCCATGAAAACGAGGAAATAAAAGTACCTGATCTCACTTCCCAACTGGAGTCAGTCAATGGCAAATAACCAAAAAAAGAAAAAAAAAAAAAAGAGGGAGAGAGAGAAAGGGAAATAGTAGGCAAGAGAAATTTAATTTAAAAGAATGTTTAGTAAAATGTAGATTAAAAACTTTAAAAAGATTTTTAAAAATTGGTGGTTTTAGAAGATTTTGAGTAAGCTAATCTCAAAACTTCAGTTTCCTCATGTGTAAAATGTGAATGATAATCAGACCTGCCTCATGCGGGCCCTGTGAGAACTGATCAAGATGTGTTCGGCCTACTGAGCTGGTGAGCCAGGATCTACCTGCAAGTGTCTATGCATGTGAGAGGTTATTGTGGCTATTAGTGCATCTACTGCTTCAGATTCAAACTTTTCCTTTTGTAACAGAATGGAGCAGAAGTTGGATTTGTGGAAGTTAGTACCAAAGAACCGGCAGAGAGGAAGAGGGAGAGGGAGAGGGAAAAGGAGAGGGAGAGAGAAAAAGAAAGAAGAAAAAAAAGAAAAAGAAATAGAAAGATGTGGATTCATCTTGACCTTTATTACAGTTTGCCCTGAGAAATAGAAAGATGTGGATCCATCTTGACCTTTATTACAGTTTGCTACTGATTATTTCTTTCTTGAAACAATAGTATTTTACATTAAAAAGATCTGTGTATGGCTTCTTTGGGAAGCAGAGTGGCCTGGTCAGCCACAGACTTGTGTCTGGAGCCTGTGCTTCATTATGGGAGGCCTATCTTTTCAACCACATTAAAATTACATGGCAAAAAATTGTATCCAATCTAAACAGGGAAACTCTCAGAGGAAGAGATTTAAAAATAACAGAATCAAAACTTAGACTACTTGGGCCTCTATTATCACCTCAAGTCGTGACTATGGTCTAGAAATTTAGGCCATCTTTGTCTCACTTTTTTTTTTTCATCAGTAAAGTGGATTACGAGTGTACATGTTAGAATCCAAGTATCCAAAATGCAACACATAAACTGGATTTCAGATGTCATTCAGTTCGATTTTTTCCTCAAAAACAAGTTTCAAAAACCATAGAAAGAATTCCTGAGAAACAAAATGCAGCTAAGGTTTAATTTTTCTCCACAGAATTTTAAAATTCTGTCCACATTCCTGAGCTTTGAAGAAAGAGGCCTCAAACTGAAGTGCTGGAGCCAAGATCACCCAAAAGAACTGAACTAGGGTGAGAACCCAAATCTCCTAACATCCAGCTTAGCACCCTTTCCAGTACCTCGAGATGCCTGACTCACAAAATAAAGCTTTTAGAGGTTCAAACTTTTTTTCCCCACCCCAGGCTGTCTAGGGTCATTATGTTTTGAGGTTGGAACAAAGTCCAGGAACACCAACAATTCAGCTCCAGCAACTCACCCAGAAGCAGAAAATGAGGGGCTCTCTGCCAAGGTTATGTAAGATCTCACCCCAAAACAATATCCCACTGACAGATAAAGGCAGCAGTCAGAATCTTGGCATGTGGCCCTAAAGCTCAAAGATCAATCCCATTTTCAGATGTGCCTAAAGTTACTCAGGGAATTCTTCCCAGATGCTTAAATTCGGCAATGGAAAAAGTCTTTATGTTACATGGGAGTAATTATTCTTATCCTTTTAGAAAATGTTGCCTTCTTTGAAATAAAAATTATATATACACTATAATTAAATTTCTCTGATGGAGAATGAATGGCAATTGGAATTTGGTTTTCCACTTGCTCTGTTTACCACAGGATATGCTTACTCTGATAAATATTTGTTCAAACTATCATTCTCAAGCTGATTATGCCATTTTCCTTAACAAGAGCAAGTAATCGGGGGTGAGGAGCTTTGATTTAAAATGCCTAGGAAGGATTTATATAGATCTGGCCTTCCAATGATCAGTACTTATTATTGGGTTTAATTTAACTAGCAAAACAAATAAGCAAATGCCTTCTCAGTAGAGCCCCAAAGAAATCAAAGTGCAATAAACGGATTCTGAGAAGGACTATTTCACCTTCTAAGCAAACCACCTGCTTTCCTTTCCTTTTCCTTCCTCCTTCCATCTTCTTTTCTCCATTTCCATTGCCATCTCCATCTCAAACCTCAAAAGGAGTTCCATCCCTTTGAAATATAGTTCCTTCCCACCTTGCAATTGTTTTAAATGTGAAGAACGCTAAAATTAAAGTTGATGGAAAAAAAACAATAAAACTATTTTTGTAATTACTATTATAATACATGTCATAATTTTGCTAAGATGTAAGGTCAGAATTATGCCTAGCATGTACCTATTTTTAATAATTGCAGTGATTTGGAAAGTTGAATTAAATTAAGAACTATAAGATATAGCCTAAAAAAGTAGACCCCCCCATCTAGAAAACTCCATGAATCCATTTATTGTACTCCATATCAGAAGACTAGACATATACAGAACATTTCATCCAACAGCCCCAAAACATACATTTTTCTCAAGCACAAATGGAACACTCTTCAGGATAGATCACATGTTAGATCACAAAAGAAGTCTTAACAAATTGAAGACTGAAATCATATCAAGTATCTTCTCTGACTTCAATGGTATAAAACTAGAAGTCAATAACAGGAGAAAATCTGGAAAATTCACCAATATGTGGAAATTAAACAACACATTTCTAAACAAGGAATGGGCCAAAGAAGAAATCAAAAGAGAAATACAAAATTTTTTTAAACAAACGAAAATGAAAAGTTTACCAAAACTAATGGGATGAAGCAAAAGTAGTTCTAAGAAAGAAGGCTATAGTGATAAACACATTAAAAGAAAAAATATCTCAAATAAACAACCTAACTTTACAACTCAAGGAACTAGAAGAACAAACAAAAATTAGCAGAAGGAAGGAAATAACAAAGATCAGAGCAAAAGCAAATGAAAGAGATCAGAAAAACAAAAAGATTAACAAAAATAAGAGTTATTTTCTAGAGAAGAAAACAAAATTGACAAACCATTAGCTAGACTAAGGAAAAAAGACTCAAATACATAAGATAAGAAACAGGAGGCATTACAACTAATAACACAGAAATACAAAAGTTTGTAAGAGACTACTATGAATAATTACACACCAACAAACTGGATGACCTAAAAGAAATGGATAAATTCCAGGTACATGAAAAGGTACTGAACACCAATAATCAGGGAAATGCAAATAGAAAACATAATGAGCTATCACCTCACACCTGTTATAATGGCTATTACCCAAAAGACAAGAGATAATGCGTGAGGATGTGGAGAAAAGGGAACCGTTGCGCACTGTTGGTGGGAATGTAAATTGATACACCCACTGTGGAAAACAATATGGAGGCTCCCCAAAAACTTAAAAATAGAAATACCATCTGATCCAGCAATCCCAAATCTGTGTATATCTGAAGGAAATTAAAGTATCTTAAAGAGATATCTGTACTCCTATGTTCAGTGCAGTATTAATTGCAGTACCCAAGACATGGAGACGACCTAATTGTCTACCAACAGATAACTGGATAAAGAAGTTTTGTGTGTGTGTGTGTACATACATACACACACACATACACACAAAACTTCTTTATTCAGTTATGTACATACATACACACACGTACACATATATAATATTAGTATTATACATACATACATAATATTAATATTAGAAGTTTTATACATACATATTAGAAGTTTTATATTATACATACATAATATTAATATTAGAAGTTTTATACATACATACATAATATTAATATTAGAAGTTGTGTGTGTATGTATGTACATACATACACACACATACATACATACATAATATTAGTATATATACTAAGTGTGTATATATACATATATAATACTGTTAATATATATACTAAATGTGTATATACACACACATACATATAATAGTATATATACTAAATGTATGTGTGTGTGTGTGCGTGTGTGTGTGTATGATACTATTCGGCCATAAAGTGAAATCTATTCAGCCGCAAAAAGAAGGAAATCCTGCCATTTGCAATAATATGGATAGACTTGTTAAGTAAAATAAGGCAGAGAAAGACAAATACTGTATGATATCACTTACATGTGAAATCTAAAAAAAATGTCAAACTCATGGAAACAAAGAGTAAAATGATGGTTGCCAAAGGCTTGACAGTGGGAGGATTGGGCAGATATTGATTAAAGCCTATAAAATATTAATTATAATATGAGTAAGTTCTGGAATTCTAATGTACAGCATGGTGACTATTGATACTCCCGAGTTAATGATACTGTATTGTATACTTGAAATTTGCTGAGAGTAATTAAGCATTCTCACCATAACCCCCCCCATTTTACTGTATATATCAAATAATCATGTTGTATTCTTTAATATATATAATTTTATTTGTCAATATTCCTCAATAAAGCTGGAAAAAATTATCACTATCATTCTAGCTGGAAACTAATGATAATTTAGATTGACTTTTACATAAACTTATAGCAAATAAATGAATGAGCCCTGGCTTTCCCTGGGAAAAAACTGTCTTTTCTATCTGAATTTGATATCCATGAAATAAGTTAGGTGGATCCAATATAACTCTCCCCCTTCTTTTTTCAGATAAGGACCAATCATGTCTTCTATTGGGCATGGTAAGTACACATACTTTTATGCCTATTTGTATTTTTTTTTCCTTTGGTACTAAGGGCACAGAGTCTAGAGTCAGTGAGGCTACTCCATTCTAAATCCCAGCTCTCTCGCTTACTACCTAATGTGCCTCAGCAACTGTCTACCCCCATTCCCCTGACACACCCTCTGCCCTCATGTACCACAGAGAGCAGCCCTGCCTTGTGCTGAGCTGGGTAACCCAGGAAATGCAAGGCTGCTCTTTGTTTTCTAATTTATATCGAAGGAAAACAATTCTCTCACATGATGGAAAGGCAGGCAAGAATGCCAGGTGGGGAGTCTTTACATCTTTATAAAAACCCCCACCCTGATGAGATGAACCAGCACTCAATACACATATTACTATATGCACCAATTCTATTTGCTAGTCTGGAAAAGCTTTGCTAAACAAATCTGCCTTACAATGACATCTGCTGGGAGTTTCTGGCACTGGAAGAAAAAAAAGCCAAATATCCAATATTAAGAGCACTGCTCAGGAAGAATGGAACTTAGCGTCAAGAGTCCATGCCTCAGATGATCTTTAAAACTGGAAACTGCATTGTTAAAAAAATAATAATAATAAAATAAAATGAACCTCAAATGAATTCATAATAAATACAAGATGATGAGCTGGAAAACTGAACCCAAAACATGAATTAACATTCTAACATAAAGTTATACAGCTTTTAAACATCCACCTAGAAAGAAAAGTTTGAAATACATGATGTTTCTTTCAGGATATGCTATACTTCAGAGAGTTTCTCAGTGCTGAAAATCTTTCATTTCCTTTCAAAAATATTGAAGTATTTCTTGAGCTCGATCATTCTTCCCATTTAAGGAACAGCTGCTATAAGTTTAGGTCAGACATCCTCAAGGGCTCGTGAAGACCATCCTCCAACATCAGGCTTGAATTCCAGTTGAGACATGGTCAAGGTGTGGGGTGAAGGACAGCCATGGAATGATTCTCCCAGCAAGCCACTGACACATCTAGTGGCTCTACCTTCAAGGAGAGATGATGATGCTTAAACTAAGAATACTAATATTTCCCTGTCAATAACCTAACCTATAAAAGGGCACACTGTTGGAATGGAGTCTCCTAGCATTTTCTCTCCCCACGGAGGAGCAGGCACTTCAGAGAAAGAGGTATTGGAGGAGTTCACAGATGAATCAGGAAGACAAAACATATTATAACATGGAGAGATTATAATTCTACTTAACTGCCCCCACTAGGAGATACTGTCATTAGATACAATTCACCTAAGTATTAGCTCAAAGTCTAATCTTCAGCTGCCACTTAGTCAAAAGATTCTTGTAACTAGATAGATTTCATTATTCATTAAGAAACATTCAAACTGATATTTTCATATTTTAAATTATGTTTGACAAATTATCTATCCCATTTTGTTTATAGTAATAATTGGAGCCATTCTTTAACGTGTGATTTGAGGCAAATTTATACTAAAAAATTTCTGAACTTGGTAACATTGCAATCTTGAGATTTCCAAAGAGAGTGAAAAAAATATTGCAAGACAAATTGGACAGGTCTTCTGAGAAAAGCCCCTGGGCTAATTAAAAAAAAAAAAAAAAACCACTTCCACAGTCCTTCACTTCAATTTTAAGAACTGGCACTCAATATCTTTGATGTTCAGATATATACACTTTCCAAATTCATTTTCACATTCAAGGACATGAAGAAACAGTATTGAATCTAAAGAAGTCTGAAGGCTTTGCTTCTAGCAAGACTTAAGTTATTCCCGCATGACTGGCATAAGGTCAAAGAATGTAATGGAATGGTATATATTCTAAAATCTTTTTTCATAAATTGAGCTCATTTTGAGGTGAGTCTCCACAAGAGCAAAGACCGTGCCTAGCTTCCTTCGGTGTCACGTTCCCCATGACTGTCCATGAGTGGCTATGAATTGACTGGACGGGACTATGAAGGAACTACTTTCATACTTTTCAGCTACTTGTAGTCTTGGGACCTGACATATCTGGATCTCAAAGCAGATTTTTCCAAGCTCTTTCTAACTCTCATTGCTTCCCCATTCTGCTGTAAGATCTGCAGATTCCAGGGGCCCACCCCAGCTGGTCTGGGTCTCCCTTTCATTACTGTCAATCAGAAGCCCTCTGATTTTTACATAGTCCATCTGCTGCCTTGAGCCAAAGACCTCTGCTGACTGAGTCCTTTGGCATCAGGTCTCTGGCAGTATGAGAAGAAGGATGAGGAACAATTGTAGTCAGCAGATTGAGGGTAAGGCATATAAAAAAAGCATCCAAGGAAAGATTGACCCACATGGTAATTTTTGAAATGGCTCTTAAAAGATAAACAGGGGCATGATGGGAGGAAGCCAGGAAAATTCTAGGATCTATGTCTCTTGACTTAAATGTCACTCTATGTGTCTAGAATCACTTAAAAACTGCAAATGTTATGCATTAAAGGGAAAACAACTATTCAAACACTTTGTAGTTAATTATACTCTTTTATCTTTATCTGCTTATTCACAATATCAAATATCTGAATGCTTGGCCACTTGCTATACGAAAAACAAACTAGAGTGACTATACACTCGCAATAAGTTGAAAAAGTTTCTCCCATGGACATAACCAAAAATTTGGCTAATACTATGTTTGAAAGTTTTTGCTGACCATTTAAACAAGCAGCCAATTTGCACAACAAAATTATTTTGCAATTGTGGAGATAGTTATTTTATGCCTCCTTCTGCATGACATGCTTTCTTATTAAATAAAAAGTTTCTAAATAATCTGCAATGGAAATTAGGCTACTTCTACACATATTGACCAAATCCGTCTTCTTATTCCCCAGCCACTACCCTAGATCAAGTTCCATCTCCTCGCTCTGCATTACTGCCACAGCCCTGCCCCCATGAATTTTTGCACACCCTACCTAAATGCTGGCACTTTATCCCTTTGCGCAACAAAAATGTTGTAACAGTTCCTAGTATTTTTGCAACTTTAAGCCATTTCCGAGGCTCTAAACCATTCTGTGCAATTTTATATTCCACTATTTTCACTACCTGTGCTAGCATACTTTTAGCATACTGTCCTTCTAGCATGGAACTCTAGGTCCCATCTTAGTCGCTTCTCTCATTTTGTCCTCACCTGAAACTCTCTGCTCCCTACTCCACTACCTATTCAGATCCTACTCATGCTTCAAGACTCATCATAAGCTGTATCTGAAAGCCTTTATATATGTTCGAATGTTAAAGCTCTCTCCTGCGCTTCTCAATAGGGTTTCTTTTTCAATCTATTGATCAAACGCAGAAGCTAATAATCAGACAGTGCTATGAATAGTTTTAATCATCTCAACCAAATTGACATGTTTCCTGTATGGGTAATTCAGCTCCGACACCAGGCAATCAGCACTTCTCCCCGGGAGTATAATCAGATTCTCAAGATGAACTGTTTTCCAAAATCAACTATGAGGTCTATATAAGAATGGAGGTCAGAGCACCTCTCTAAGATTATGATGGAAGTTCTGAACAAAATACATGTTCAAGTAGTTCCACAGGTATTTCTGATATTCACCAAGGTTCAGAACATTGTTTTTCCAAGAAAGATTTCAGCAAATTACTTATCAATTGAAACATAAATGACCATGAGGAACCAAAGAAACCAACAAACATCATATTTGGGGTTGATCTACAGATTAAACAAAAAACAAAGTTTTGCTTTTGCATGCCAAATTCAGTAGACCCTACACAAGTGATTCAATAATTCAGAATAATTTCTTTGTTACCATAGTTACACAAACTGGCCACTGGGGCTAGAGGTTTTCTATTGTGACTGAGCCCAGAATAATCTGGAAACAACTATCTATATATGCTGACCAACTGAACCAGAAATTCTGGGAATGGGTCCTGGGCATCTAGATTTTCTTAAATCTCCAGGTGATTCTTTTGAGCAGAAAGGTTTAGAAGTTTCTTAGGCCATTCCAAATTAATATCTTTATTCCCTTTAAGCTAGTCAGGTCTTTCCTCAAAAGAGCTGCCTGGTGAATAAGTCTCATCCTAATTCCACTAGAGCATCCTGATACGAGTTCTTCCCAACAGCGTTCCAGAAATCCATATTTGGAGCACTAATGACATAAGGAAATGATAAAGGATTGCTGTGGAAGAAGACAAAAACTTGGTTTTGGTTAGCTGATATTCTTTCATCTCTCCAATGGCTGTCACAATGATTGCTTAACTAAGGCATTGTTACAGCATGAGTATTTGTGTGTTGTTCTAAAATCTTCCCGTTGGCCATGACTCTGGGGTATATAACTATTCCTCTTGCCTAGAGATAACCTAACATCCTTGCTGTCCAGAAGGGAAAAAACTGCCGAAGGGTTAATTTTAAGTGCTTCATTGAGTAAAATTCTTAACTGGGTACGCATATCATGAGCTATCCTCTCTTTAAATAACACTTGGAGACAGTTTTTTTTTTTTCAATTGCAAAAATCACCATTATGAAACTTCCCTTTTAATTTTAACACAGTAGATATTTTGATGTACATCAACTGAAAAAGAAAAAGAGTGTGTTTGCCAGTTGGTGTTTTGCCCTTATTATATAAAATTGGAAATGGAAACTGCGGCCTTGATGAAAACATTGAAATTCCAGTAAGTAGGATTAGTCATACTTTTTGTGTACCAGGGTTAGATTTCAAACAGCAAGTAAAAGTTCTCTGAGCTACTAGAGGAAGCAAACATTCTCAAATGAAAATAAAGAAGGACTACACACACTTACAAGAGCCAAATTGGGGATGAGTAACATTTGACATTTGAAAGGCTGGAATCTGAGCAAACGGCTTTCTCCCGGAGGAGAAACTTCTCACCAAATAGTTGGCTCCTCCTGGTATGTAGCTTTCTTTGAAACAGCAAGCCTAAAATCTTCAGGGAGAAGGCAAATAATGAAAACCTTTTTGGCTTAACTCCTCACAGCCTGGGAACTGTTATAATCAAGAAGCGCTGACCAACAGAGTTTTAAATTATACCGTGGCCAGAGTCAGGGGACTCCCATCAATTTCGGCAGACTGCTGACAGGCCTGGGGCCCCTCCAACTGCCACACTCCCTCTCTCAGTGAGCATCTTGGGTGCTTTACTTCCACTCTTAATAAGGTCTCATGGTTTGGGAGGTAACATTTGGACCTCCTTCTTTGTTTCATATAATAAGACAGTTACCGTAGTGACTGCAGAACGAATTTTCATTATAAATGAAAGAGCAAGTAGGTAAAAGCATGAGTCGGGGATCCAAAAATCTGCACTGTCACTCACATAATTCAGAGAGACAGAGAGCAGAGAGAGAAATAGGGTAGGCCATCGGAAGTCCTAAACATTTCATTAAAATAAGATTTATACATGTTCCATACATTTCATAATTCTTCAGAGCAGTGGAGTATAAAATAATCCTGGCATAGTATAATATTAACTCTCTTAAATGCCAATGGCAAAATTTAGAGCACTTAATGTGTTTTTCTTTCAAACCATCTAAGTACTCCAAATAATCTCTTTTGAAGCCATCAAATCCTCCTCACAACTTACAGAGAAAATTAAAGTCATATTCTACTTCTTCTTATAAATCCCTTCCAATCAGAAGAGTACAAAATAATAAGTTCTTAGTAAACCTATGGCTAGGCCTGCTGCCTTGCCCTATTCTCAGCCTAGGTGGCATCTGTATATCCATCCTCAAACTGGATAACAGCAAGAATTGACTTCCCACCCTATCTAACAGGCTAACAGTAGTCAAGGAGTTTCGTGGTGGTCCACTCTTCCCTATATACTTTTTCCTCCTTCGAACTCAGTGTTAGTTGTGCATTAATCCTTGTATTTAGGGGCTGCCATGAAGAATTACCAGAAACTGCATGGCTTAGACAACAGGAACTTATTGTCTTTCAGTTCTGGAAGCTAGAAGCCTGAGATCAAGGTGTTGGTAAGGTTGGTTCCTTCTGAGGGCTGTGAGAGAAAGGTCTGCTCCAGGCCTCTCTCCCTTGTTTTTAGATGGCCATCTTCTCCCTAGGTCCTTTCACATCATCTTCCCTTTTATGTGTATTTCATTGTCCAAATTTCTCCTTTTTAATCAGGAAAACAGTTATATTGGGTTAGAGCTCATTTTAATGACCTCACTTTAACTTGATGACCTCTGTAAAGATGCTGTCTCCAAATAAGGTCACATACTGAGGTACTGGGGTTAACATTTCAATATATAAATTGTGGGAGGTCAAAATTCAACCCAAAACACTACTCTATCGAACCTTATATGGTAAACACTGATGCCAACATTTAAGGGTGGTTTGCTCTCTGAGAAGTAAGGATGGCAAACCCACTGAGCTATGTATCATCTCTATAATACCTTTTGAAGGAAGCTCACAGAATAACCTCACAATTATCCTATACTGCTAAATGAAATTCATTGCAATCTAGTTACCCATAAAACACCTTTTCTTATAAATGTATGTGAAGTGTTCTCTGTTGTACGATATTATGAAATAGTAAAACTAAGACCACAACAGGTAATTATCTGTGACCACAATACCTTTGATGTTGTCTTCAATCTTTCTCTGCGGAGGTAATTGCCACCCTTAATTCTCCATTTCGTGCATTTAACAGTGAGACAACAATATAGTTCCCCATTGTGGTTCCCCAAATCCTCTGCCATCTGGCAGTCACTACATTCTTATGTCCTTAGTGAGGTTGTTTTCCTCACAAAGAGCTCTATTATGTTCCCGCTGAAAGATTCCCAGCACAGGTCAGAGAGGTGGGTCACTGAGCTTAATTACTCTAATGACAGTAAAGTAGAAGTCTCCTCTTATAAATCTCTTGGGACATAACTCAATTGAGTCTATGAAGAACAAAGAAATGCTCTTTGAATAAACTATAAACGCAATCAGAAGAGTCCTCCACTCCAAAAACAACCCAAGTTAACCTAAAAACCCAAACTCCAAATAGGTAGACCGATAATGTTCTGTTTGAAGAATAAAGTCAAGAAAATTGTCTTAAGAGTTCCAGATGCACAGTTCCAGATATCACTTAAAACACAAAGGATCCATCCTTGGCTAAGATCTCACACTGAAAATGTAACCACCTCTACTTGAATCTGTTCTCTTTGGCTAATTCAAATTAGAAATGTATAAAGTTGAACCATATGAATCATATACATTAAAAATGGTCAAACATCGTCAATTTCATGTGGCTTAACCTAATTCCAGGCTTCATTGATTAATTCAGCTTTTCAAGACTTATTTATTAAATGGCTTCCATTACCAGGTTCTAGTCAAAAAAGTGCATAGAGTCTATAAGAGAGTTTTCAATATACTTAGGGAAAATCTGGTCCTGGCTACAAGAGGTTAACAGGGCCTTAATTTACTCTTCCCTGTTGAACAAAACACAGAAAATAACTATTTTTCAAACATTGGATAACAGAGGAAATAGAACTTTGCTCCCAGAGAGAAAGAGCATAAATGAAATGAGTCCCGTGATTGCCCAGACTTTCTACCTAAAGGAAATTTCTGCTGAGAAAGAAAAAGAAATCCAAACTGCAGTCTCACTGGGTGGAGGAGACAAAGATCGGGGTCGAAGGGGCCAAGGTGGCTATAATTTGCATGCCAGAATACCTGCGAGAAACAGAGCTATACAAAGTTTCAGAACTTTGTATACAACCCTAACATCTCTGATCAAATGTCAATATGCACTTGCAGAGCATGAAACATCCTGAGTCAGGGCAAAGAATAACTTCTGGGAAAAGGAAATGTACTGAGGAGTTATAAGCCAAATAATTCCTAGAGACCACACAGGATCAAGAATGGTTTGAGTTCCCACCAGTGGAGTGCAGAGGCCTCATGAAGCACTTGGGGTCTGCAATAGAAACCACAGAAGGTACATATCTTAGAGGTGAATTTAAATTAGCTCACATGTAGACTGTTCTAGGTCTACCCTTAAAAACCTCTTTTTTAAAAAGACTCCGAGAAATACACCTAGCCTACTAACTTGATCCAAACACAAATTATTAGACATGAAAAAGGGAGGAAAATATATACCATAACCAAGAAAAAAATCAGTCAGTAGAAACAGAAATGAAAAATATAACAAATAAAATTTTACTAGGAGGAATCAATAGTAGATAGACACTGCTAAAGAAAGGATAGGTGAATTTGTATACAGCAGTAGAAACTATCCAATAAGAAGCATAGGGAAAATACTGAAAACAAACAAACAAACAAAAAAACAGAGCCTCACTGATCTATGGGACAATATCAAGAGCTTTGAAATAATTGGAATATCAAAAGGAAAAGGAAAGTGAATGTAAAGTATATTTGAAGAAATAATGATTGAAAATATTCTAAAATTGATGAAAACTAGAAATTCACAATTTTAAGAGGCTTAATAAACCCCACCAAAGAAGAAAAAAATACAAAGAAAATTATACTAAAGGACAACATAATTGAATTGCTTAAAGCCAGTAATAAAGAGAAAACCTTTAAAAACGGTCTGAGGAAAAAAGACACATTGAGAAAAAATAGAAATAAGAATATCACAGATTTTTCAACAAAATCTGTTCTAGCTAGAAGATAATAAAAGAGCATCTTGAAGAGATGAAAGAACAAACAAACTATGGGAAAAACAAGCAAAAATAGACAAATGGGACTACATCAAACTTAAAAACATTTGTTCCTCAAGGGACATAATGAACAGAGTAAAAAGTCAAAATAGGAGAAAATATTTGCAAATCGCATATTAAATAAGGGGTTAATATTCGGACTATATAAAGAACTATAACTCAACAATAACTTATCAAATAACTTGATTTAAAAATGGGCAAAGGACTTGAATAGACATTTCTCCAAAGATGACATACAAATGGCCAAAAAAAAAAAAAAAAGTGAAAAAACAATTAATAACACTAATTGTCAAGGAAATGCAAATTCAAACCACAATAAAATATCATCTCACACCCATTAGGATAGCCACTATTAAACAACAACAACAAAAAAAAAACAACGAAGACAACAAAAGAAGTAAAAAACAAATGTTGGTGGGATGTAGAGAAGTTGGAATTCTTATGCACTGTTTATGAAATTGTAAAATGGTGCAACCACTGTGGAAAACAGTATGACAGTTCCTTAAAAATAAAAATAGAACTATCATATGATCCAGCCATCCTGCTTCTGGTTATATATCCAAAAGAATTCAAGGAAAATCTCACAAAGCTATTTGCACAATCATGTTCATAGCAGCATTATTTGTAATAGCCAAGAAACAGAAGCAACCCAAATGTCCATGGACAGACGAATATAGAAAATGTGGTATACATACAATGAAGAAAATCCTGTCTCGTGCTCATAAAGAAAATCCCGTCTCGTGCTGCAACACGGATAAACCTTGAAGACATTATACTAAATGAAATCAGACAGTCACAAAAGAAATACTGTATGATTCAATTTATATGAGATATCTAACCTAGTCAAATTCATAGACATGGGAAATAAAATGGTCCTGGTCTTGGAAGAAGGAGAAAGATGGAACCATTGTTAAATGGGTATAGAGCTTCAGATTTACAAGATGAGAAAGTTCTGGAGATCTGTTTCACAATAATGTAAATGTACTTAACACTGTTGAACTGTACACTTAAAAATGATTAAGATAGTAAATTTCTCCTACGTGTTTTTTAGCATAATAAAAATAACAAATATTAACATAGAATTCTATACCCTGTCAAAATATCTTAAAAATAAAGGCAAGGTAAAGGCTTTTTTAGAAAAATGAAAGCTGAGAGACTTATCACCTAAATTGAACTAAACTATAAGAAATATTAAAGGATATCTTTCTCAGGCCAAAGGAAAATGATACCAGATGGAAATTTGGATCCACACAAAGGAATGAAGAGTGCCAGAAATAGTAAATATTTGGTTAAATAAAAAGCTCTTATTTATCATTTGTTCATTCTTTATGAATTCTTAAGATAATTGACTAAAGCAAAAACAGTAACAGTGTTACAGGGTCTTTAACACATGTAGAAATTAAGTTTATCATAATAGCATCAAGGATGGGAAGGAAAAATGAAAGTATACTATTATGAGATTAATGCATCAAAGTGATATATATAACATTATTTGAAAGTTGACAGTAATAAGTTAAAAATTCATAAATTCTAGAGAAATTTCTAAAAAATATAAAAGCAGTTTAGCTAATAAGCCAATAGTGAAGATAAAATGAAATCTTGAAACATGTTCAATTAATCACAAAGACAGAAAAAAAAAAGGAAAGAACAGATGGCACAAAAAACTACTAGCAAAATGGTAAATTTAAAACCAATCACACTGCCATTTACATTAACTGTAAATGATCCAAACACTAATTCAAAGGCAGAGATTGTCAGATTAGATACAAATAAAAAAGCAACACTCAATTATATGGTACTGAGAAATTCTTTAAAATATAAAGATACAGACAGGGTAAAATAAAAGAAAGAAATAGAGCTACCATGCAAAAACTACTCATGAGAAAGCTGGAATTTCTATATTAAATTAGAATGGCTGTCACTGGCTCCATAAGCCAAGTGTCACCAAAGCTTTGCCTCATTCTATTTTATTAGTGTGACTTTGCAGACTTACCTTCTTCTACTCACACTACAACTAGCCAGCCTGGTCTGGCCTCTATGCTTCAACCTTGAATTTCCTATCCCCTGGTGGATTTTATTTTGAACCAGAAATCATGACACTGTAGGGGCTTGTGAGGCCATTCCGCCTTGTCAGGGACACATGCCTTCTTGGTTAAAAACAGAATGAGCCCCATTAAGTCAAACTGCCCATCTGTTTCCAACCACTCTTTCTTCTCTAGCCCTAATTATTGAGCTTTAGGTCAAATTAATGTGGTTTTATCCCGGGTAGCATCTAACTGTTGCCATACTGTGTAGAAACAGGCTACAGCAGCAGGAATCTGTCTCTGCGTCCACCCTCCTGGAAACACATGAGAGACGCATGGAAACACAGAAGGGCTCCATCCTCTGCCCAGCACTGCTCAAATTCCCCACCCAGGAAAACTGACATCAGCGTCATCTTTGGAAATAACATTCTTTAAAACTAAGCTATTTCTATTATTACTCCCACATTAGTGATCATGATTTACTTGTATCCATATAGCATGTTGCACTTTTTAGAACAGATTTAGCTACTTTATCCTTTCTGATGGTCTCCCCACATTAAATAAGCCTGATCAAGTCTCTCAGTTCAAAATCCTCCTCTTTCAGAGTAAAAATCAAAGTCCTTATAAGACCTAAAAGATCCTATAACTCTCCTCTGCTCTGACCTCAAATCCTACCGCTCACTCACTCGCATCCCAATCCCACAGTGCCTTAGCTGTTCCTCACGCAGGCTGGGCGTGCTCACATACTGGATTTTGCATCAGCCGTTACCTTTCCCTGCAATGCTCTTCTGCCAGATATCCACACAACTACCTCCCTTGCCTCTTTCAAGTATTTCATCAAATGTCACCTTCTCAATGAGGCCTAATCTGACCATAATACTGTAAGTTGCCATTTATCGCCCACTCCCATTCCTAAGCTCTCCTTCCCCATGTTACTTTCCTTTAACCGAAACACTCACCACTTTCTAAATGAGTGCATATTTCACTGTCTCTTGTTTACTGGCTCTTTCCTACACACACACACACACACACACACACACACACACACACACACACACAAATGTAGACTGCAAGAGGAAAAAAGATACCTTTTTTTGTTGTCTTTTAGCAAATGACTGATGAACCACCCAGCTCTCAATAATAAATTAAAGTTTATTCCTATACGAAAGTCATTATAATCCTCTTTGAGCTTGTAAAAGTAGTTAACATGGACTCAAGTCAAGTACATTACTCTTTATGATGACTCTTTATTTCATCTCATGGTTTTCAAGATTTTTGAAGTGCTGATGAGATTTTATAGTGCGCCAAGACCCACAGAGTCTGTGGTGATCACACAAGCAGAGGTACACCATGCCTACTGCAGCTACCTTTCCAAGGGGCTTTTATCACTGCAGTAGAATGTTAGAAGTAAAAAGAAGGTAGCTCAAAACACTGATATAAACTAAAAGCTTGGACGGCATTTCTTTATTAGATGTATTAAGCAAAAAAAGCTCGCAAATGCATATGTGGAAATATGTGACATGAGATCAGGGTATTTGGTTGCCAAATGAGTTTTATACTGTTACATACTTCCCTTGTTGTGTGGAAGCACGGAATTATCTCAGGGCACTCTTTACATTTATCAGAAACTTGACTGTTAAGCAGTAATTCCATTTCTTTGCTCAATTTTCTTGGGTTTATGTCAGACCTTGATCCTAAAACCAATTTCCCTGGTAACGGAGGCAGGATCCAGCTTGTCAGGTACCCACAAATAAAGGCCTCTTTTATTCTGTTCATTTCCTTCTTAGTTGAAAGGCCTTCCAACAACTGTGGTGAGCAATCTGATTCCCAAGGCAGCCATTGCGTCCAAGTGGGGGAGCTATGTTACCTCGAGTACTCCAAGTGCAACGACCCCCCACTGTGTGTGTTAATAGGCTGCAAAGCTTAACAGTCCCAACTGAAGCAACACCTTTGTGTTCTGATACTTGAAACCTGGCTGCCCTGTAGTTACACCTCCACCTCCTGCCCTTCCTCTCCCACCTAGGTGCATGATCCTGCAGATCCTGCATGCACGTGTGCACGTGCGCGCGCGCACACACACATACACACACACACACACGCACTGAAGTAACGTTCTTTCCCAAAGCTGCTGTTGGACTCTCTTACAACTCAACAGCTGTGTGGCAATAAGGGAGAACAGGGAAATTGAATGTTTTATATCTAAGTTTTTTAAGGCCGATGCAAATACTTTCTGGCCTAGCCACAGTAATTAAACACACACACACACACACACACACACACACATCAAAGCATTTTTAGTTTGACAAAAGGAGAAGTCCTCAGACAGAGCTATTAATGAGGGACATCGAATGAATACACATGAGTCATTGGAGTCCACACATTTCTTGGGCTAAACAACTTGTGGGGCCCTGTGATGAGATCCAGGACACTGGTCTGGGGACATGCTGGCCCTACTGACACTACCAACTCAGCTGCACATCAGAGGAATTCGTTACTTGGATGCACGGGCAGATCTGCCTTCAGAGGCTTCCCCTAGAGCTGACCTCTATGAATCCTGAGTAGCCCTTGCTCCCAGCAACCCACACGTAGGTGAGGGAAGGGTGGACAGAAGATAAAGCCTCCATGTTATCCTTGAGATCAGCATCACACCTGACTGCTTGAGAAGAAGCCAGTCCCAGTAACATCTCAGCCTCATCTCAGTCTTTGATGGCCATTGTCCTCGATATAATCAGGAACATCACACTTCAGGCTGAACATTCATCTATCGAAACAATATTTATTGAGAGCCTAGTATGTGTTGCAGGTGGAGGATATAGTAGGAAACAAGGCAGTCATTGTGTCTACCTCTGTGAAATAGTAGTTGCAAATGCTGGAGCCACTCAGCCTGGGTTTGAATCATAGCTCGCTTACTTACTAACAGTATGAGTTTTGGAAAATTTGCTTAATTTTTCTAAGCTTCAATTTTCTCATCAATAAAATGAGAATTAAGATATTACTTACCTCCAAGCGCTATTGTGAGAATCAAGTAATATAAATGTCAAGTGCTTTTGGACATTGTCAGGCACATTCAATAAAGGTTCGCTATTGTCAACTATTATTGTCACTATAGCCACTGCGTTAGGTGGTAGATGTACACAAGACAACAAAACATATGGCCCCTGACATTATGAAGCTTATAGTTTACTGGGGTGCCAGGCAATAGACAAACAATCAAGGAAATGCATGCCTAGTAATATGGACAAAAATAAAAGAATAAAGAAAAATAAGAAATAATGAAATAAACATACACTGACAATAAAAGAAGGGAAACGTGATGAATACAAAGCACTGAATCTTCTCTAACACCCCGGGCCACTAACTTCGAAAAGCACAACAGAAACACCTCGCTCTACCTTCCTTTTTCATGCATAAGAAAATAGCTTCCTTGGAAGAACTACAGGGAATATACAGTCAGGCACAATTTTTTTTTCCTTCTGACTTTATTCAAAGTTCTGAAAACACTAGAACCAATGAATGTCATATACACCACATAGCCACACACCCTTGAAAAGGCATGAGACGATAATGTCACCCTGACTTTGCAAGAAACAACACGAGAAGTGGATTCAAGTTGACAAGGAAAACCAAAATACATAGTACATCTCATTGCTCTTATCAATATAATCCCCGGAGAATTTCTTTAAGTGGCTTCTAAAATTGTATTAATTATTAAATGGAAGCCTTAGAGTCGAGGAGAACCTATCAGTCAGTTTTATTTACCCGCATCACCTGCTGTTTGACTGGGTTTACTTAAAGTCATAATCATGTCTCCTGTGATGGAGCATTTGGGTTGCTCTGTGGTCACATGTGGAAAATATTATATATCCACATCAAATGTGAATGTGGTCTCCCTTAGTAGAAACCCATGTCATCTCTCTAGATTTAGACCATGTCGACCCTGTGGGCATACAGATTTAGGTCTGCAGGGAGTCTGCAAGGGAGAAAAAAAAATCTTTAAAGGATCCACAGTGAGGAGTTACTTAGCCCTTTAACAGCACTTTGTAACCGTTGCTTATCACCAAAACAAAAACAAAAACAAAAACAAAAACTTAAAGAGTAAAAGAACAAAGGCATGTACTGGTCGGCAACATTACTTTGGTCCAAAAGGCATCTCTAGACTAAGGGCAGGCTTCCGGGGCCTGTGACCGATGTAGTCGGTGTGGTCGCACAGGGTCCCTCACTTAAAAGGGCCCAGCATGGTTATTTAACGCTGTTCGGTCACGGTATTGAATTTCTTAATAAGTTTAGCTTTGCATCTACTCGGGAATTTGGAACCTCAGCTCACAAGCAGGTCTGCTTTTCACAGGCCTCTCCAGGACACGTTCTCCGGCAGCTGCCCAGACACTAGAGTCTCTGAACCCCATCAGCTTTCCCCTTCCTCTCTCCCCGCCTTGTGTCCAACACGGCCCTTGAATGGGGTGGGGGGGACACTGGGTCAAGTCCATGGAGGGGGCTCGTATTCTATCATTGCGTCAGGGTGCTGGGAAGGTCACTGTCAGGTGCACTCACCAACCCCAGCCTCCTCGGGCCCCTCCTCCACAGCACTTGGCTGGCAGCGCCCCTGTGTGTTGCGCAGGTGACCCCGAGGTGGAGCCGCCTGCCCTAGGGATCCAGCTAACACGAGTGCCCCAACGTGGAGGCTGCAGTGTGCTTTCAGGTCCCCATCCCTGACATGGGGGATGTCCCCACAGAAGGGTGGAATACTCGGTCCCTTCCAGGACCTCTCTGTTCCCCTTCGTCAATTCCTGAATTTAAAACCCTGTTGCTCTCACATCCCCTTGATTACGTCCTTTAGCATCTGGTAACTGAAAGGAGTTATGAGCGCTGAGACTCAGGCAGCAGAGCATGGATGCCTAGATCTACGTCCCTCGAGCAAATTGCTAGGGCAGGTGATTATTGATCTATCACAAATAAGGACATGTTTAGCAGTGCTTAAATGCATCTGAGCCTAAATGGGGGCAAGGCAGGTCGGTTGTGAGTCGACTGTAAGCACTTTGCAGATCCTTCCCCCCAAACCGCAGCCAGGAGAACCACGTGCTGCCCACATGATGCTTGTTTCCCCAGTCGTCACCACGTGGTTTGGGAGAAATCCAGAGGCAGAGAATTCTAAGTGTTCCTCAGACCCCTTTGAGTCAAAAGCAAGAACACAAATCAACAAGGGAGTAGCCGTGATCAAAACAATAAAGGAATAAAAATACCAGTTTTCAAAGAGCAGCTAATTCCCTATTTCTCAAAACTTGATGTTCAGACATCTTCATCAGTTTACCTGAGATGGGGTTGGGGTGGGGGGGCACAGGAAAGGATGTTCGTTTAAAAAATCAGATTCCTGGCCTCTATCACAGACCCACTGAATCTTCAAGTCTGAGGAAGGTCATGGAATCTGCATGTTTATTTTTTTTTCTTAAGCTCTCTAGTTGGTTTTCACACCAATGTGGGGCATTCTTATATAATCTTTCCATCATTTGGAACAATTCTCAAAAATTCAATATTTATGGGAGTCAACTGGAGTTTCTATTAAAAATCCAGATTCTCTGAGCACCAAGCCCCCTTAGAGATTCTGATTCAGTAAGTCTGGAAACTTCATTTTAACAAGCAGGTGACCCTACCCCGACCCCATGCCCCACTCCAAACTTCTGATGCAGATGGGCTTCGGATCATATCTTGAAAAATACTAACATAAAGTCCAAAATTCTTAGCTTTTAGTATTTTAGAACATCCACAATTAAGCTTCAAATCTTTTATCATCCGACGAATGTTTATTAATCACCTACTATGTGCCAGGGGTCAGGGATGAGAAAACAGATTGGCCCTTTTCTAAAGGAGATCAGAGTTTAGGAAAGAAACCAGCCAGGTAAGCAATAGCTGTCACACACTTTAAATGGATTGTATAAATGTGTAACCCCTTACAATGTTGGCAATAACGCTGTTGATTATATATCACGAATCTACAACAGATGTACGACAACCCAAGTCCTTACAATACTAGTAGCCGCCATATATTGAGTTCATGCTATATGCTAGGTGCTGAGATAGAGACACTTTTCAAACAATAACTACCCAACAAATATGTATAGTTAGTTTTCGCACTTGCTTTTTACATATTAGAAACTTGCTCAGAGGTATTTAAGTAACATAGTGCAAGATCTCAAAGTGAGTAAGGAGCAGAGTTGAACTGTGGACGTGGGGTCTACATCCTGCTAAAAACTGTTTCCTTCTAGGAGAACCTGCTCCTTACATTTATATCTTTTTTTTTTTTTTTTTAGTTTAAATTATGTTCTATGTCCCCAAATTCTAAAGCAGTATATGCGGTTGCTTGTTCAAAGCCTAGTGACAATTTTTAGACTAACTTCCATGGCGCCTACCGGCATTAGCACTACCATGGTATCCGCTGTATAATAAACAATCTTAGACATTTATCAACTGTTGATACAAATCTTAGTCCCTAACCACTTCACATATGTTTTAAATTTTTGAAATTCAAGTGTAACTGCCATAATGTAAAATAAATACTAGACTGTAAAAAATTATTATAATGTTCTAATTGATCCTCATTGCAACAGTAAAAACATTATTTTTTTATTCCCACCTTGCTGATGAGAAAACTGAGGTTTTTAGAGATTATGGGACATGCCCATGAAACATGAAAGAGCAAACTTCAAACCAAGACTATCTGAAGCTGATGGTATTGCCATGATCCCAGATATAATCAATCAGCTAAGTTATGCTTTGTTGAAAACAAACAAAAGCATGACTCCACAATCCTTGTGGTATGTAATAACAAAGGTTTGCTTCTTGTTCACATGAATATCTGTTGCAGACACCTTTCAGTTAAGTCCTTATCTTCTTCTTTCCAAGGCAGCCTTAACCTGGGAAGTGAATGCTGCTCTTATGGCTAAAGGGGAAAAGCAAGGGCCCCTGCAATAGCTCTCTCGAAGCTTCCAACGTATATGTCACTTCTTACTAAATGGACAAAGCAAGTCACATGGCCAGGCTGTTGTTCAAGTGACACTTCTTTTCTGAATGAATGAATGTGGCATATCGAAGCACTTCAGCAGCTAAAAATTCTTCCTGAGCCCTAATGTCATCCAGCTATAAATTTTCATGGCATTCAGACATAGGATATCAAGGATGAAGGACAAGAGATAAGGAAAACAGACTATTTCTCTGAAGCCTCAGCAGTGTCAGTCATGGGAGGATATGTCCAGGTTTGTGACTTGCCCTCTGCCTGGCACAGAGGTACTCACAGGCTCTTTGCTCACTTTATACTTGTGGCTGTGTTTGTGGGGACCAGCCTAAAGGCAGTATTATGAACCTCAGTAGCAATTATTGCATGAATTAGTACCTTTCAATGTCTAAACTGTGTGGACAGTCACTTGCAAAGTGTATTACAAGTAATTCATCACTAAAGACAAAGTACCAACGTTTTTAAATAATTGGCATTTTAAAGTAAATGCCAATAAATGTATCGCTACCCTTTAAATACTAGCATGCTTATTCACTTGCATTCTGATGTTTTCTGGAACAGGAGAGAAGGGGTGGATTATAGCTACTTTCCAAAGAATTGTGTTTAACCATGATTACACCCATGAGTGTGTATCCCATCTGTGAACTTCAATTTTCATGTGTGTTGTGGCAGAAAGACAGGTTGAGAACCACTTATCTAAACCACAACCATATTTATCATATCTATATCATTGCGAATAATTCCATGTGTGTTCTTGCTAGCCAAACAGTAAGCATCCCAAAAACGAGAACCATATTTCTCCTTTTCCGTCTATGGATTGCAGCTTAGTTTCTTACTAGTAGAAAAAAAAAAAAAATCATCATCTGGCAAAGGTAGGGAACTATTTCTCCCTATTAAAGGCTGTTTGATACACAGAAAGGAAAAAAAAAATCTCATAAGGAGCACATAGTAAGAAAAACATTTATTGAGACATGGAGAAATAAGAAAGCATTCTAGCTATTAATTTTCTAAGATATAAACAGAGCTCAGTGAAAAGGTGGGAATTTTCCCTTCATCTCATTGACATTTGCAAACAGAAAGCATTTGTGAATAATTTTAATAGAGACTACAAACTGCCCAGAAAGAATTAGCTGTCCTGAAACTAATAGGTCAGAAGAAATAAAGTGGCAGCATTTAACGATTAGCTTTTCCCACACCTTAACCCAGAGCTGAGAGACAGGCATTGCATACTCCCACAGTAATATCTGTGGTCAGGAATTCTGGGGAGCCAAGTAGTAAAAGGCTCCCACCCTCCCAAATGTAGCCCCAGAGCTGAGACTTGAAAAACTGAGAAGAAGAATGATTTGTTTAATGATCAGAATAAATTTTACATCCCTTGATTTCAACTCAAGTGTTTTGAGGTTAACTACTTTAAAAAATTAAAGGATACAGAAAAAGCACAGCATGTTGTAGATATTCTGTTCCTAACTTAAAATGTAAAACTGTGAGGAATCTGAGTTTACATTTATGATGATAGCTGTTCCTGAGCAAGTGAGGACATAGGCTTTTATTTTCTCTAAAAAAGCAGACCAGCCTCTGAAACCCTCCTCAGAACAAAAAGTTTGCTGTATACGCCATCATTTTCCCCCTTTGAAGTCAACAGGAATTGTTTGAAAGATATACAAAGCAGGGAAATATCAGTATTACTAGCTCTTATGGAAACAGCCAAGTTCCAGACAGCTTTGCCTGGGAACTTAAAGCAGATAAATGATTCAAACTCATTTCCCCATGACACGGTCTTCTGTTTTATTTTTCGTTTATTTATACGCTGGCTGATTGACTGAAGGAGAGAACTGAGTCAGATAAAGCCTGGCTTTTCTTTAGGCAAATGGTAGCTCTTATGTGTAATCCTTTTGAAAGGCTCTGCCAACGGTGGCACATCTAGTAAGTGAAAATATATGCATAATTGAAAAAAAGCTATTTGATTCTCTCAAGGGAATCAGTTTCACAGAGATCGTTTCAAGCAGGATCGATGCCTGAGGTTTGTTTGGAAAGGCAGCAAAGTGCTTAGTTTTCCTGGGAGGACAATGATTTCTTCACTTAAGAAGGACAGACTTCTACGTGAAAGAAAGTAGGAGCACTCTTGGGTGCTTATACAGTGCCTGCCAACACTGTCCTATTAATTTAAATTAGGAAATGCCCCTCTCTTCTCCTTTAGACTGTACCTTCCTGTCTCGTCTCTCAGAGTTTGGCTATAGCTAAGATAAACCCTGATTTATACCAGTCCTTAACAGAAAATCTTTATGACCCTTTCCATAAATCCTCTTGTTTAATACGCACAGAACTGCTACAGTTAATTAACTGCTTTCTCCTTCCAGCTAAACCCTTCACTGTGAACTTGGACCCAAGGTTGAGGACATGTGGGTCAGTCACAGGCAGTGGTACAGAGAAAGTCAGAACCACAGTGTAGAATTAGAAGGCTTTGGGAAGCTAGATCATAGCTGTCACACACATCATTTTCAGTGACAAGTACTTTGTATACATGATACTTTTTAATCCTCTCAGCAGGCCTAGCGGGCAAGATTATTGCCTGTATTTTACAGATGAGGAAACTGAAGCCTACAGAGTTTGAATAACTTGCCTGCCCAAATTTGTGTATGTTTTTTGAGGCTAGATCTGTTCAAATTCAAATCTCCTATTTTTAACAACTCATTTTGTCCACAGTGCTATTACAAGAATACCTCTGGAAGGATAAATAACGTTGATCATGGCAGTTCCCTGAGGACTGGGGAGTGGGGGAGCTGGGAGAACTGGGGGATCTGAGGATAAAGGAGAAAAGGAGACCAACTATTCACTGTATGTCCTTCTGCACATTTTGATTTTTTTTTTTACTTTTTTAAGTCAATCCTTATTATTCCTAGATTTCGTATTTGTGGATTTCCCTACTAGCTGAAATTTATTTGTAACACCAAAATCTATGCTTTCATGCTTTACTGGTCATTTTCAGTAACGCATAGGGTGGCAAAAATTTTGGCCACTCTAATAAGCACAGTCCCAGGGAGATGGAATAGGGCCGTACTCTGCCTCTGGTTTCAGCTCTCAAAGAGAGACCAGGGAAGATGGAGAGAGACACAGGGGACAGCGCAGTGTAGGAAGCTCCAGCTCTGGGGCAGTCAGAACAAGCTTGAACTTCAACTCTGGCAACTGCTAGCGGGGGCGGCCTCAGGCAAGTCACTTAACACTTCTGAAACCCATAAAATAAAGAAAAGAGAATCTACTGGGGTGAGTTCTTTTTGGGATTTAAGAACTTTGCTTGTAAAATGTACAAATATATATATGTGTGTGTGTGTGTGTATATATATTTTTTGAATAGAAACCGAGACTACCCTCAGCACCCTCCAGCTGCAGGGAGTGTAATAGACAGTGGCCCCAGCAGCTGGGCTCTGACTTCTCCTGCCACGTGGGCTCTGAGGTCGTGCTTCCCACTGGCTGCTTTGAGTAGGGCAGGGATACTGAGGCAGGCAGGCCCCTTCCTGGAAGACGGTGACAAAATCTCCAATGATGACTTTGGCTCGAGGATTTCCCCATGGCCTCTCAGAAACTCCCTTAGGCTGCGTGGTGACTTGGACACTGCC
Source organism: Pteropus alecto (assembly GCF_000325575.1). Lineage (NCBI taxonomy): Eukaryota > Metazoa > Chordata > Mammalia > Chiroptera > Pteropodidae > Pteropus > Pteropus alecto. The sequence goes on from NW_006436282.1 coordinate 12,436,698, forward strand.
ACCCGACCTGCCCTCTGCCTTATGTGGATTATGTGGATTATGACTGCGTCCCAGTCTGATGGCCTCACCCAGCTCCCTTCCCATTTTCTTTCCCAAGTCAGATCCCTATTAAAAATCCTTGCATGTTTAATCTCATCCTGGCTTCTGCTTCTCAGACAGGACTAACAAAGGAAGCAAATTTCTAACATTTCGTAAAAGTCACTGAGTTGTGGGCAAAAAACAAAACAAAACAAAACAATAATAACTGGGAAGCTGCACCCTGTGCTCTGAAGTCAGCCTGACTCACTCACTGCTCACATGACTCACTCTACTTCCAAGACTGAAAGCCACCAAGGTTTAGATTCAAGTCTTGGACAAATTACAGGTTACCGTATGTTTCGGATTATAAGCTTAATTAAAAACCTTTAAAGATTACATGTAAACGAATGCTAAATTCACCAGTGTCATACATTTATTCTACTGAGAATCTAAATCCTCTAAATACCTCAAAACCATAAATTAATATAAAAGGTCCCAGTGCCCTCAGGCCTCTGAGCCATTCCCTGAGTCCTTTCTCCACCTGAATGCCCTGCCTTTTCCACCCGGTGGATTTGCACTTGTTCTTCAAGATGCAACTCAAAGTTTACCTCATGTAGGAAACCTCCCTGATTTCCCTGGCTAAATTACCTCCCCGTATTGTGTGTTTCTTTAAAGATTGACACCTGGTAAAGATTTATACCTGACTTAATTGAAATACTTATCATTAGGATTTTTCTCAGGTGCCAGTCGTTAATGGCTGACTAAAAGTGCCTAAAACTAGCAGGACATTATTATCACGATAACCTCACAGAACAAGAATCCTGGAGAAAGTCAGCGATGCAGTTGGTTTCCTTGTTGTACAGTCATTAAGAACACACCCCTTTCCATCTGTCCACTCAATCATCCCCAATACTGTCCTCCAAACTTTAACCACTATCTTCTCAAACACCACACTCAAAGGCAGAAAGAGAAGGAGGCATTCTATTCACTTGTCTCATTTTTAATTAGTGAGGAAACCCTTTCTAGGTAGTACCCAAAAGATTCTACCTTTTGTCTCATTGGCCAGAATAGTGTCAACCAATCACAGCAAAGGGGAATAGGATTGAATGATTGTCTTAAACCAATAACGATTCACTCCCTGAATCCAACTTCTCTGAGCATATTTCTGCTTCATTTCTTATTTATTTATTTTTATTTTTAATTTTTATTTATTTTTAAAATTTTTTTAGGTGAGGCAACCCTTGGTTGACCTCACAGATTGCAAGGAACTTGTCAGCTTACAATACCTTATTTTTTATTTTTTTATGCCTACAGCACCTGGTCTTCCTAGGTGGTCTCCCATCCAAGTACTAACCAGGCCCAACCCTGCTTAGCTTCCAAGATCAGATGGGATCAGGCTTGTTCAGGGTGGCATGGCCGTACACTAATTTATTTATTTTTAAATCAGGGCTCTGTTAGCTAGGAAGATGGAAAGAGTAGCTGTTGAGCTGAGTACCAACAGTTTCTGGTTCATGCCTAGCTCAGAATTACCGGTTTACTGCCTCTCTCCGCCACCACACTCCAAAAGTCTTGGAGGGGAGGGATCCTTTCTTGTTTTTTGTATCATCCGTAACTGGCCCACAGTAGCAGTCAACAAAAGTTTGCTGAACATTTTAAACATTTGAGTAAATAAATGCAGCACATATAAAAAACTATACGAATGTTAAAAAATGTTTACAAAATAAAATATTAGACAAACCTTCCAACGAGAAAGATGAATAGGAACGCTATCACAATTCCAGAGTGAAAGACTGGAGCTAAAGAGGATAAGTAACCAAGTTGAAATGACAACGTGAACATTCTGACTCAACAGTCCGTAATCGAAATCTCAGACCCCTCAGCTCTCTGACTTACACTCAGATAGGGTTTTGGTGTCTCACTCGGTAGCGTAAGAACTATTTAAATAGTGGCCATAGAAAACATGACACACTGAATGTTGCTTAAACTAGGTAAAATGAATACTGGAGGCCAATAGACAATCACAATCAGAAGGAAAAAAAAAAAAAAAGATTTTGATTTTACATATGACCCACTACTCATCAAAAATCTCTTATAGTCTTAGACTTCACAGGTTATCAATCGACAGACTGCTTCTCTCTGCGGTGGGCTCCTGAAACAGTTCTGATTACACTTACAGGTCGCTTTGTCATCAGTGACATGTTTACAACCCCCTTCCCCTCACATTCTAAAGCTAGAAGTCAGATGATAATTGCTCTCCAAAGATGACTTGGCCCAAGTTGGAAGCAGGCCATATTTTATTAAAAGCTTTCTTCAATCAACAAACATTTTGAAAAGTGCAATTTGTGGAAAGCAGTTATAGCTAGAGAAAACAACTTTCTGCAGGATGTAGGGGGAGTGTACACATCACTCCACAAACTCAACTATGTGTGCAAGAACTTTTGCAACTATCTATATATGAAAAGCAATTTAATTTCATGATGTGCTCCCATTAGGTCATGTAGTTAGGAAAACTTAACTGAGTCTCTGGAGTTCCCTGCCCAGCCAAAAACAACATGAGTTTCCAGTACCCTATACAGTTCCAAGACACCTTTAGGGTAGAAGGGGCCCTCTGGTCACTGGCAGTTTATTCACAAATTTTCCCCCATCTCCAGATTACTGTTAGGCCATTTCTTTTCACTGATAAGGGATCCACAGACATTTTCTTCTCTTCCCTAGCCATCCCTCCCTCCCTGTAGAGAAATATCTTTCTATTCTGGGGTAGTAACTTATTGACAGTCCAATATAAAGGGTAACTCTAAAAAAATAAGGTTACTTTCTGTATGGTTGACATATTGTTCTGCAACTTTTTAAAATAACTATTTCTAATGCTACCGAAAAGCAATGAGGCATCAGATTATGAGTATAGACTCTGGAGCCAGTCTGCCTGGGTTTGATGTGTGACATTGGGAATGTTACTTAACCCATCAGCATCTCAGTTTCTTCATCTGTAAAATGGGGTTAATGCACCAATATCAAAGGAGCTGGTCTGAGGTTTAAATGAGTTAATATATATACAAAGTATTCAGAACATTATCTAACATTTAATAGGTATCGTAACTACTACTACTTTTATTTCTAAAACACTGAAAATTAAATATTAGAATGTATATTACATTTATTTTTTCATATATTCAATAAAGGACCTATTGTGAGTCATATGCTGAAGCCTGCATGCTAAATAAGTGAGGGATGGTTGAGTCAGTGAAGCCCTTTGAAAGAGGTAAGTACAGGATGAGTGAGAGGATAAAGGTCATTTAAGTATCCTGGGGCTGGGGTGGAGAGTATGATAAGGGATTTCCTAGAGGAAAGAGACTAAGTTTATCAGGCAATGCGTAGAGGAAAGCTCTTCCAAGAAGAGTTACAGCATGTAAACCCCGGAACTAAAAAAGGAATATGGCTTATTTGGAAAATTGCTGAGGATGACTGGAAGATTCTACTTTAGAGAAAAATAAGATTCAAGACAGAAGAGTCAAATCATCAAAACCCTCATGAGCCTAGTGAAGGTGTTTGATTTTCATCCTGAAGACTGGAGGGACCAGTCTTCAGTGGCAACTTTGAGTATTCAGTATGTGCTCCAGATGTGTCTCTGTGGAAGATGGAGGGCTAGAGGATTAAGACTGGGGGCTGGGACACTTCTCAGCAGTCTATTGCAGCTATGTGGGTTGGCAAAAATAATGAAGGACTGAATTAAAGTCATGGCAATGGGGACAAAAAGAAAAAGAGGACAACTCTGAGAAATACTGATAAGATGATAGGTCTTATGGATTTGAGGGATGAGGAGTGAGGAAAAAGATACATAAGGACATTCGAGTTCCTAGCTTGAGCCACTAAGTTGTTGGTAGACAGAGGAGCAAATCTGAAGAAAATCCTCTGCCTGCGAGTCCCCGCCTGCAGAGAGCCCAAGGCTCTCACTTACTTGCACAGTCTGGGCTCCAAGTCACCTCCTCCGAGAGGGCTCCCCTGACTCCACTTGACATATGAAACCATTGTCTTCCATCCCGTACTCCACTTTACTTTTCTTCGACGCACTGATCCCTTCCTGACATTACACTATGTTGCTTTCTGTTGGCCTCCCCTACTAGAACGAATGTAAGTTCCATGAAGGGAAGAACAGTATCTGCCTTGTTCACTCCTGAATATCCAGAGACCTGTGTCTGGCACATAGTAGGTGTTCAGTAAGTATTAGTTGTGTGGATAACTGATGAGTTCAATTTTAGGCTTCTGCAGGATCTACTTACTGCAGGACTTACTGAGAAGTTCAGTAAGCAATAAAAATAGGGACCTGATGCTCGGGAGGAAAACCTGGACTTTATACAATGGTTTTGGAGTCATCGGCGTCGTGATGAGTGTTGGTGGGGTGAGGAGATGGTGAAGAGTATCCCACTGAGGGAGAAATTACAGAGAAAAAAATAAACCAAGAATGGATTCCTAGGACCTTCTACTTTTGAGAGAGAAGAAAGGGAGACCGAAGAACACCTAGAGCAGTTGAAGAAGAACAAGGGAGGAGATGCCGTAAAGCCAGGGGAAACGGTTTCCAGATTTGATAAACATGTCCAAAAACACAGGAGAGCCAAGAGGATGAAAACAGAAAAATGCTGTTTACACATACATCGTTCTCTCTCTCTCTCTCTCTCTCTCTCTCTCTCTCTCCCCTCCCCCACCCCGCCTCCCACGCCCCAGAATCCTTCTCTCCCCTCTCTCTTGTAAATAACTAATGGAAAAACTGGGAGATTAAAGAACTAGGGACATTTTTCTTTTGATCTTTTACCATAATTCCATAGAACCAATAATTTTTTTACTGGAAATTTGTATTTCTACTCATTAAAGTTTCCAGCCTATGTATTACCTACCATCTTTTACAAATTTATATTCATCCATCCATATACATAATACGCACACATGTGACGGAGCAGCCTAAAAAAATTAATCCTAATTTATTTTAAAAGTCAAATGTCATTTTAATTCGAGGTCAGAGCTCCCAGGATCCCATATCGAAGTTTCTGAAGGAAAAAGTTGGATAACATTTCTGGCTCCACAAGCTGCACAAGCACAGCGTTCAAACCATCTGATTCATAACTCCCAGGAGGTAAAACTGATCCAGCACTTGTCCTTATAAAAGTCAAAATCTTGCGTTGGGAAGCAGCAGCCTTATCACATGATCTCAGCTGGCCTAAGGGAGGGCAGGCTGGTGTGATACAAGTCTTAAAATGTAATACAAGTCCACCAAACCCTAGCGGTATTGGGGAGGGCCGGACCTGCTTTAAAGCAGGCCCGCCATTTGGAGTACAGACAGGGAGTCCAGGCCTGAGAGAGTGAATAATTAGCCAGAACAGCTCAGAGCTGAATCCTCTCTCCAGCAGAGGATTCCCCAAGTTTTTATTTCAGACTGAACTGGTGATGAGGAGAAAGGAAAGGAAAGATAAGCTGGATCCTTCAGGCCTGTTACTTGCCATTAGGTTCACAGTGGTTCTCAAGCTGGCAACATATTGGAATCACTGGGGAGCCTTTAAAACAGGCGTCCAGGTGTAGGACCCAAACATCAATATGTGTTTGAGCTTCCCAGGTGATTTCAATGTGCAACCAAATTTAGCACTTTAATGCAACTGTCTAGCCTAGGATCACTGCTGGGAGGCCATCTGCCAGACTCAGTTCTCACAGATTTCCCCAGAGAGCCCAATGGTCACTGCAGAGTGCAGAGAATTTTCCTGACTGTCTTGTTAAGCAGTGCAAGCAGCAGCAGTTTCACGTGGCTGCAAAACCCCCACCCCCACATCAGCCAAAAAGGAAATTAGCCACTTCAATTATGATGCCGCTTAAGGCAAAAGAGTGTTCTCTTATGCTGCTCATTCATTTTCTAATCCATTCTAAAGAGAGATTTGGGGTTGTTAAGAATGTAGTCATTTTCCTATAAAGCCTCCTGACTCAAAGTGTGGTCAGTTAGTTGCAGTACTGACGTCTTGGAGAAGCTTTGTTTTAGAAATTCGGAACCCCACCCCAGACCTGCCCCAAGCTACAAATCTTGCTAGATGGCACAGAATATATTGAAAAAATTTTACTGTATTGAAACATACACCAGAGAGGAAGAAATGGTCATAGACTGACAAATCACTGAGAGAGATTTGTGGAAAGAGACAAGACAAGTCTGTCAAAGAGGGGAAAATAATAAACCTTGGTTCATTTGAAATTGATTTTTGTTGTTTATTTTTGGTTTGCTTTGGTTTGGTTTGGTTTGTTTAGCTACCAGGAAGCAGCTAAATAGGATGAGGATTAAAATTTTGGGGAGGAAAACTGAAGGAGTAACCAAAATCTTGAGAACAAATATTAAGACTTTCTGAAGTTAGCCCAATAATTAGTTTAGTGGCTCTAAAGGACACTGGTTACCATATGATTTACACTGTCTCCATTTTCTCATGTTCAACATTATACATTTAAGTTGTATCATAATAGCGATCTCTTCTTGCTTAAAATCATCATTTGAAGATCCTTGAAACCATATAAATATTCAATCGCGAGTTTCAGGTCACACACAGAGTTAAAGATTACTTTACCACTAGGTGGCAATGTTGACTCAAAAATGATAGAAACCACTGTAAACATCCTCTTCCACGGAATTTTGTGGTTTGCTTTCAAAGGTCAGTACATCCGAAAGGACCAGGATTAAGAACTTAGGCCCCTC
>NW_006436282.1:12443459-12459052 GCF_000325575.1 Pteropus alecto
CCACCAGAGCCAGAACTGGGTCACCTTGATGCTTTCACACACACTTGACCTCAGTGCAGATATTTGCACTCCCCTCCAGATCCCACTCCTGCCAAATCTTGTTTCACCTTGGAAACCCACACGCAGAGGCTTTGAGCAAAAATCACTGTTAGAGCTGGAAGTAATTTAAAGGTGTCATCACATCAATCCCTTTTCTTTTTCAAGGGAAATTAAGAGGAGTAGCAATAATAAATACTTAATTGTTCATCAACGTTAAGCAGAAGGGGATTTATCATTTCCTATAACGTAAGTCGCATTGTGGGCAACTCCACAGGTAGTTGAGTCAGTGGCTTAGCAACATTATCAGAGAGCAGGTTCCCTCCAGTTTTCCTACTCTGCTGGCCCCAGTGGATCAGCTCAGATGCCTTTATGGTGCCAAGAAAGCTGTCTCAGTCTCGAATACCACACCCTCTCACCCTCAAATCCAAGGCCGGCATCTCTTACTGAAAATGAAGAAAACTTTCACAGAAATCTACCAGCAAATTTGTTTTCAGCTTGTTGGCCAGAACTGGGTCACCTGCCAGTCCTCTGTGAGTCACTGTTGCGAGAAGGGAACCATATTACTGGCTTCGACAAATCAGTACTTAACCCACACGCAGGAGGGGTGGACACTGGAAAACTAAGTGAGGTACTACAAACAGACGACAGAGGGGAAATGCATCTTGGGCAGGTGGGCCAGCCCTGACTGCTGCCGCGGGGCAGTGTAACCAGACACTAGGACATTAATGTGCTTGAGAGACAGAAGAGATCAGAAAACAGGGACATCCGGGCAACTCAGAGTCCAAGAACATTCTTTTAACATAGGACATGGGTCTCACAATGACCTTTGCTAGTCAGCCGATAGGAAGCTGCTAGTCTCTGCCACTTTTCACATCAATTTCCCAGCATCAGCATACTGTGCGTAGATCTATGCCTCACTGTTCATTTTTCAAGCTACTATTGTGAGCAGCAGTTTCTTACAATGAACCAAATGAGGGCGGGAGGTCAAAGGTAGCCTCCTAACTTGTCATCTATTGGTTCATGCACTGAGATTGAGCAAGCATTATGGCATGCTCACTTACGAAATTCGCACTCCATAATTCCATAGTTATAAAAGCCCTATTTTATTTTCTTAGCTGAACTGAGAAGTGTCAAGACTGAGTGGACGCCCTCTTAGAACTTCCTCTAAGCCAATGGATCTCGCACTGGACATGCATCTGAAGGAAGTGTTGGAAGGGCTGGTTGAAACGGTTGCTGGCCTCCGACCCCAGAGTTTCTGATATAGTAGGGTAGGGATGGGGCCCAAGAACCTGCATCTCTAACAAGCAGTTCGAGGACCATAGCTCTAGGCAAGTTTTAGGGATTCCGATACCGTTCATGAACCCCGAGCTGCTATCACAAAGGCTGTAACCACTTTTGTGGTTGAAACTTTCTAAGTCCCAAAGGCTGCTGCCATAAGACCCACCTCACTCACACAAAGTTGATTTAATTTCTATGTATTTCAAAGGTGGCTCCTAAACCTTTGGTACTCATCTAACACCCACACACATGCGCACACACACACATGCACACACATGCACACTCAAACGAGCTAGCTTCGAATGCCCAAGTATTCATTTACTTATTAAAGAAAATATTTACCAAATGCTCTGCCACACACTGTGCTCAGCTTTTCTACAGGAAATGAATACACAGGGGCCCTGCCTATATCAGAGAAGCCCAGGAATATTCACACATGTAGTTACACAGGTAACCAAAGGGCCAGCTTGTAATGAAAGCCATAAAGCAGGTACCAAGTGAGATGGAATTTCAAGAGGAAAAACGACGTTTTTAACTCACGAGAATAAAAAGATTTCAAAAAAAGACATGTGATAGCTAAGCTGGACCTTTAACAAATAGGTAGAATTGGGACACAGGAGATGGGGCAAAGGCCATTTCAAAGTGTAAACATGAGTTAAAGAACATTAAAAAAGCATTAAGTGTATAAGAAAAATAAGCAGCTCAGTATCTCTAGGTTAAGGTGCCTGAAGATAAACTAAATAGATAAACTAAGTGTTGGAAAGGCTTTTTAATAGCAGTGTGAAGGAGCGACAGAAAGTTTTAAAGCGGGGAACTGAAATGCTAAGGCTCATTAACCCAGCAGTAGAATGTGAAGGATGCATTGCACGAAAGGAGGACTTAGAGATACTTGAGAGCTAGCTACTTCTAAGAAATAATCAAGATATAAGGTTAAATCATCTATTCAACCGAGAATTCCCTTGGGATAGGTAGGGCGCCATTAAATACATTTTATCTATTCTTAGATAAAAAAAATAAAAGCAAAAAGTTCCCTAGCTGATCCATATAAGAAAACAAATCCTATCTTGAAATTTCTATTACCAAAAAAGAGGCATTTAATCAGGGCCACAACAATATAAAAAGACCACATATCGGTAGTTAAAATCTTCTTGAATTTTAGAGGAAATTGCATATTTAGTGCTTTTTCTTTTTTAGAATCAGGTCTTATGAACTAGTTGAGAATTTCTTATGGTGACATCATAGTTAACCAAAACTGTCATTCTGTAAACAGCAACTTTCCATATGTGGGTTTTAAATGAAAACTCCCCAGAGCATTTATAGTATTTCCCCAAGTATCTCTGGTAGAATATAAGTAAGTTTAGGTGACAAGGATTAACTACATTTTTATTTTAATAGTTACGTATTTATTTTAACATATAATGAAAAATACATATAACTAGCCCACCACATCCATTAATTCACAGATATTAGTATTTTAAAACATATGTAATTTTAAAAGATGAACTACTTTAAAAAAATATTAAGTATATAATAGAGTTATAGTCATATCACATGCCTGCTACTCAAGACCTCTGTTTTATCAGATCTTTGACTCCTCTGGGGAAATCAGATCTGCCCTAAAGCAAGAGTTGGAGGTAGTCATTTTATCTCTTGACAATATGCAAACAACCACGAAATACAGGATTACAATTAAGGGCTGTAGAGGGGCAATAGCTTTAAAGTTCTTTTAGCATTTTCTTTTTGAGCCTGATTTGATGGGGAAAAACATTGCAAAGACACACTTCCAATTATTCGCTGCCTGCTCCAAATGAATCTGAGAGGGCATTTTCCAATTTGCTTTCCATCCACTTTGCTAAAATGAGTTGAGATGGAGAAAACTACTGTACTCCCTAAATGTCTCCAACAGCTATCAATTGGCAGGAATTCCAACCAGCTTGCAGATGTGAATTAATTGGCAGTTTTCCCCAACCCTTCTATGTCAGGGATGGCCGCTGGTATTCATGAGACACACTGAGATTCTCTACTTCCAGGGGAGTTACAAACATGCTACTCAAACTTATTGAAAATAATAGAAATCCCCGCCTATCCTCAGATGCTCACACTGCCCCGCTCACATAGATTTCAATGAATTATAATTGTTTTCTTGTTGAAGCAAGATAAAGTCATGTTCTCGGCCCTTCCAATGCATTCATGCTCTGCTCAGGTTTGGTGCTATGTTTGGGTCTTCATCCCTTCTCTAATAATATCTTAATACCTACTCAATTGATTCTCCAGCCTTTTTCAAAATATGGGTATTCTCTGCTTACTTGTAAGTAATTCAGTGCTGACTGAAAGTTTAGGCATGTAATTGTGTTATTGGAGTGAAATGTTATGTTTTAGAGTCAAATAGCTCTACCCTTTATTTCTTTGACCTTGGGAAGTGTAGCCAGTAAAAAAAAATAGACTGCTTTTAGCTCTAAGTCACACAATATCCAACAAATAACAGCTTAAGCAAAACATAATAAATTATCTTATATAACCCAAGTCTGGAGGGAGGCAGTGCCTGGCTTTCATTCAGCAGGCTTTACTGTGTTAGAACCAATACCTAAGATTCTCTTGGCCTTCCTTGTGGTCCCCAAAATTAAACTTTGCCTTTAATTTTCTTTTATTCATTCAAAAAATTTTGGTTAAATGATACTATATTCCAAGCACTATGCTAGGCCTTTCTAATGGAAAGCAATGTCTCACCATGACCCTACCTCACCTCTACCGGTCTTGGAAATTTATTTATGAAACACTTATCTCACTCAGGAGAATTATGTCGCATGGTCTGAGAGGTAGAGGGTATGGAAGTATAGGCTTGGAGTTAAAGATGTGGGCATGCCAGAAGGAGGCATAAGATTTTGATGGTTTCATCTTAAGATAGGAAAGAGGTAGAGGCTTTGCTGGTCTCTACAGAAAGGCTTAGTAAGTTTCCTTATCTTGTTAAAACTCACATCTAGGTTTGGCCTAAAGCTACAGGCAGTCAAGATACTGGCCTTCAAGGAACCAAATGGGCCAAGATAATTAAAATATTAGTGGTGAATATTATAAACTCAAGAGACCATGGGGCCTTCTTCAAATGCTCTGGACAATGAATGGACGTGAGATCTTCATATGACCATGGGGTCAAGGTAAAGAAGACTCTCAATGATAGAAATTAAAGTTCCCACCTATGTTATAGAATGAGAATGTAGGTTAAATTTGATTTAAACAAATAAGAGGATTACAACGTGTCTTACACCTTGTATTGTGGAGTGAAATTAACATCCCCTTTGTTTTCTACATAAGGGAATAGTACAATGCTCCTTCAACCTGTGAATACTCAGTAAACACATATAGATGAATATTTGTGACAGCCGAATACCAAGATAAAGGGAAAAATCTTCCAACAAGACTTGAGTCTATACTGTTGACACTGGTTCAGGGAATGGTCAAGGTTGTTGGTACATGAATTATAATATAGTTGGCTCATGTTCCTTACCTATTGTGTAGTAACATTTACATGTATTATGAGATTTCTTTCCATAATTAAAATTCAAGAAGATGTCTCGATTCAGTTGCTCAGACTATCATTGTCTGTTTTATCTTGATGAAACGGTGTTACAGACTCAGCTCCTGGCTAATTTAGAGCAATGGCAACACATAAAAAGAATTTCTTCCTTTGAAGAAATATGTGCAATTTAAAAAAATAAATTCCTTAGGCATTAAGATATATTGGCATGTTTTAAGGTGATGTCTGCCCGTATATGATTCCAAGACCATAACCTGGAATACTGATATTCTGCAAAATTCTCATTCGGTCCTATTGAAAGAAAGACATTCCCCCTAGATCTCACCTCTGTCTCCCCTGAGACTACTGTAAGTTTATAGGGTTGATGAAAGCATCTGTAGGGTACAAAAAATAGCATAGGGAATGGGGTTTAGAAATTCATTTCTAGAACTATTCTTGGCACTAAGCACCACTGGTGTGTGGTAGGTGTTCATGGAGGAATCTGTCTGGTCTTCCTCATGAGGTGCAGTCATCCAAGTCTGGGATGGGTGACCTAAGACCACTGACACTGCACTGTGATAACATTACCTCTCATTGCAGCAACTGTCCTGATCAAGTGATTCTCAAAAAAAGAAAATCGTGTTTAGGTTAAAAAAAAAAAAATTTAAAGTACAAGATTGTGATCTAAAACCATCTCTATCCTCTGGGTTCAGTGGGGGAAAAGTCGCAAAGCACAAGAGAAGAGCAGGTCTCTTCTACCTCCCCACCCCACCCCACCACCATTGCCTGACCTCTAGTCACAACCCTCATATTCTCATTCCAGACCAATGTAATATCCTAAAAGGAGAACAATTTTAGCAGTCCAAAACAATAATAAAGCACATACATAGAGCTCGACTGTACAGACTGTTCCCACATGTATAACCACATTTAATCCTCACAATAACCCTATAATGTTGTTCCCTAAATGACTGTCTGTCACAAAATTCTTGAATGTATACGTCCTCATCGGCCAAGGCTCCCTACTTATTTGCCATGTGACAATTCTGTCTTTGTGAGGGAAAAGGATACACTTGACATCACCAGAATGCATAACTCCCTAAGGCTTGGGCCATTCCGTTCACAAGAGATAATTTATATGAAATAAAAGAAGGGCGGGGTGGAAAGTATGGGATTGCTACAGTCTTTGTTTTGCCTTGTGTCAAGAGAGTTCTTCCAGGCTCACTCCTCAGAGACCCAAACGAGGAAGGAAAGCATTTATCACAGAATACCTTCACTGTAGATCCACTTGAGTTCAAAAGAAGGAGGCGGTCACCTTACCCTTGGAGAAAGCACTGAACAGACCGTGTTCCTGGAGCTGGATTGTGGATGACTCTCTCCATGTCTGCTTCCCAGGATTGGTGGGTGGATCAAAGATTTTCACTAATCCAACATGTGAAACAGTGGAGAAAACTTCACCAACAATAGGCTGAGGAAAGAGTATGGGCAATGTTTGATATTAATTAATGTTTTGAGTATAAAATAATAGAGACTTTGTTAGGCGGGAAAATAAAACCCTTCTACCTGATGTCTGCCTTTTGGAATTCCGAACCTTTTATTCATGTCTTATAAAAGGATCTACTAATTAATTTAAGGCATGTTGAGAGGCATGCTGAGCTTTAGCCCCGATTAGTTATGAGCTATTACATTTCTTTTGTAGATGAGAAAACTGAAATTCAGAGAGTGGAGAACTTTTTCTTTCCTCACTTCTCTCCACACAGAGGACCACACAGAAATTGATCATTTTAATTCAATTCTTCCTCTCTTTCATTGACAGAGTAATATTAAATTTCTCCATAATAATGCAATTTGATTTTGAATTCCATAGAACTGTATTATCATGCATTTCCAGATAAAACTCTGATGTGCAAGAGGTATGTGAATTGTTAGAAGAGTCATCCCACGGTGAGCTCGAAACTTATTTAAATGGCCCATCAGCCAAAATGGAACAGAAGTATCATGCACATGAAGAGAGTAGTTAGGGACTGTCACGTGGACCAGTGCCCTCCGAAGTCGTACCCAGAGTGCCCAATAATCCTCACTCCTGACCATCCACATCTTGAACTGAGTTCTGTCCATATTTGGACACTTGGAACATGAACTCTCCCCCTCCTGCAGGCCATCAGTCACTTGTCCATGATGGGAATTGTTCTCCCTGTCCCTCTCTGCTGAAGACGACCTGGAGGCAGAGCCTCTATTGGCAGAATGCAGTGTTGACAAAGGAATAAAGAATGAGGATGCAGCTGAGTGAGCTCACCTCCTGGGATACTGTGGGCCTCGCTCTGCTAGGTTTGCTCTCTGAAGCCACCTGGACTAGGCTGCTAACAGCCAAAGGTTCTCTGTCTGGAGGTTTCAGCTACCTTTTGTCTAAGACAAATAATGCTGCTATGAACATTCATGTGCAAGTTTTTATGTAAATATGTTTTCTGTTTAGTTTTGTTTGCAAAATCTTTTTTAAACACACTCAAAAAGTTCTTTCAAATAGGAAATTTCAACAGTTATTGACTCAGATTTATTTTGGTCTGAGTGTGTCAAGGCTGAGCAAAGATTGATTCTTAAGCATCCCTAGAAACCTAATCTTCCCAAAGTAATGGGGTAGTTGGTTTAAGTTGAGGAAGATTTTCTACCTAGGCATGCACAAGAGAAAACAAATTAATATTTTTCAAACTAGTATTAAACTGTACATCAATAATGGTTGGTCACTCAAAGTGACATGTACTTCCATTAAGCTAACTTGCAATTCTCTAATTAGGGAAAATGAACTAACCAACACAAGATCCCATTCCTTAAAAAAGCTTAAGTAAAAACCTAAGAAAAACAAATTATTTTTGATCCGCTCTACAACATTCATAACAAAGCCCAGTGTTGTGCCAAAATTAATTTCAAAATAAATAATCATCAAATAAAAACATTAATGAATGAGTGAATAAATGTATATTTGCTATCTGGCAGACTAATCATAAGAGGGATTAAGAATTATTCAGACATAATTTCTTTAGAAAAATGCCAATCATACACTGGAGACTAAAAATATATAAAATGTTATGCTCTGGAGTAGTAGTTTCTGGAAATACAAAGTGTTTTAGGATTAAAGAATGTTGTTTTCAAGATCAGTTTTGCTAATAATATTTTATTGTTCACGGGTGTAACAACAAGCTGAACAAGCTTGTTAATCCATCTCACATTCACCCCTAGAATACTAGCTGGCAGCACTTGCAGCTGCAGCATTTACCCCGAGATTACTCGTGGATAACAGTCCTAACTTCACCCCAAAGTTTGCCATGAAATATCTCACTTTTATTATTATTTTCGCTTCACTCTAGTATATCAATAGTCTTTGGAAACAAATGACATCATTCTATTTATAGCATTCTGTTTTTAGTAGTGGCATTTCCATTTACAAAATATAGTAATTCTCGATCGCTGTAAATGTCAAATCCTAGAAAATGTAGCATTCCTACACACGATGATAACATCATTCTCGAACAGTTGTTAGCCAAAGGTTCATTTGATGAATCTGATTTATGTATACATTTCTGTTACATTAGGATTAGAGACAAGCTCTGTTTAGAAATAACTCCAAGAACAGTTTTTATATTTTATTTTCACATTGAAAACCAGATTTGCATCAGCCTCGAAGAGCGTGTTTATGTAAAATTAAATTAACACTGGCAACGAGCTGCACTTTTTTTTCTAAAGGAAAGATGGGTTAATATAAGCCGGAGGTCCTCCGTCTCCTGGACCAACACAGGCTTTCTGATGGAGGTGCCAACACTGATGCTGTGGTCAACTCATTGACAGGAACTAGGAGTCAATGAAATAAAATGGAAGACAAAGAAAAGATGAGAGAGAAGAAAGTAGCTAGTTCTGATGTCAGGTGTTTCTGTGTCACAGAGGTACTCAGTCTTGGCTTGTTCTATTCTTGACTTTGCCTGCAAGTTATCTGGCAGTACTGGACAAATCACTTCAGTTTCTATTGCCTCGTTTCTCAATATAAGTTTGGGCTAACATCACTCTCTCTTAACAAGTTCGAATAGCATTTGAAGGAGAAAGTTAGAAAGGTTCAACCTGTGCCTGTAAAGTATATTTACAGCTCTCTAGAGCAAGCCGGAGCTAAAAGTATCATTATTTTTGTAGTTAGAAAGTCAGAATCCATCCTCCATCATGTTTTAAGCCTTTGAAAGAGCTCTTTGTTTTTTGCCTAAGCTTTGGCCCACAGGGAAAAATATTCTGTCTTTCAAAAGGTTTCTTTCATAAACAGGTCATTCTTTTTAAGTGGGTTTCACTGACGATGTTTATTAACATGTAGTAACACTTAAGGAAAGTTTCATTCGGTCCTAGAAATAAAGCAGTGTGGGCAGCCTGCCACCCCTCCACCTAAAAAGAAATATTGTCTAGAACAAGGCCTGAGGCATTCAGAGAGGCCAGCTCAGTTGCAGGTTGCTGCTTGGGTCTTGCATCACAAACACTGAGCAGCACAAACAATGATGCATGTCCCAGAGGGCATTCAGCCTAGACACCGTCAGTGGGTAAACTTCCTTAGTCACTGAAATGATTTCACCAGAGAGAAATCTCTGTCAATAAAAGGGTAGGTGAAGATATTCAAGTTGATAAACAGTAGAAATGTTAATTTAATAAGCTATCTTTCCATTTTTTTTTTTCTTCTTCTGACCGGGTGGTTGAATTCTCCCTCTGTTCTCTGAGTTAAACATCTCTATCTTTGATTTATGTCATGATCGAGTCTGTTAACTCTCCCTGTTGTTTTCCTCTGATCTCCAATCTCACATCTCACTACTTGTCTAAATTTGGGCCCTTTTTTTTTTTTTTTTTTGCAAGACACCGAAATCCTTTCAATGAAGGGTAACTTTAGAGATTTCCAGGCCTTAATAAAGCTTACAGCAGAGTCACCCATTAAATTCTTTACAGAAGTAAAATTGGGTTAGAAAGTGCCTCCAGACTAGCCTCGAATGAAGACAGTGGGTCAGGAGAAGCAACCTGTTGCCCAAGGGGTGTGTGGGAAGAGAAAGGCCAATCACATTGGCCTCCAGAAAGGCAGGAGCTGCTGAATGGAGTGACTGGCTGGGGTGGCTTCTTCCCTTCTCTCCGCTGGGACTTTGTCCCTGAGTGTTCATCAGTCACCAGCAAAGCCTAGAGCTTGACACAAATGTTCTGCTTTAATGTGAGGACAAGTACTGCCTGTCCTCTCAAGCTCCAAGCCCATCAGGCTTCATTCCTGAATCATGAAATTTTGTCCCGCCGTATGAGCTCAGAAACTGAGAGAAGATTTATTGGAGGCCAGGAAATTAATATCAACCAGGATTTGATGCAACCTCCTCCTAAGGCTGGATGAAGATCTTCAGAAGACCTGAGCATTAGGGATGATGCTTTTCACCCCACCGCCATCTACCATGTCTGATATCATATATTTCCAAGATCTAAACCCTAAAGTAGAAGGAATTTCACAAAGTCTGAACTCGTACCATAATAATGTAATGACTTTTTTGCAATATCAATTTTTTTTCCAAAATTTTTTATTTGTTTATGTGTCCCTATCTACTTGTAATCTAAGTATATGCTCAGCCTGTCTACCAGGGCTTCTATATCTGGCTCTACCCACTTGCACAGACCCACCAAATGTCTTTCATTTGATTGGTATAGTTATTTGCACCACAAGTGTTTTCATTGGAACTGTCATTCTTCATGTGACCTTCTCCCTCTGGAAGAAGCTCCGAAGGAGTAGATTTTCCTAACATTTTAAACATAGACTCAGTGTGTTCATTTAATAATCATTTCTTGAGCTCCCCTGACATTCCAAGGAGAACACAGGATGTCAACTACAGGACAAAGATAATTAATGCTGGGTGAAGTCACATGTGGACAAGGTCTTGAAAGTGGAGAAGAAGTGAGCTCAGTGAACAAAGCTTATGACTCTTCGAGGTACAGGGAAACACACCTGGAAGTGGCTGTATTAATCTTCTTGAGCTGCTATAACAAAATACCACAGTCTTGGTGGCTTAAACAACAGAAATCTTTTTCTCACAGTTCTGGAGCCTGGCAAGTCCAAGGTGAAAGTACAAGCCAATTATGTTCCTGGTGAGAGCCATCTGACTGGCTTGCAGATGGCTGTCTTCTTAATATATCCTCATGTGGTAGAGAGAGAGAGTCCCATTATAGGGACTCACCCCTCATGACCTCATCTAAGCCTAATTACCTCCCAAAGCCCATCTCCTAATGCCACCACATTGTGGGGTAGGACTTCAAGGTTTGGGGGGACACAAACACCAGCTACAACAGGGACAGAGGCAAAGACAGCATGGAGCACTGAAGGACTGAGACGAGACCCATAGGACTTGACAGCAGAGTAGAAAACGGAGTTTTGGTAGCAATAAAGCTGGCACCATATTAAGAATTGTCTTATATGCTTTCAAAAAAGCAGTTTTTATTTTATTCCAAGAGCAATGGGATGCAAAAAAAAAAAAAAAAAGCATTTTAAGAAGGGCACATGATGGTCAATTTTAAGTTTGATAAAAACCATCCTGACCAAACTTCACGAGAGGGTGAATTGGAAAAGTAAGCAAGGAGAACAGTTAGGGGGTACCTGAACTAACCTAGTTGAAAGTTGGCCATGACTCTTTAAGAAACCTTTGCACTGATTAGAAAAATTGCCAAGACACCATCTCTGGACAGAAGAAGGAATTAGAGAAAGGCCCTTCTCTGAGCAACACGGTTCTTTAGGCACACCGCTTAAAAAAGAGCCCCTTTGTGGAAAAAAAAAATTGCCCTTCCTCCCAACGGAAGTAGATTCATGCCATGTTCAGAGCTGAGTCATGGCTTTCAGCCCCACTCATCCTCTCACCCAGGTGCCCTGGCACAGTGTACGAATCTGCACGGGTTTGTGGCCAGTGGCAGGGGTAACAGAGAAGGGATGAATTCCTATAGAATCAATAGGATGTAATAACTGATTAGATGGGGCAGCGCTGGTATTCCTAGGATGACGCCTGTGTGCTTGAGTTGCCAGATGCAGGCTAGCGAGTCTAGTATTAAACACATTGAATGTAAATTGCTTGAGTCACGCAATTAGGGCATCAGATGATCTCCTTCTACTAGACTGTAGGCTCTATGTGAGCAAGGATAGTGTTTTATTCAGGGTTGCCAAGTAGTGTTGTGCAATACCCAATCCACACGACTACGAGCAGCAGCGCTAGAAATGATTCTCTATACACACCATTGTGTGAACAAATAAATAAAACGAAGTTAGGGATATTCTGGCATTAAAACCTTAATCCCTCATCATAGATCATTGAACTAATCCCCAGTTAGTGATCCAGCTATACATAAATTTCAACCAAGGATTGTGAGGTATGCCTTTTTGCCAGACTGAGCATTGGGACATACAGTAGAAAAATGGAGTAAAGCAAACAAATGTGACCAATTTGGGGAAATGATGATGTAATTATGTCAAAGATGATGTGATTATGTCCATTGGTAATTTTAAAAATACATTTCAGTCAGCTACTTAAACATTGATGAAGGGGGAAGAGTAGGAAAGAGACAGAGCAGAAAAGCAAGAGAGCAAAGGAGGGAGAAACACTCCTCCTCGTAGCATAGTTTCAATTCCCTTTTTCCGCTTTGGGAGAGGTACAGACCACTGCAGGACACCCCTTTCTCTAGTTCCTTGCTTAATTCTTCCTACCTTTTCACATCTTCTTTCTTTCAAGAGGAAGAAGGATAAGGCTCAGGGAACAGAGATTAAACATAAGAATCAAAATGTGCTGGGTGAGAGAATTTCCATGTTCAATGTTCATCTCACCACCAATCTACCAGGTTGACAGAAATGTTACATAAGCAGCTGCTGCCGTAGGAAATTACATCTTGCCATGTCCTGTAGCAATAACGGGGCTGGACTGAGACACGAGAGACAGAGATTCTGGATCATGTGATAGATAATTCCCACATTTCTCGGGACCTCTGGTCACTCAGCCACAAAAAGGAGAGGCATCATCGTCTCTGAATGACACTGACCATCTACATCGATTTTCCTGCTTTCATCCATATTTCACTTTCCTGCTGTCACGAAGCATTTATTACCATGGGAAAAAAACCATATGTGATATTGTTTAATTACACTCATTTGGTGAAACACGTTGAGGTTTTCAAAATCTAAGAAATATGAACTAGCTTGGGGGTGAGGGTGGGGGCCAAGGAGGAGTATGATAAATAGAACACTGGAAATGTTCTTGTTCTTTTAGGATAAAAATTGAATATCGGGGGCTCTGCGAACCTATGGTGGAAATCTGTGGTAAAAATCAGTGGTTCGCACAATTTAGGTTTCAATTAGGCTACAGTGTTATTATAAACAGACAGGCAGCAGTTGTACAGAGGGGACTTTTTCGAGCTCGTCATTTTTCAACTTTCCTCACAAGAGGGCAGTGCTGTCTAACAATTGTGGTCTGAGGGGGAGGTGGGGAAGGACGGCGGCACGCCCCAACTGTTTATCTCAACAGAGGTAAAACTGAAGAATTTTGTTTTGTCCGCGGCCACGTTGTAAAGAAAAATCTTAGCAACAGTTATCTTTTGTCTTCTCAGAAGTTGATAGAGTGATCATGACAGATCAGCACAAATTCTCTTGCTTCAACCCTGGAAATGAAGAAATTGAAAGAGTATCATTTGGTTAGTGATAGGATAAATTGGATCAGCGAAATCCTTTCTGGTGGTCTAATGTATTTTATAGGCACTTTGGGAGACTGTAAAAATTTGTGAGAGACACATAAGTGCTTAGTCCAGTATCTCTAAGACATGACCCTATCCTCAAGGGATAGCCAAGGTGTATTTTACAGAAACATATCTTAAGGAAGCAATTTAAACCTAAAAGCATTCTGATCATGTGGACAAAAGGAAAGGTATTAATCAAACTTCAGATTACAGTGACTGAAGTCTGAAGAGTAAGATTTTTCCTAAACGCTCTTTTTTGGAAATGAATGCTTTTGTGTGCTTCTTTTGATATGCGCTATCCACAAAGATCTCACTGATAATTTACTACAAAGACTTATATAAGCTCTACCTCCTCTAAAAATATTAATCTCAATTTCGGCAGTATGAGTTCAAATTTTGAGGAGCTACCAAAAAAATAAAAAAACAACTACCTATCTGTGGTCTTAATGCTTCCTCTAAATTCTTTATATCACAATAATCATCTTTCCTGTTAAACCATATGAGAGTGAATTCCTGAGGATTATTTGCATCAGATTAAAAGTTCATTCTTGGACAAAATAGAATATGCTCACTAGCAATCAACAATTCAAAAACTAAATTAAGAAAATAACTTTATTTATAATAAAATAAAAAAATAAAATACCTAGAAATAAATTTAACAAAAGAATTGCTAGGCTTATATACTGAAAACTACAAAATATCATTGGAAATTGAAGAAGACCTAACTAGAGACCTAACTGTCAGCCTTAAATTCACGACAATCATGCTGTGGATGAAGCGTTTACAAGCTCCTCCAAGATGCTTCCCAGTCATCTGTGGCAAGTGTCAAAAGTTTTTGATACTTTCCAAAATGAAAGCAAGAAACCAAGAGGTGGGCCACTTAGGATTTCGTTTCCATTGTCATTTGCTGAAAATGTTTCTTAGTGTTTGAAAACTAACTAAGAGCTGGCACTGTTGAGTACCGTGGCAGTTGTTGGACCCGCTTTGCCTGTTTGGATTCTCCACCGCCCTCAGTGCTGTGTCCTCCTCCAGCAGACCTCACCTCCTCACGATGCGTATTAGAGGACTGAGCCAGAAAGTGATCAAACCTTTGATCAATTGATGAAGATTGTTGTTAATCTGTGTGTTTGCAAGCAGATAAAAGATACTGTCAAAAGTTTTTGATACTTTCCAAAATGAAAGCAAGAAACCAAGAGGTGGGCCACTTAGGATTTCGTTTCCATTGACTGTCATTTGCTGAAAATGTTTCTTAGTGTTTGAAAACTAAGAGCTGGCACTGTTGAGTATCGTGGCAGTCGTTGGACCTGCTTTGCCTGTTTGGATTCTCCACCGCCCTCAGTGCTGTGTCCTCCTCCAGCAGACCTCACCTCCCCACGATGCGTATTAGAGGACTGAGCCAGAAAGTGATCAAACCTTTGATCAATTGATGAAGATTGTTGTTAATCTGTGTGTTTGCAAGCAGATAAAAGATACTGACATACAAACTGTCTACATGAAACTAGTTCACACAACTGAAAAGTAAGAAAAAAAAATAATAATGATCTACCACTGTAGCTTCTATGACAATTTATCTAACTGTTCATATTATTTTTCTTCACCAAATTGAGCAAATTTAACAATGTCTGGGGACCTTTAAAAAAGTGTTAATGTGTGTTTGTGTGTGAGTCTGTGTGTGTCTCATATGAATGTTAATGGGTTTCATACTATTTTTACACGGCTACTCTGTAATGTATACTTTTTAAATTCAATTCATTAAAGTTATTACTATTATTATACCTAGAAGAAAGCAGCTGTGAAAAAGTTAAACACTCCGGAGCAGCAGCAGTCAGGCAGCCATGAATCTCAGAGCTGTGGTCAGAGGCTTATTTGTTAGTGATAGACCAGACAACTGCCACAGCCCAGAGGTGTTTTGTTTGTTTGTTCCCTGTCTATTGCGAAAGATATTACAAAATTTCCATTCCACCCAACTTTCTGAACCAGCATTTTGCCAAAGGCCTTAGATGAGTGGCTTAGC
>NW_006436282.1:12459064-12522919 GCF_000325575.1 Pteropus alecto
GTCGCTATTCCTGCATTTCACTTATGGACAGTCTTGCAAAGTAACAATGATAAACACGAACAGCCAGTACAGATGCAATCCAGCTGATAACATCTTCCTAATGAAAACCAAAAGGTATTTCTATATTTCAACATCTCTAGTCACTGCAAACGTGACCTCAAGTCCTTTCTGATTAAAGAAGTTGCTGACCTGGTTGAGAGAGAAGCAAATTAGAAGCCTATGCAAGGTCAAGTAAGAGGAGGGAAGAAACAAGACTAAGGCAAGAGAGAATCCCTCTCTTAGTCTCTATCCCGATTGACTTTTTAAAGTATATTCTTTATTAAAGTATGACATGCATATAGAAAAGTACATAAATTATAAGAGTACAGCTTGATGAATCTTATCAAATCAAATAAACTCCATGAGCACATCTTGACCTAACACCCCAGAAGCCTCCTTTATGCCTCATGCCAGTCACTGGTTCTCCTCCAAGGACAACCACAATTCTGATGTCTACCATCAACCATCAATTCTACCTTCCTTTGAACCTTCGACGGAATCATACATAATGCACTCTTTTGTGTCTGGCTTCTTTTGCTCAACACTGTGTTAGTGAGATTCATCCATGTTCTTCCGTGTGGTCAGTTCTGTCACTAATTAGTAACTCACAGCGAAGGTCTCCCTAATCCTAATAATGGGCATTTGCTCATCAGATGGTCCCACGGTACCACAGGTGACTAAATTTTTCTAAAATTAGAGGGTTCCTCTGGAATGACAGTGCAGCTCTGATTTAGCAGCCTTTGGCCTCTAAGGCTAGTACATCAAAGAAGCATTTTGTTGTCGTTTTTAGTTTGAAGGAATTTCAAATGCATTGGATCAAGATTTTCTTAATATCCTCTCTCTCTTTAATGCTGTTAGAATATTTAGTAATATGCTTTTTTCAGCCGAGATATTGGTGAATTTTACCAAGTGCTCTCTTTTATTCATAATGAGTTTTACCAACTTTATCAATTTTGCTCGTTTAAAGATCGTTGATTTTCAGCCTTTCTTCTAACACGAAGATCTCTAACTTGTTATTTATTTTTTCATCTTCAAACCCACCCTCTGTACTCTGTGATGCTGAGACTTTACTATGAGAACTACATTTCCCCTCCACCAGTGGGTTAGACTCTGCCAATAGGGCGTGTTCAAAGAAGACAACAAGGCCGGAGGGGGAAGAAGGGACTCACTGCTTCCTGTTCCCTTCCTTCCTGGCAGCATCACTCCAGACTTTCATCCCAGCAGCACCTGCTGGTTCTAGTCAACCACTTTGTTTCAGTCCTTTAGTCCAGGCTCATCATCTTTCCTCAGCTCTGCCCTGCGTCCAAGAGCCTCTCTTCCAAACTTCTTGGTCTAACGACTCCGATTTCTTCCCTTTGTTCCTTCAGCCCCAGGATGGGAGCTGCTTCCTGCAGGTGCTAGCTCTGTTACCTTAGTGTTCCTTATGAGCTTTTCTTGCTTAACTAATCCTTTATATTCATCTCCTTCGCTAAAATAATTGATTTGGTTTCTGTTTTCTAACTGGACCTGATGATAGTTGTCTCAAAGCACATAAAACAAAGAAGTGAAATATATTAAAAAATGAATTCAAAATTTCATTTTGCCCACTCCCAAAATTGCTTTTCCTCCCCTGTCTTATGTCATTGTTGGGAAGCAACCAAACCAAAAATCTAAGAGATTTTTCTAATATTCTTTCTCTCCCTTAACTTCTATAGCTAATCTGTCAAATTCCATTGATTCTGCTTCTCTTATATTTCCCTGGAATCTCTTCCCTCCCTTCTATTTTGCTACCACTTTAATTCAGGCTCAAGTCATTTCTCACCAAGCCTGCTAATTAGTTTCTTGGCCTTAGGCCTTGTTGAACACGAATCCCTATCTTGCTACCAAAATCATCTTCCAGAAAGGCAAAGCTGCTCTCTCTGAACACACTTCAGGGGCTCCCTGTTGCTACAGAATAAAGTCCAAATGCATCAGTAACATGTTCATCTTCTAGTCCTTCATGGACTGATCTTTGCTGACCCCGCTGGCTTCCTTTGCCAAGAATCCCCACCTTCGGCCAGCACAGCATCACTCCAAACACTGTCCCCCAGGATGCCTGTCTCAGTGGGCTATGAACTGCTTAAGGTGAAGAGCTGTGGCTACTCCAGCCTCACACTTGACTTGACAATCAGGGTGTTCAATAAGCCTCCCTGAAATGAGAAAATATTCTCCATGTTTCTATATAGTTTTCATAATCTTAATTTCGAATGACTGTATGCTATTTCCCTAAATGGATTGCCATAAATCAGTAAACCATTTCTCATTTTTTAGACATTTAACTATACTAGTTGCGATGATTAATTTTACCTGTCAACTTGGCTAGGCCATAGGACCCAGATATTTGGTAAATTATTATTCTAGATATTTCTGTGAAGATGTTTTTTAGGTGAGATAAACATTTAAAGCAGTAGACTTTGAGTGAAGCATATTACTCTCCACATGTGGGTGGGCCTCATCTAATCAGTTGAAGACAATAGAAAAAGCTCGATCTCCCCAGAAAAGGAGGGAATTCTGCCAGCATACTACATATGAATTCAAACTGCAATTCCTCCCTGGGTCTCTCACTCACTCATTCTCTCTCTCTCACACTCAGACACACACACACACACCCTGTTAGTTCTGTTTCTCTAGAAAATCCTAATACAATGGTGTTTTTATTCGGATTTATTTGCTATTATAAATACAACTCTATATCAATGATTTTATCTCAAATAATTATTTAGGATTAATATCAAGGACTAGGTTTCAAGTCAAATAGGATGAATGTTACAGTGCTTTCTAATAAATACTTCCTAATTGCCCTCCAAAGAGGATTTACCAATAGATAATACCTCGGTGTTGTGTGAATGTATGTTGGTCCCCACAGTCTTGTCAGCAGATCTCATGTTTCTATTCACAATTCTTTATTCTCTAGGTAGAATATGGCTCTATACATTTACTACTGAGTTTGTTTCCTGTTATACAAAGTAGTTGACTACTTATCATTTGGTCATTTGCCCCTGGAGTTTCAGAGGTGTTATATGATTTCTTTACATGAACATTAGTTATGACAGGATAATCACTGTAAACAATAGGTCTGAATGTGTCATGGTTTAACTACATGAGGAATCTGTTAGTGGTGCATGCAGGTCAACCTCTGTACAGTTACCAGGACCCTGGGCTGCGGAAGCTCTGCCATCTTTAGCCCGTAGGCTCCAAAGGTGTCCTGCAATTCATCTCCATTCCAGCCAGTGAGAAAATAAAAGAGAATTTTTGGGCCAGACCTGAAAGTGGAACACTTATTCCACTGTCATTTTATTCAGTAAACTCAGCCATGTGGCCAACTCAATACAGAAGTTCTAGAAATGCAGCCCAGCTGCATACTTAGGAAGAAGAGGATAATGTGGATTGTGGTGACAGCTGTCAGTCTCTACGCCAGTATGTAAGCTGCTGTGCTCAGCAGTAAGAGCACAGTCTGCGTAGTCAGACACTCATCTGACTGTCGTACCAAGCAAGGTACTTAAACTCTCTAATCCTGAGATTTTCACTCTTCCAATCTTGCCATAAAAATAAGGGCCACGTAGGACAGTTGTAAGGTTAAGATAAAAATGTACCAGCCCCTGGCATCTAGTAGGTTTACAATACATAGTAGATTCCTTTAATAGTTTTTCTCTCATATTTTTGGTAAATGTGTGGAGTTTTTTTGCCATTGACATTCATGTTCTCCTTTTTGGAGATGTAAAAATGTTATGTTTTTATGACATTTTAAATCATCTTTCACTTTGTGATTTCTTGTATCATTTCCAAGAGCTATAAACTATCACTCTTCCATTGTTGAGTAGGATATCTACTCTTTTCCTTCCGGTTTGTCCAAGGTCTGAATATGTATTTTCTTCTTTAACTCTCCTGTACCACAAGATTTGAAGAACCTTCCAGCCCCTTCCAAATGTCAAATTCCAAAGGTCGAACTGTGAAATAGAACAAATATCTGTCCTCTCAGCCTCTCTGTATTTGGTGAATTTTTACCTCCTTTTCTTCTTCCCTTGAGTGTTGCCCCCTCCTCTCCAATTCCTCTCCTTCTAACCGCCTTCCAGATCCCCTGCCTATCAAGAGGTGCCCTCAATGCAACAGCTCAGTTATGTCAGAATGACTAATAACAGATTAAAACAGTGGTATCCAGCTTTGGTGGGAAAAAGTGACCTGGGAGCATGTTAAAATGTAGATTCCCAAATTTCTGGTTCAGTGGGTTTTGGTACTAAATTCCCATTTTAACAAGTACCTGAGGAGATTTTAAAACAGCCCTACATTTAGAAAAAGTGACAACTCCTTTCAGAGACATTTGTGCATAAGGTCTTAAATTCCTGAAGAGAAAAAGTAATAACAACATTATTTTGGGCACCTGACAAGAGATAAGAAAGGTATTCTAAGAGAGTGTAGGTTCCCTTATGCCCTCAAAATTGCATACGTTCTTTTTCATAGTTGCAAGTACACTGTAGCAACCTTTTTGAATAAATACTCACTTATCTGTAGCCTTATCCCAAATCAAACTGTTTTCCAATCAGTTGCTGCATGGGCTATGTGATTTAGTGTCTAAAACGACTAACATGACTCAAACTCTCTGTTGCAGTGTGAGATTCTATTCTTACAGCCGGGGTGGAGGGGGGATCAAGTAGAAACAGCAAGTTATATTGCTAAATGTGCATTTCGCTGAATGCTTCAAACATTTCAATCTTAATTTTCAGTCCTTTAACAATTTTTCACATTCTAAATAAAAGATGTTCCTTTCATTATCTTTCTTCTAAATGAAAATATAGACTTAAAAATAATATATAGTCATTCTATTTTTCACCACACAAGAATTACATTTCCCAAACCTCCTGACTGCATTGAGTAGGTAAAACAGAAAACCTTTTATTATACCACAGTGAATGTGACAAAAGAAGAATCACAAGACTTGACAGGGGTCGAATGACACGAATGGCTTGGTGTAGTACCTGAAGCGTTTTTGCCCCCAAGAGACTGCCTTTTCAAGCATCACCCTACAGAGGTTTGATCTTAAAAAAAAAAAAGGAAAAGAACAATAATATCAATAATTTTCCAATATGGAAGAAAGCGCATAGTGCACTAACCAGTGCTGCTGATAGAGTGAAGCAGGATGGAAGGCCCAAAGCCTCTGGGGTATAAATATTCTCCTGAGGACCTTCTGAGACATCTATAGCAGAATTATTAGTGGCTCCGTTTGATCATCAAATGAAAGGCTGTCGTAAATCAAGAAGATAAAGGACAGTTTTTATCCAGGGAGCTGAAGAGCCTGCAAACATCTGGTCTGGAAAGGGTTCAATGGAGTGAGTGCAATTCGTATATCCTATTGGAAAGAACTACAGTTGGTGCTTGTCTTTTTTCAAGGTACTGGGATTAATGACCAGATAGGAGAGTTAATGACCCAACCAGAGTGGATTATTATTCAGCCTGCCTGGCAGAAACCCCTCTGAGGCTATCCTTTGTCCTGCGTTGTTCTATTTATTAAATTAAGTACCTTTTTACCTTAAATGGAAAGGTGACTTGTATTTCCCTACCCGCCCCCCTACTAATTTTTGTTTAATTGTGGTAAAACATTCATAACATAAAATTTACCAACTTAACCATTATTAAGTGTGCAGATCACAGGCATTAAGTAGAAGTCATATTTTGTGCCTCACTCTCCTCCCATTTATTTTGAAATTATTAAATGAACTACTACACTAATCTAGAACAAAATAGAAGGTCCCAATAACAATAAAAAATAGTGTCTGCTCTGGCTCTACCTGTAATCTTAGGACTAACAGACCCTTTTAAATGCCTCCCCCACACACTCCCCCAACACACACACACACGCACGCACACACACACGCACGCACACACACACGCGCACACACACACACACACACACTTTGCTTCATAATGACGTCTGAAGTGCCAGAGGAATTTCAGATGATGTGGATGCCACTTGTTCTGTCTTCTGTCACTGTCAGAATTGCTGGCACCAGAGTTCCCAACCCAAAGTGAGACTGTAAGATTCCTTCTTCCTATGATACAGTTCCCCAAAACACAGCAGTCTCAAGTCCCTAATATCTCAGTGAGACTTTTGGTGAATGCCTCTTTCTGCTCCACTCCAAGCCCCTTCTTATGAGATCAATTTTTGGGGTGATCAGAGGAGACCCCAAATGACAGACCGTGTTATTAGACCAGGCCTGTGTCTTCTGACTCTCTCATTACTTAGGATGAGTACCTTTTTTCTCCTGAAAATACTCGCTTTAGAAGCCTGCTGCCACAACCCCAGCCATTGTCAGACACATCTAAAGCCCAGGGGAGATGCTAAGTCTCAAACTTGGATCTCCATTCTACTTAGCTACCATAGACCAGTGGTCTCTGATCTAAAGATACTTGCTTCTAGCAGTCTTTTTACCAAAAATGAAAAGTACATTGTCACCATGGCTTGATATTCATAATGACTTATTTGCTAGCCATGAAGAAAAGAGAGTGAACCCTTAGACACTTTCCAGTTTTTAAATAAACCACATCAAACTCCAAAGTTCATAAGCACTTCTAAAGTATTACTGCCTGGCAAACTCCAACAGCCACTGAAGTAAAACTATTATGATGGTGCTAGATACAGGAAATGTACAATGGTGTCATACGGCTCTATTGCTACAGCAATAATAAAAATTCCTTACCTTTGTTGACATAGGCCTTTAAAATATCCCTCTTGCTTGTCTATCGATAGGAATAGTTTAATTTAGATGTTTACAGAAACCCTTGTCAAGGTGACAGAGTAAATACCATTACCTCAGTTTTACGGATGAAAAGCTGTTTAACAAAAGTGCCTGAGATAAAATGACTGATAAGTTGCAGAGCTGGAACTGCAGTCTCTTGAACTCTTCAAAATATGGTGATGCCTCAACGTGAAATGAGAGAGAGGAAAGGGGATTTCCAGATTCTTTCACTCCTCTCCACATCCCGTTTCCCACTTGCCTTCACGGGCTCATTTCCAATATTTCCAGTTTGCACCGTTATGTATAGAAGAGAGACCTGAGGAAAATTTACGAGTGTCACACAGGAAGAAGTCAGTGGAAGAATTGCAACAGAGGTATGAGTGTGGGTTTTCCTCGAGAAACCATTGAGGTCTGCTCAGTAAGTCATCGCTGCTGAAGAACAGCATTTTTCAGAGTTAAATCAACTGCAGAAGGCAACAGCTCAAGTTGTCACTGTCTCAAACACAAGCAAACATAATCATGGAGATTAGTTTGGGAGATTTTTAAGTGTCAGCAAGAGAGCTACCAAGTCGCGAAATTCTTCTTTCTAATAATTTACCAGAAAACTCTAATTTGTAGTAATCGAGACTCTTGCCATCTGATAAAATGTCAAAAACCAGCATGGATGAATCTTCTGTGCTACAGATCAGAAGAGAATAATCCATTTAATGAAGCAGCCTAGACTCTCCACACAGCTGCCCTGAAGATAAGACCTCGCTATTTAACTTTGCCATTTTAAACCAGGGGACTTTAGCTAGCTTTAATCTTGCCATTTACTCTTTGCTTAGCCAGCCATGTGGTCAGTGACTACTCATCAGCAAAGTGATATAAAGAACGTAAAATTGATTTGTCATCTGCAACTGAACAATAGAGTAATCCTGAAGGATACTGTTTAAAATTTTCTCATAGATGAGATGAGGTATAAATATAAATCACAGGTTAATTAACAGATTAACAAATATTTCCTTTATAAGCCCATGATTTTTAAAATGATAAATTTACTATTATGATAAAAATGTTAAAACTAATTTAAAATCTTTTTGATGAAATAATAACAGAATAATATCTTGGTGACAATTAAATACTTTCTTAAAAAACTGAGCTGAGACAAACAAAAAAATATAATTGATACCAACTCTATTCAGTAAATTTATTGACTTGAAATTGATAGAAAATCCATTTAGGCCAAGAGAATTGAACTTTATAGAGATAATGGCCATAACGAGGATAGCTCTATGAACCAGTTTGGAATCATTTCCAATTTATACTGTTAAGTAAAAAAAGTAAAGTTCTGAATAGTATATACAGAATTCTACGTATGGAATAAAAAAATAGGAATAAGTAAATATCTGTTTGTGCTTATGAGAAACATGGGAAAGATAAACCAGTTAATGAAAATAGTTACCAAAAACAATAGATAGGAATGAAGTAGAGGAGATAGGAATGGGAGCAAGACATTTCTGCTTCTAATTTATTTTTTAGTTTTGACTTTTATACCATAAGTTTTACAAATCCATAAAATAAAATTAAATCAAATATAATACAAAAGTAAATCCTTAAATATAATCAGAACTAATTATCCTAACTATATGTATAATTAATAACATAATCACACAGAGAAAATAAGTATTATGTGCAACTAAAACACAGTACTGTGGGCTATAGTTTGAGGACAAAAAGAACTACAAATTAACCTTAAATCACTTAGTAGGCTGGTTGCTATTGGTGTTGTAATTCTCAAAGTGTGCTATATCATAGTTTGGAAAAAATGAGTAAATATAGTGATGTTGTTAAGAACCAGTCATTTCCCTGTGGGAAGAAAGGGATATAAACCAGAATGGGAGAAAACAGGGAAAACTCACGTGTTGTTAAGTTTGATTGGAGATATCAATACCAACTGATTTTTTTTTTTTTAATTATTGAAAGGGCCTATATCTCAATTTCTAAATATCATTCTCCACTCAAATGGGAACCCGGACTGTTTGGGGAAACAACTGACTAGGGCTGGGATGAGCCTGGAACAACTCATTGAATTAGAAAGCAAGTCCGTATTCATACATTAATGGGACATAGGAGTTGGCTTTTGAAGTGGCACACACTGGCTAAATTGGGGACAATTCTGTCATCTAAAAGAGTAATGATGGTCATGGATGTTACCATACTGAACGGAGCAGCCTTGAATGTGGGATGTTCTGCAGGACAGCGTGCCCAGGCTCATGAAAGGACTCTGCTGTGACAAACAGAGGGCGGTGCTGGGATCGTTCCAGATTAGGGGAGACTAGAGAAGGCTCAAAGTTTTGAAGATGCAAGTATTTAAAGGACATGCAAAGAGGTCCAAGGAAATTAGCCTACCATTAAAAAAATCATAAATGCATTTAAAGAAACAAATGCAAAACTTCGTAAGGTTACCAAGTTTATAATAGTCTGCTCAAGTGGAAACACAGCAAACTTTCTCTTATGATTAACATACTAACAAAGGTCACGAAACCTATTCCAATATGAGCACTGTGAAAGTTAAGGACACATTTGATTTTGCTAGGGACTTTTGGTTTAGGGTTCAAATTTGTTCAAATTTACTTTATTTGTTTTTTAGGGTCAGAAATATACAGGGTAACTTGGTTACTTTCATTTATCTCAGAGTACAAAGTACTTTCTCTCCAGACTGTGATGGCTTATGTGAGTCATAACAATGAAAGAATATCAGTTTTGATACCACAAGAGAAATAACAGCCATATGCAACGCATGAGGCTGATTGGACCTCTGATTAAATGATCAAACAAAAAACTATAAAGGATAGTTTGGGGAAAATTCAGTAAGGACTTTGTTAGTTGATGCTAGTAATGTTCATCAAAAATCACTTCCCTCTTCTTAACTCTGAACGCAGTTCAACTGAGGAGTTGGGTTTTGCAGTATAGCATTCTCATTTTTGTGACAGACATGCTGAAGTATTTAGGGGTGAAGCACGATGATTATGCATCTTATTCTCAATGGTTTGGGGAAAGGGAAATGCGTTAAAGAGCTAGACCAATTGTAGTAAGATTTAATAAATTTATGAAAGGAGTATATAAGCACTTATTTTAGTCTTCCTTCAACGTTGCTATGGGTTAGAATATGTTCTAACTTTTTTAATTTTAAAAAATTAAAGAAATCATGCCCCCCACCCCCACCCCAGGCCCTTATAGTGGCAATAAGTAAAAAAGTTGGCATGGGGAAAAGCAGGATGATCAATAAATCAAAATTTTTGTTGGCAACGTTCCATAGAAGATAACTGATCATTGTGAAAATAATTCAATAAAAGAAAAAAACGTAAGAAAAACCAGAAAGGGTTTTAAGTGAGCTATATAAAATTTTTTGATCAAGAAATTCAATTGAATTAAAGAAGTCTGTGGAAAGTCTTCAACGTTGGTCTAATTCTACTCAATTGTTGAAGACCTCAAATATCTGTTCAAACACCTTCATTGCTGAACTAGAGCAGGGAATTGGGATCTCCAAACATGAAAGTGTTAGTTTGGTCAAAATGGCTGGTAGAGGGAAAATATTACAAACTTGTCCTGAGGATGTGGCAAATGCTATCTTCTAAAAATCTGTGCCATAAGGAATTGAGATTACTAGGTCAGGTGGCTATGGCAAGGGAATGAGGAAGAAATCAACTCAGAGGAGGAAGAGGGGAGCCTGGAGGATGTGGCTCACCAGAAGGTACTGGAGAAAAGATCTGATTCATAAACTTTCACTTTATTCCCCAGGAAGAGGAAGCCAACATGGGTCAGCTGCCTTCTAGTCTTCCTTACAAGCAGTTTCAGGATTCATACTTGAGAAGCAGGCTCCAATACTTTTAGGGTACTGTTCTCATCAACGCTGTGAGGGAATAATCCTTATCTTCATGTTATCGATAAGGAAACTGAGGCTCTTAGCTGTTAAGGAACCTGTCCCAAGCTAACAAACTGAAGCAAGGCTCTACCTGTCATCTCCTTACCCAGAACATGCTTTAAAATGTAATGTTGGAGACCCCAAGACAAAAAAATCTTCAGCATTATTCTAGACTCTGCATTCTGTAATAATATGGATTAAATTAGGGAGATGTTTTTTTTTTTAATTGGTCTGTGTTTTCATTTTCCAGTTACCACTAAGAAGTG
The DNA here is from genome assembly GCF_000325575.1 of Pteropus alecto. Classification (NCBI taxonomy): domain Eukaryota; kingdom Metazoa; phylum Chordata; class Mammalia; order Chiroptera; family Pteropodidae; genus Pteropus; species Pteropus alecto. Next base: position 12,470,026 of record NW_006436282.1, read on the forward strand.
GAGAAAACAAGATTTTGTTCTGCTGTTAAATAATTGCTAATAATTAATACTTAGATGAAGTAATCATTGTTAATCATTGTTCTAAAAAGACACACTCAGAACAATAACTACACTGCTGGCCATTTGATAAATGATTAAATGAGTTGATAAATTATTAAAATAACTTGGAAATTCTGGATGAGTCCATATGAAGTTCACAACTGTGTTCTTGTAACTTACAACCAAAAGCAAAGTGCCAAGAAATATTCTGTGCTTGACCATAATGTGGCAGTTGTTTGTACTTATAAATTACCTTCGGGTCACCATATAGAACAAGTTCTGATTTAATAATACCACTGAGTAATATTTGTTTAATCTTATTGGTTGTGAAATCATTAAAAACCATGGTACACTTTTCCCTAGGAAGTCAAAACATAAAGAGATCACATCAGTTCCTCTACCTGAAGTAGGAGCCCAGCGTGTGTGTGTGTGTGTGTGTGTGTGTAACAGGACAGGAGGTGCTGGGGGATGGGAGGGTGAAGGATAGGGGCGCCTTGTGAAATGAAGCCCTTCACTTCAAAGGGTGGCTTGCGGAGAGCAGGTGGGCAGCTCTCTAGGGAAGGTGCGGGACAGTTGCTGTGCTGGCACACACATGTGGAGGGGCAGCAAATGAAGGGAACTGGAAGATCAAAGGGAAACCTGAAAATCACAGGTCACCCCCAATCTGTACCTCTCAACTAGGATTACCATGTCAGGCATTTGAAAGCGAGCACCTGATTTTAACAAGGTCAAGAGCCATAGACGCTGGTGAATGTGTAATGAATCTGATTCAGCTAGTTTCATTACTGACAAGTACAGAATACATTCTGGCCCAAGAAACTCAGGTAGTTTCCGAAGCCCTTTAAATTTGTGGAGGAAACCTACATTCCACAGGCTTCCACAGGCTCCTTTGAAGTATCTCCAGGAGGTAAACAGGCTTTCGAGAGGGGCTCATTTAATGATGCTTGTAAAGAGTGATGAATGTTCTCTAAATTAGCCCAAATTTTGTTCCTCCAGTGCTGCTATCCAGGTAGAGAGAGGACAACCATTTTCCCCTAGGACAAGGTCATCAATCATGTAGCAATACCATTTATCATGTTCCATGTATAAATGACATCAGGTTTCAAGACATCTCTCTTCGAGTCCTGGTCTTTTTTTCTTGATTAGGAAAAAAGAGACTGTGGTTCTAGATTTATTTAGATTGAATTTGCCATATGGAATTTTAGCAGAATCAAGCCAGTGAACAGCCTACTTTACAGTTATGGCAAAGGGCCTGGTGGAGATTTTTTCCTAACACATTATGAAAAGAAAAATAATGTAGTCATTGATTTTGTGAATTGACTCTGTGAATACAAGTGGTTCTTTATGGCCCTTTCTGTTCCAGTTTCTTCCTTTTGAAAATCCTTAACTTAGTTTCGATGGTGATATATAGTATCTATGAAAAGTTTTGACTAGTTCAACATAACGTCTTAAATATTCTGGTTTAAGGATTAAAAAGTCAGGCAAATGTTCTGTTCATGTATGTCTTACAGATCCCATTTCCAAAATTAAATTTTTTTTGGTTGACTTCTACTATTTTCCTTTAATTAAATACATTGAAAACATCTGCAAAATATAGTTACAATGCTGAGGTTCCAAAGACACTCTAGGCTGAAAAGAATCCAATTTTTTATAGCTATAATCACACTCGTACGAGTAATATAAACCACCATAACTCAGGCCTTTTCTTAGCGGGTGCTAAAACATCTAGACAGCTTAGATAAAAGTAGATTTAGCTCTGTGGATAGTATATGAGGTTTATTACATTTCATATCTCATCTTGCATAGTTCGGTATGTCCATCAGCACAATTCCACAAAATAACAAATCCAATCCAATAAATGTTTAAGTCATGTTCTCTCCGCCTGGGTACCTAGAAACGTTAGCTTATTTGATATAATTACAAAAGAGTCAATCAATGAAACACTATCACCAGAAAATTTCAAGCTATGCATGCTCAATAAATTTATTCATTTCGTTGCCAGATAACATGCCAAGTACTCTGGCATATCTGATTATATTTGATTAAAACTGAAGAAAAACCAATGGAGAGAAAACATCAATCGTTTGTAGTGAAACTCCAACTGAAAAACAGCTCACATAATAATTAAGTTTGCTATTGATAATGTTTATGATTCATAATTTGAAAAACAATGTCTTTAGTGACAATAGGGACTGAAAAAATCAATTCAATTATAAAGGTCTCTACTTCTGAAATGCAAGTATTCTTGACTTTTTATGATTTTCAGCAAAGAAAAATGATGAGAAATTATCACCCAGTGGATGGATGAGATGGTTCAACATGGCCATGGGCTTGGTGGGGACATGGGTCCAGCTATATGGGGCAGGTGGAGGATAGCAATGCTACCAGCAGCAATATCCCAAGCAGGCCATCCTGTGGCAGAATTTTGGCTCTGCTTTACCTGTCATGGTTTCTGCCCAAGTTGCTTCCCAGTTTTCCCATAGATTCTGTCAGCTGACATATACTTTTAATAGATTCAATTTCAGCTTAAATTAGCCACATTTCTACTATTGTTTATAACCAAGAATAAAAGTAAAAAATATGACACGAAAGTACAAAATATTAAGAGGAGATATGGCAAATAAGGGAATACAAAAATGTGGATTTGTTTGAGTGGAAAATATAGTGAAGAAATAAATAAGAACCCGAGTAATTTATGTAGCTGAGAAATTGGCACCTTTTCTTAGGAAGTTGTGACACAGCTGACAAAACAGTTGAATTTTGTAACTTAGGGTGCTGAGGCTGTGGTATCAAGCAAAATAGGAAAAATTTATGATGTTGGAACATATTACATATGACTGTTTATTTCTCGAAAAAAAGAAAAAAGAAAAAGGAACTAGGCAGATGGTAGCTTATTTGAAAGCAGAGAGCTTGAACATGATTCAACTGGTAAACCCACCAACTTCTGGATTTCCTCTTATCTGAGTTAATATGTATCCTCAGTGTTACACCATCCTGAGTTTCCAGATAGTTTCCATCAAATTCATCATAATGGCATACCAAGAAAACTGGGTTCTCATGTGCTCAGGAGAGGAACAAGGACCTGTTATGTGTCCCCTTGCCTAAAGTGGGACCAAAGAGAGCCTGCCTCTCTTACCATGGGCTTTCTCTATACACAGTATTAACTGAATTTTATCTTAATTCGTGTTGAAAGACCAAGTATTCAAGGGCTGGACTGCCCAGGCACCAGTCACCTACTAACCAGGTCTCATATCTGCTACCTCAGGTTCTCTTGGCAGCACCTACGCCCAGGGCCCTTGCCCACTTATTTTTGCATTAGCTTCCATGGCACAAGCCCACACTGTCTTGCCTCATGCCCACAGCACATGCCTCTTTTCTCCAGCTATTGTTGCTGTACATAGAAAATCCAGCGATCTTCTTAATGGTCAAGTGTTTGCACCCTGGACGTATGGCGCTAAGATTCTGTGAAGAGCTAACACGCTGTGGGGTAAATCTTTGACCGATGGGAAATGAGGGTTGTCAAATAATTCTTCTCTTTTATCCCTCAGATAGACTTTACTGAAATGCAGTTCATATGGCCTCTCAGAAAATGGCTCTGTGGGGTAGAGCATTCACTGTGGACACAAAGGTGGCCAGTCCTGTAAGGCACTTCCTGTCCCTGCCTCCCTCCTTCTCTGTCTCATTTTCTATCTTCCCTGGGATTGCACTCCCTAACTATGTATTCAAAACAAGCTTTTGCTGGCTCCATTTTCTACAGAATCTTGGCTAAAATAACCCAATATTTAAAAATAGATGATTTTTTTTCCGATCATCCTCATAGATTTCAAGCTCAGCCTCTCATTTGCCCCCTAAATTAAAAATGTACCACAATCAAGTTGAATCTCAGCTTTATGTTGAAGATTTAAATATAGAAAATAATTTAGGGGACAGTCTGGGTACCAAGGTAGTATTTTTGGGGTCCAGATCCCATAGGAGGCCACTTTGCAAAAGCTCCTCACGTTCAGCCTAGATGAACTTCTGCGCAGTGTCACACACACCCTTTCAGCGGCACGTAGTTTTTATATGTGTGTTCCCAGTGTTTGGAATACCCTTAAGTATTGACAAGATTTCTTTTCCAGTCTTGTACACACATGAATTTTGACTAATTTCTCTTGGGGTTCCTGATGGCTCCCCAACCCCTACCTCAGAGACTTTGACCTTCGAAATTATATTTGCCTTTGGAATCCACATCTTGACAATCTTGTTTCTATTCATCAAATATTAATCTAATCTGGACAGTGACAGATGTCATCACCAGAAGACACAATGTGTCAGAGCCTCTTAATCTTTTCTAGTCCTTCGGATAACAAATCTGTAAGTAAGTGTATCAACTACTACTTCCCCTCCTCATTAACTTCTATTTTCCCAAGAGTATTGGTGAGAAATAATAAACTAAAGTTTGTTATACTGTTTTTGTTCGTTTGTTTGTTTTTTGTTTTTTAAATATAGGTCCTTCCTGTCATAGAGAAGTGAAGTTAGAGTTAAGGTAAAAGCTGCTTATGGTTAAAGAAATTTTCCATACCTGCGGCATATCAGTTAATGTAGGCAAAGCTATCCTCACCATAAATTCTTGTATCGAGGCTGTAACAGGGCTTCTGCAGTTCCAGTTACTTTTAAAGCCATTGCACAATTAGAATGCATTTGACTGAAGTCCAAATAATACTCTCTTTTTTTGCCTTATCTTACACATTTTGCAGTCCAAATATCAACATCAATGATGTATCAACAGATCTGAATTTAGGGAGAGAATCAACATTTCCTTTCCAAATAATGGGAATTAACAAAGACATTGTTTTCTTCAACGAATATTTGAACTAAATGGCTTCTTTCTCTCCAGTATGTTAATGTTCCAAGTTTCTGCTAGAAATCATTTATCTCCCAATAGCAATTTCTGCCTATTTACAGAAATAATCAGATACAGAAAGAGTTTAATTATGCTTATATGAAAACAAAACTCTGGTAATCAGTCCAAGAATTCAAGGAGTGTTATGGCAAAATGCTAAAAACAAAAACAAAAACAAAACATGGTTGGCTCAAGTTAATAGCTCAATTCCAAAAACTGAGAGGAAGAGACTTTTAAAAGTCAGCCCCAAAGCCCCATCCTCAGAGAGCTGCTGCCGGGAAGCCAGGCATCAGGCTAAGCGTGAAGCAGGTGGATTTCCTTACCTCCAAAGTGGGTAGCAGCACCTATTCCAGATTAGGCTATTGTGAGGATTACATAAAATTCAAAAATGCTGAGCAATGATCACAGAGCCTGGCACAAAGTAATTCTACAATAAATTATAATTATTTTATCATTATCGTTGTGGGAAAATCGCATGTGCTCCCGATGTTTTTATTTCGGATAACGTCATTATTGCTAAGTACCCTTCGCTGCCCCTCGCCATGCAGGTTTAGGCCTCTTTGCCTCAGGTTCTCTGTTTATATGGAAATAAGACAGATTATTTCATTTCAGTTTTTTAAAGAAAGCAACTAAAGCTAAATGTTTTGACTTAAGCCATCTTGATGGGCCAAAGTGAAAATATACTAGCACTTTAACAATATATGCTAATCCAGTATTTCTCAATGAGGAAAGTATTTCCCTATCTGGAAAGAAAATTCTGGAAACTTATAGGCACATTTTTGGTTGTTTCGATGACAGAGAAATACTATGGGTAGCAATGTGGGACTGGCACTACAAAAAATTGTCCCACATTCCTTTGAATTGAACATTCTCCAGACATTCACATGGATAAGAAAAATATAAATTATACCTGCTTACAAATATCTGAGCCTGGGCACTGTTGCTATTTTATGTATAAATACAAAATACATATGAACATACTGCTTTAAAAACTCAGAGGCACAGACCAGAGATTATTTACCAACTGGAATGGGAAGATTTTATTATTTTTAACAATTAATATGTCTGTATTGGAACGAGCCATCTATCATCCCTGCAAATGTGCCTTTTTTTTTTTTAATTGAAGTGACAATGAATCAAGATTAACCGAACATTTTATAAGAAATACATTAATAGAGTTATCATCCTTGTAAGAGTTGAAAGAGAAGTCTGAAAATTATAAATATCGCCACTAGGAGTCTTTTTTTTTTTCTTTTTAACCTTCTAATGAGAAAGATCATCAAATAACACAAATGATCAAGGATGGGGTAAGGCACCCAATGCTGAAGAAAGGTGATCTTACTGGGTGTCTAATAGGCTTTTTAGTGTGACAAAAGGAAAAAAAATCTAAATGAAATAATATATATTCCTCCATTAAAAAAATGATACTGTTGTAAGAATAACTAATAAGATGGTGAAAGATGGCAAATTCAGCCTTGTAATCAATAACAGTCAAATGAACATGTATCCTGCATGACAAGGAGGCCTATACTTCTGTAACAGTTTTAAGAAAAGAAATAGAAGTGATTTTTTTAAAACTACTGACTATGGATATAAAAGTTGCAAAAGGTAAAAATGCAACTCCAATTAATCAGCAATAGAGTATTAAAAAATAAACTGAGGCATAGTAAACATTTTAAGTGCTTATTTGAGCAAAAATTCGAATGAGTTGATCCTCCAGAGGAAATCATTTGAGTGTTTTTGGTTTAATATTTGATGCTATTGTTGAATACTATTGTTGATTTTTATTCTACCAAATAAAAAATTAAGCAATAAAACTAAAATATAATGAAATTACATGAACCCTTCTAAAATATATTTAAAAGCTTAAATGAAATTCTTCTTAAGCTGGAAGGAAATGAGATTATTTAAGTAAAAGAAAGCTTAATGAGAGTTAATAGAATTTTACATAAATTTAAAGTAAACTTGCCCACAGAATTTCCAGAGCTCCCGTTTTCACTGCAATTAGAAAAATGATCATCTTAACCTATTGATTTGAAAATATACTATTCCCAGCTGAAAGCTGTTAAAATGACTTGATGATGACATTTAAAGATCTATATTATCTTTATAATAGCATTTTCTGGGACTTACTCATTTTAAAAATGAAATGGAACATGTTAGCAAGTATTTCAGGAAGAATTAACTGAGCTAAAAATTGACTTTGAGAGTAAAGCATGATTTAACTATGGTAACTACAAAAGAATTGGATCCATTAAGACTCTTATGCTTATTTCTTTGGAAAGATCTAAGTTACTTATTTATAGCATTTCCAATTATGTACTTGGTTGAAAAAGGTTTCACTGAAAAAGTGAAGATGTTTTAAAATATCAGAACAACAGTGCATATAACAGAGAGATAGGAGACTTCATTTTTTAGAGATTTACAACAAAATATTAAATTAGCAGATACACTGGGATTTCGTGAGTTTCGTTGATAAGTGTCTTTAAAATATTTCAGAGTATTGTCATACTCTAAAATTTTTGAAGCGTAATGATAAGCAACCTAAGTTTGTGAAAACTACATTTTGAAATTATCCTTGTGTTGTCTGCTGTTTTTCATTCTTACTGATAGTGTGGCCAGAAGTCCAGGCCATATTGCTTCTCTAATGAGTTCATGCTTCCATTTCCTTTCCGATCCATCCTTCTTCCCCAATACTCAGCTAAGGTTATGGTCTTTGGAGCTTTTTTCTTTTTCTACTTATAAATACTCCAATATGTTTCTCTGATAAACACATTTTAAACAAAATAACCAATACTCCATTATCACACCTAATACTGTGACTAAATGTTACTTGGCCAAATTTGATAATTTTTACTCAAATATTCTGTAATGCTATGGGTTTATTTTGCTATTTTTCCAATTTACCCTTACTCCTGGGGTACAGCCCCTTCTGACATCCTTACTGGAAGTTCAGGTGTTCCTGAGGCTCCTACTCCTTGGTGGACCCTGAAATCCTCGTTTTTATCTCCCCACCCTTGTGAGGTAGCTCCAAGCTCTAACTCAGATTTCTAGCTTGTTAGCAGCAGCTGTTTAGTGTCGCTTACAAATCCACTAATATTAATATTTTCAGAGGGAAGGTACTCACTTCAGTGCACTTCTCTTCTCTCAATTTCTGAATGCCTGGGTAGTAATCTAATGTCTTAAAACCAATGTTTATTTCTTTTGCCTAGCATTTCTAGATGTATTCAGTGCAAGCGTTTGTCTTCAATTAATGGCTCTATTATTGCCAGAAGCCAAGATCAGTCCTGTTGTCTTAGGTGTTACTGTTTAGCTTAGAAAAATTCAGGATGGAGTCATCCTTTCTCTAACTTATCTAACAGGAATGTGCACTACAGATATGCTCCATCACAGAGCTGTTCCTCAGCTCAGCCTGCTTATCTCAGTGCATTGAGCATCATTTGAACACCCATTTTCTGAAATAGGGTTCAGTATATCAGGCATTCGTGGTGATGGTATGTTTCTATTTAGGGCCTAATTGAAGATCCCATCTTGCCATTTGATATTAAGATTTAATAATAAATTATACTGTTGAAATATCTCAGGAAGCTCAAAGGCTCTCAAAGATTCTACTCTCTCACGTTCAGAGCTATCATAACTTTAATGATAATAATATATTTCTAATTTGAAATTGCATTCTCATCCATTTTTACATTAATTTCTTATAGGGTTAATGAGACACAAAGAGATTAAATTTTCTGGCCACAAGGCTAATGAGATCTAGAAATACAATCTGTTTTCATATATAAACTATGTTTTCCACAATACTCAACTATATTTTTTCAACTGAAAATATAGTATATTAGGTGGTCTCTGAAAGATCTTTCATTTTGATAAAGCCAAATAAGAGATCTATAATGTTTAAGGGCAGTCACTTCAAGAGGCATCGTCTGCAAAGTGGCCTCGTGGTCCTCACACTCAGCTCTGTTCCTTTTGTAATTCTTACCCCGGCTTCTAGCTAGGCTTCCTCAGCTCAGATGTTATTAACATTCCAGCACATACAAGTGGAAAGTGGTGAATCCCATTCACATAGCATCAGTCTCCCAAAGCTATTTCCAAACATCTGATTCTCTCAGGAGTGCTCCACACTTTCTTAAGCGATTTAACTGCCTTTGGCCATAAGTTTGAAATGGAAGTAAAACCCCAAGTGGGGCAATATGAACCCTGCTTGATGCCCCCTATTCCTTTGAGTGCACTCCAGTGGTCTACACAGATGCCTTTGCCTCTTGCGAGGATCATGTACACTTAGCCTGGCATTTTCCTGACAAATCAGGATCTGTCTCTAAACAAGCAGCATCCATAAAGACTGAATACCTCTATCTGGGCTTCCAAGCCGGTTCTCCCAACATGCACATCTGCATGAAAATGAGCTGTGAGTTCTCACCCCAAGCACTGCTGTTTGGTGGCACAGAGCTTTAACATACAAAGAACAGCCTCATGAATCCTTTTTGCATAAGCATGAGTTTCTGTCCCACTAGGTGCTCACGTGTATGTGCCAGTACGAAAAGGCCCCCTTTAGTTCACTCTGACACTGATTTTTGGAAGGAAAGTAGGGCATGCCCAGCACTCTTAATGTTGATTGACACTTTCTTCCCCACCTCACCCCTGCCCCAAAATTTCCTCTTTGGTCTCTTTGCTCTGTCACTACCTACATGTGATAATTGGTTAGTGAGTAACCAAAACTGCTAAAGGCAAATGATCAAATATATAATTGAACTCCTAACATTAAGCCTTCAAAAACTAAGGAACTGTTTTTATTCCTGCCACCCTCATTGCCATCAGGTTCAGGAAAAAAAGAGTAAAAAAAAGATTAGCTATGGATTAGCAGACTTTGTGAATCAACATGGTCCCTTGGGGCATATAAAAAAGAAAAGCTTTTAATAAGGGATTAGTATTTCGATGCTTTTTTGAGAAAGTTTAATTTTCACTTATATCAAGCTGTTCAATTACAAGGATGGAGGTGGTAACAAGAAGGAAACTTATGTACGAAATCCCTTGAAATTAAAAAAAATTTTGAATTATAGATATTCCAAAAGAATTTTGATATTTTGTAGAGAGAGGACTATACCTCTAAAAAAAAGAATGTGGATTCATACCAATAGTGGGGAAAAGGCAGTTATATGTGGAGAAAAAAGTATCGAATCCAGTCTTTCTTAAATTTAAATGTGCAATTATTTAGTGTAAGAGATTTCTATCAGTTTCTTGCAGATGTTTCCTGTATCCTAATAGTCCATTTATCCATGAATAAAAAAGATTTGCTCTTTCTCATTATTTCTGCTGATCAAATTGAACATTTTTCTTAAGAAACAACTGATGTCTTTAATACTACCTCCATCTCGTAGGAAGTAAAAACCAACATGTTTCCAAACAAAATTTCTTTTTCCTAATTTTTTTAGATTAGTTTACCTCCTGCTCTCAGTTAAAATCAAGAATTCCAGTCTCATGAACATCCCCCAGCACAAAAGCAGAAGACATTCTATTGAATTCCCTGAATATAGAAAGAATAATTATCCACACATAAAGTTTGATTTGAAAAATTCTAGAATTTCTGACAGTAACATTTATTGGGACATTTTCAATGCGTGTTTATTACAAAGTACAATGAGGTTTATAGAACAGCTTATAAAGTTGATTCTTTTCCCAGTAGAATTTTAGAATCGCAAAGAAACTCAGAGTGACAAAAAAACTAATATTCTGTCCTTCTACATATAAAAAATTATAAATTTTTAAATAATTTATAAACTCTCAAAAGAAAGCACTCAAAAATTTTTGACAAATATAATATTTTCTGCACTGCTAAAAATTTATGGTAGAAATGAACTATTTGTTTTAATCTGTTTTTTCTTAACTTTCACAATACACACACACAAAAAAAGAGTAATGACAAACATCGATGAAAATTTTATAACATTGATTTGGGATGTGTACTTTTTGTTTTTATGCTTCATGTAAAATGGTGACTGTTACAAAACTGTAGAAAATCAAACCCAAGCTATGTTTCTTTCATTAAGTCTTTTCTCCATAAAACATAGGGGTTCTGAAGATACTGAGAGCAAGTTTACATGATATCGTGTATTGACTGTTATCCCATTCATGTAAAATTGGATAAGGCTCTCTCTACACATACACAGGCTGAGTCATAAATCTGAGATTGTGATCATCAAAGTAGAAAACAATGGTTTTCTCTGGTGGAAAGATGAGGAATGAATTCTACTCAAAACTTCATGTTTTTCTTATTTGAGTAGCTTTCCAAGAAAGACAAATTATTTTTATCAATAGTCAAAGCACGGATTAGATCTCCCAAACTAAAAATTTTGCTCCTTGATTCATTACCGTGGTTCCCAATTTGAAACAAGGCCTCCTGAGCGCCTCAGACAGCTGGATTCAGCTTCTTGCACATAGTAGGCCATTGCTCCCAAAAGCACCCCTAGGGCAGGAACTGGAATTACCTCCTCTGGAGCTTTTTAGTCAGCAACACCTGTTTGCAGGAATCTATCAGATGTCACCAGATTCTCTGACCTTATCCCACCCAGCTGACAACATACCATGCAGCGATGTTCGGTTTTTAAAATTCAATATATCTGGGGTGGAGCCTGGATGTCTGCATTTTCAATATGATTATCAAATGATAAAACACACCAGTTTCAGAGTATCTGGACTCAGTATATTTCAGTGAATATTCTCTGAAATAAAATGGAGCCTTCTGTGCTCTGTCCATTAGTTTGTCTCATCAGTCTTAGTAACCAATGAATAACTTTAGCATCCTGAGATTAATCTTCGATGAAGTGGTGAACCAGAACCATTTGAGAACAATCTGTCTTTGAAACCAGGCCTGACCATTAAGAAATGGATCCCTCTCCAGCATGTTTACAAGTGTCCCTGTAAAAGTTACTTCAGGTTCTCTCTCTAGCTCAAGAAGAGGCCTAACAGCATTAAAATCTTCTGGTCAAGAATCCAGGGTTTGGAGTTGACAGAGTGCTTTCAAATTTTGGCTTCATCGCTAACCTCCTTGGCCTTTAGTAAGCCTCAACTGCTTTATCTATGAAAAAGAATACCTACTTCATAAGATTTTTAAAATTTCTATTTATTAATGGCTGTGTTGAGATATAACTCACAGAGCCTACAACTCACACATTTAAAGAATACAATTCAGTGTTTTTTAGTATCTTCGCAGGGTGTGCAGCCATCACCACTATCTATTTTCAGAGCATTTTCATCACCCTGGAAAAGAACTCAATACCCATTAACCCACACTACATCTGCCTTTCTTCCCCAGGCCCTGGTAACTACTCATCTACTTTCTTTCTCTATAGAATTCCCTATCTGGGACATTTCGTATAAATGGAATCATACATTATCTGGCCTTTTATGACTACTTTCTTTCATTTAGTACGTAGAATGTGCCAATATTTATTCCTTATTGCTGAATACTATTCCATTGTATGATTATGCCGCATTTTGTTTGTCCATTCATCAGCTGATGGACACTTGTGTTGTTTCCAACTTTGGGCTACTGTGAATAGTTCTGCCATGAACATTCACGTACAAGTTTTCTGTGGGCACAGATTTTCATTTCTCGTGGGCATATACCTACAAGCGGGATTGCTGGGTCAGATGGTAACTCTATGTTTAACACTTTGATGATCTGCCAGACTGTTTTCCAAGCAGCTGTACCATTTTGCATTCCCACCAGCAGTGTAGGAGGGTTCTAATTTCTCCATGTCTTTGTATCTTTGATTAAAGCCATTCTAGTGAATATGAAGTGGTATCTCATTTCGGTTTTCATTTGCATTTCCCTAATGACTAATGGTGTTGAGCATCTTTTCACGTGCTATTGTATACTTGTTTATCTTCTTCAGATGAATGTTCAGACCCTTTGTCTATTTTTAATTGAGTAATTTGTCTTTTTATTAAAGGGTTATAAGTATTCTTTGTATATTCTGGACACAAGTCTCTTAGTAAATATATGATTTGCAAATATTTTCTCCCTGCAGGTTGTCTTTTCACTTTCTTGATAGTGTCCTTTGAAACAAAACATTTAATTTTGACGAAACCCAATTTATCTATTTTTTTTCCTTTGGTTCCTTGTGTTTTGGATACAGTTGCCTAATCCAAGGTCATGAAGATTTACTCCTATGTCCTATAGAATTTCAGTGAAGATGAACTGATATAATGTATGTAAGTTCTGGACATGTAAATAACAGCAGAAAGTAATTATCATAATTGATATTGTCATTTAGAAAGTTCTGGGCTTGACCTTCTACCCTTAACTGATTTCTCTAGTTTTCATCCAGGGCCTCTCTCCTGGATTTTCTTCTTGGTTGGACTATCTGGCTTTGATTTCAGACTCTTCTTGATACACTGCATCTGGAAACCATGTGACCTTTAGTTTGCAGTAAGTGAGCTGACCCTTGCTTAAGCCAGGTTCTGGACTGTCCAGAAGGGGGCATCAGACAACCAGGAAAGAACCCTCTGGAAAAAGCCTTAATTGAACAATATCTACCATTCACAGAGCACCTGCTGTGTGTCATCCTCTTTACATTATCTCTAGCTATTGGAATAACTGTGGGCATTAAGTATTATCATCCCAATATTATAAATGAGCCGACAGAGTTCGGGGAAGTTTAGTAACTTTCTCAACATGTCTCAGTTTAGCGATTGATGAACTGAGATTTGCCCGACTATGAAGCCTGTTGTCTTCTTTGATGCCACCAAGTCTCAGTCTCATGGGGTAACAAGAAATCTTGAAGCAACATTAGAATTTCCTTTTTTTTTTTTTTAATAGTTCTAAACAGCATTAAATTTTTAACAAGAACATGCTAGGAAACTCAGGAGTCATTGACAAAATTGGAAATCAAGTTCACCCATCTCAAGGACTTGCCATACAAATTGGAATGCAAAACACAAACAAGCCACATACCCATAAGACAGTTATAAAGTGATAATTCCTCAGTAAAATCAATGTTTTCTCTTCTGGACTGGTTTATGATATTTGTTATAGTTAAACACTGGCTTAACTTTTAAGAACCCGAACCTCATCAGTTTCTCTAAATCACTATGCTTACAATTTGAATATCCATACAGGGAACAGTTAGTACTTTCTCAAAATGTTGTCTGGGATCATCTGCAGCTGAATCCCCTGGTATGCATATTACAGTGCAGATTTCAGAGCTGCTCCCCACATTTACGGAAACTCAGCCCTGGTGCCGTGCCCATTATGTTGCATTCACAGCCAGCTCTTCACTCAAAAGCAAGTAAGAAAGTTCTTCCCTCACCATTGGAGGCCATGTTTTGCCTCTAGGAAAACAGCATCTTCTTCTTAAATTCTCTTTTACTATGAGTCCTAAACATTATAAAACAAGTTTATAAAGCCTGTAAAATTTAAAATGTTTGGTGCATAGTGATGATGATAATAATATTTTCATAGCAATTATCAAGTGCCAGGTTCTATTCTAAGTTCTTTACCTACGTATTAATGCACTGAATCCTTGCAATCATCTCATATTGTTGATACTATTAACTTCAAACTCATTACACAGATGAAGAAACAGAGGCCCAAGGTCAAGGTCATGTAGCTTGAAATTGATAACAGCCAAAAGCTGAACACACAGACAACCTGACTTCAGTCTAAGCTCTTGAACATTCTAATTCTTCATCTTGAAAAATGATTTAAAGCCCAAATTGGAAAAACAAACTCCTATGCCCATCCACAGGGAACTGAGTAAAGAAATTATGATTTCCCCAAACAATGAAACACAGTGGTGGAAAAGTATAAAGAAGTTGTCACTAAGCTGAAAGGCAAATGCAGATGTGTATAAGATGCTGCCTTTATGTTTTTTTAATTCCTTTTTTTTAAAATTTGATTTTCATTAGATTTTTATGTATTGGGAGTTTAGCTTTTGCTTGTTACAATTTTCCCATTTGTCATTTGATTTTTGGTACAATTTGCCATGCAAAAATTATTTTTTTTATGTACTTAAATTAACTTTTCATTTTATGGCTTTTGGCTTTTACACCATCATTAGAAAGACCTTCCCCATTTCAAAAATACAAAATAGTTCTCCCAATATTTTCTTCTGGTGGTTTTAGGGTTATTTTTAAAAATGGGATTTTAAATGTATTTTAAGTTTATCATGACATGTAGGTGAGGTATAAATGAGCTTACCATTTTCACAACACCCATTATTAAATTGCCCTCTTTATCATAAAGTGAATTCTCTTTTGTATTTTGGATTATATCTGGACTTACCATAACCCTTTGGGGACCATGTTTTTGATTTACAAGGCAGCCAGAGGCTATTGCCTTTGTACTCAAATATTACTTCAGTCCTGGAGATAAATTTCTGGCCTGTTTAATGTACCACGCTATTTCAAATATCCCTCATTATCCTGAGTTAATGAAATAACGAACAGTGGTTTTATAGTCTTGGCTTCGGAAGCAAACATCTAGAAAAACACTGCCCCTGTAAAAATATTGTGCCACTCACCTGATGAGCTTTTCAAACTCATATCATTCTGTCCTCTTGACTCTACAGGTACCCTTTGGCAAACAGCAGCCATGAAGGCTGGGTTAAATTCACATTGTGTGCAGCCCCAAAGAGAACGCATACTATTCTGGCAATTCACATCTCATTGACATTGTGTGAAAGTGCAGAATCAATCAAACGTTCCAGACTCCTAACTTTGCATGTCTGCTGTTGGCTCTCAAGATCTGCCCATATTCCCCAAAACCATGACAAAATGGCAGATTGACTCAGGAGTAGGGTGTCACAGCGGCTATTGCAAACAAAGTGATTTTTCATATCATAAAGCTCCCACATGGGCTACTCTGACCCAAAGTCCCTTTAAACCCCTAGAAAGCCTGTTTGAATTGTTAGACCTGAGTTTTTCAACTTTGCAGACTCCATTTAAGACTACTCCTAACCCCCCCGCCTGCTCCCCCCCTCACCCCGCCGCTACCCCGCCACCCTCCAGTCTCAAGTTACTAGCACACAGTGGGATAGATAAGGCAGTAGGAGTGCTGGGCCTCAGGATCTGCATATAATTTGGCCAATGCTCTTGGCTCAATCCCTGCCCAGTGATAAGCTCCAATAACCACAGCTGGAATGTGTGTGCACGCTCTCTAGGCCTGAACAGCTGGGAGGAAGGGGGCGAATCGCAAATTAAATTTGGAGGTGTAAAATGCTGTGGGAAGAAAATAAACCAAGATGGCTAAAACAGGTGCCAAAGTCGTGTTTGTTCCCAGCTCCATCACAATTTCATTTCTTTGTGTATGATCAGCAGCTAAGCTGCATTAGGGAAAATGTCATGCTTCTTTAACCTTTTGATGTCCTGAAGAGAGAAAGAACACCTGTTCCTGAAAGAGTAGTGGGCTCTGTTCCCCAGCAACTGCATATGCTCAATTATTCCACATTGTGTATGGATTGAAAGATTGTATCTTTTAGAAATCAACCTCTTCAAAGACTAGCCAAACAGTACAACCATCTCTTTGCTGTAATTTTACAATTTATTGTCTGAGGATTCTCTCTTATTAAGCCTGAACATTTTATTAGAAGGACCTTAGGAAGTTGAAAGCTTGCATCACAATAGTACTAATTGGTCTATATTGCCTAAAGCATCTCCCAGGAGCCCCTTGATGATTCATTAATTCTAAGTGGGAAACCCAAAGGGTGACCTTTCTAGAGAACAGCTACATAGCCACATAACCCCATTGTGCAATGAGCTTTGACTGCACAGCCTGTAGGTCAATATTGAGTTGCAATAGAGCCACTGGTGACTAGTCCTCTGGCTCCACTCACTCTTGCCAGGGGTTCCACACATGCCTCAGATTCTGCCTGAACTGTACTAGGAGGCAGCTCATCTGTTCCTTGGCCTGGTCTTCTTGGCTACCCTTTAGCTTTCAACCTTTTCTGCCTGCTCTGGATCACTGTGTTGATCTGACTGATACTTGCAGAAGGTAACACCACAGCTGCCAAGGGCCTCACTGTCACATCTCTATGTCCGGATTGCGAACCCCTGAGTTCCACGCTGAGGGGCTGTCTCGAAGTGCTGGCACCTAAGTTCCTTGCACCTTGTACTCTCAGGATCCTGACTTAATTCATTTTTCCTGATGCTTCATTAGCCTTCACTTTCAGACTTAAAAGTAGAAAGAGGACTTGAGGACCATCTAAATGAGTGACAGACATTCCACTCTTCCCTAAAGCCTACCATTCTTGAAACCCCTAGCCTTAGAAAAAGTTCTAAGAAACCAGGACAAACTTTTGTAAGCCTCCTGATATGAGATTAAAAGCAACATTGACAAAAAACAACTTTGAAAATCTTGTTTCTTCCTGAAATTGGCATTCTGAATATAGGCATGGAACAATAGTTCTATCTCTGGTAAATATTGGAAGTCACCTGAATTTCCTTCCAAATCATTGGAGGGGAGGAAGAATTGATAACTCAAAGGAAATGGTCTGCATCAACTATCATATCATGAATTGCTATGCAGCATTGATAATATCTTACATTTCCTATGTCCACCCCATTTTTCAAGGAGTCATCCTCTTCATAGTATTACATATTCAGGGCTTTCAAATCCATAAACCAGTTGACTATATGCTCAGACCTCCTAGGCTGTGGGTTTTCTTGCTCTGCGAGTTTGTCCCCATTGTGATTCATAATCGAGTCTCTTTGCTTTCAAGCTTTGCTTTGTACCCCATAGCACTTTCCTCACTATCTAGAGGCAAGAGGGGTAGTGATTGAGAGTGACTTGGAATTCTGGCTCCACCAAGTCTTAACTTTGTGACCTTGCACAGGTTATGTACCTGACCCTGATGAGTCACTGTAGCTACAGAATGGGGATGATAATTATAATAACAACAATAATAATACATCATGGAGATTTTTCAAGGATTACATGAAGCGAAATATGTAAAGCACTTCAAATATCAGGCATTCTTTAAATGTCAGCTAGGATTATTATTATTCAAGAGAAGGTCTGCCATTAGCCCTCAATAAAGAGCAGTCTCTTCAATTATGCTCTGAAGGGCCACTCTAAGGTACAGAGTTAGAGAATGTAATCTAAAAATACGTTTTTTTTTAAATAAGTTATAAACTGGCTCTTGATAAATTTATCTCCATGACTACACCTCGATGGAAATAAATTAAATGACTCCGTAATTTGAAGACTCTATCACTGTACCCTTCATAGCACCGAGATGTGAGCAGGGCTCTAAGTACCAGTCGGCAGATGGACAGAACGAACGGAATCACTCATTCCTTTACCACTTACTATTTTATGTTGTTCTAGCCACATAAAAAAAATCCCCCACAGTAATTTGTATGCTCAATAATAATTCAAGACATAGAAATCACTCTGCAAAAGAATGTGTGGACATCATCTAAAAAGCCTAACTCCTAACAGGTGAAAAATCTCTCAAGAAAAACAAATGACTTAGGCCAACAGGAAAATAACTCCCTACAGAAGGCACAGAGGAAGAGCCAGGGCCCAGAGCTCTGCGGCCCTCGGGTCCATCAGAGCTGTGTTTGCCAATGATTCACAGCTTCCCGAAATGTGCTCCGCTCTGCAGAGCCCCCAGTGCACAAAAGCTGTTCTGCTGAAGCTGTAGAATTTGTCTAGGTTCTATCTCTAAGCCACATTCTTGGTTACATGGGTCCCAAATAATTACCCTGTGACTCCGAGGTTTTGCAGAGATTTTGGAAAGCCCCCTGGAATGCTGCCCTCAGAATTGTTATTCCTTTATGATGGTTTGGGCAATGGTATTTGACTAAGCTTCTAATCCTGTCACTTCCTAGGACACATTCTCTTCCAGAGGGTTTTTTGGAGTCCCTCTTTACTCAGTCATATGTGCCTGAAAGCATCTGAATTTGAGAATGAGCACAGCTGAGGCTCAAGCTGGCCCCTGCCCCAGAATGATTTTGCCAATGACCAGAGTCACAGAGCCAGTGGGTTACAGAACTATTACTTTAGCCACAAGAGTCTCAATCCAAATGTTCTATTTTTGTTTTTCCTCACTGCACACTGCCTGCTTCCGTGAAACAGTGCAAGTCAATTACAAGTAGGAGCAGTAGTCAGGAAGGGACAAGGCTCACTACAGCTAATAAAGGATTCTCTTTCCCCACAATTACCCTTCAGCAGAGGGGACTAATTAGTAAATGCCTTAAAAACCGTTTTCTATGTACCGACCTCAGACAAGTGTAGTTTTGGTGAGATGTGGGATTCTGTTGTAATAGGAACGCAGACCTGGTGTCTAATCTTCAGTATGAAGAACATGATTGCAGGTATCATTTATTTCTACCTAATTCTGCCTCATAGCTGAAATGGAAATAACTCTCCTCCAAACTCACATGGTCACCCAGACGGTGTCCTTCTATACAATCAGAGATGAGCTTATGCAGAATATTTCTGTGATTTAGGAGTATGAAAATTATCTTGATTTCCTTCTCCCAAAGCATGATTTTGCCTTTCCTATTTTGCCCTTTTTTGTCCCCTGCCTTGCACAGATGTCTGCCATATGTGGGATGTTGGCCATGCCTGTGACATTTCTCAGAACTCTCCTTGCCCTGCTGAGAGGCTCAGCGGTAGGTGTCCATGCTCCATCCCATGAGGCGCTGCCATAGATGACGGGACAAAGAATGGCTCCTAGTCCGGGCCGACTTCTGAGGTGGTCTGTCCTGAAATCTGCACCCAACAGAAGTGCCCTAAACTGATGCTGGTTGTATGAATCAACAGAATTCTCTTCTCAACAGAAGTGCCCTAAACTGATGCTGGTTGTATGAATCAACGGAATTCTCTCTCCTGAACTAAACGGAAAGAGAAAAAAAGGTGAAAACAAATCCCAGCAATGCAGTGCACTATCAGCTGAGCTAATATATGGCTAAGTGGAGTCCCAGAAGAAGAAAACAAGAAATAAAATGTTTATGAAGATAATTTTCCAAAATTAAAATACATAAAGTGACAGATCTAAGAAGCTCAGATAACCATTCCAAACAAGACAAAAATAATACATATGTGCGTAGGCATGTGCGCGCGCACGCGCACAGACGCACGCGCACACACACACACACACACACCTAGACGCAACACAGGCAAGACAAAAATAATACATATGTGCATAAGCATGTGCGCGCGCACGCGCGCGCGCGCACACACACACACACACACACACACACACACACACACACCTAGACGCAACACAGTCAAACTGCTGTGAACAAAGATAAAGAAAATAATCTTGACGTCAGCCAGAAAAACAAAAGATGCAAGGTGTATAAAGAAACGAAGAATTACATCAGACTTGCAGAAAACCACACAAGACCGACAACAGAGCGACATATTTTTAAAGATCATTAATAGACTTTGTGTTAATAACTTGATTTACAGAATTGAGAGTACATACAGATCCATATACTTACCCTATTAATAACGAATGTATTAATAATTACAGTATTAACTCTAGTCAGTAGTTTACGTTAAGATTTACTCTTTGTATTGTGCTGTTATGTTGTACTTTATAGTCCATTGTACTGATTCTCTTAGTGGGCATCAGTTCTATGGGTTTTGACACATGCCTAGTGACATGTACCTACTACTTATTTTATAAAGAATAGTTATCCCGACCCTAAAAATCCCCTTTGCCTTACCCAAACCCTAGGCAACCACTTGGAGTCGTATAATTAAAATACTAGGGGGAAAAAAGCAGTCAACCCAGAATTCTATGCGCAGTGGACAAACTGTTCAAAAATGAAGGTGAAATAAAAACTTTTGTAGACAACAAAAACTGAGAGAACCCAATGACAGCAGATGTGTACCACAAAGAATGTTAAATTAAACAATTTTCAGGTAGGAGTATTATTACCAGATGCAAACTTGGATTTGCACAAAGAAATGAAAAGCATTATAAATGGTAAAGATGAACATAAATAAGATACTTTTTCTTGTTTTTAATCACTTTAAGAGATATTGACTAACATAAAATAATTAACAGTTTACTGTAGGGTTTATAATATATGTAAAAATAAAATGTACAACAATAAAACAATAGAGGGAGGAATCGGAAATACACTGTCATACGATTCTTACACCATAAAGCAGTATAACATTGTTTTAAGGCAGCTGTGACAAGTTGAAGTTATTATATTTTAAACCTTAGAGGAAACCATTAACTTTTTAAAAAGAAGTGACGCTAAACTCCGCTAGAGATATAAAATGGAATCATAAGACACAATATAAAGAAAAGGAAAAGGGAATAAAGAACAAATGAGAATAGAAAACAACTAGCAAAAGGTAAATTTAAATTTGATCCTATTATATAATTAAATATAAATGATTTAAATACCAAAAATAAATATTAAAAACAAAAAAACAACAAAAAATCAACTATGTCTTGTCAACAAGAAACCCTCTTAAAAGAGAGTCAACACACTGCAGTCCACAGGCTCAATATGGCTGGCAGAGTTTTTTTAAGGCCTTTATTAATATCAGACAAACTGGACATCTGAACAAAGAATATTCGAAGAGATAAAGAGGAACATTAGGCCATAATAAATGGGTCAGTTCATTATATAGACATAAAAATCTTAAATATGTATGAATAAAGCTTCAAAACCATGAAGCAAAGCCTGACAGAACCGAAAGGAAGCACACAATCACAACTGTAACCGGAGATTTGAACATTCTTCTCTCAGTCATTGAGAGACAAAGCAGAAATATTAAATTGGTAAAGTTATAGGCCTCAATACCACAACTGATCAACTTGATCTAATTAGTAATGACCGAACACACCACTCAATAAAAGCAGAATATACATTCTTTCAAGTAAACATGAAAGATTCATCAAGACAGATCATGGGCATTCACTACAAGTCATATTTTGTGCCTCACTCTCCTCCCACTTATTTTTAAATTATTAAACAAACTACTGCACTAATCTAGGACAAAATAGAGAGTCCCGATAATAATAAAAAATAGTGTCTCTACTTGTAATCTTAGGACTAATAGACCCTTTTAAGTGCCTCCTCCACATATTCCCCCCAAATGCACACGCATACACATAAACACATACACATAACACACACACACACACACACACACACACACAACTTTGCTTCATAATGATGTCTGGAGTCCCAGAGGAATTTCAGATGATGTGGATGCCACTTGTTCTGTCTACTGTCACTGTCAGAACTGCTGGCACCAGAGTTACCAATTCACCAAAGTGAGACTACAAGATTCCTTCTTCCTATGATACAGTTCCCCAGACACAACTGAGTTAAAGGCACACAGTCTCCAACAAGACCGCCCTGACTCCTGATGCCGGCCACACTCAGGGGTCCCCAGGACACCTGTATTTTTGATTAACTGGCTACACATTCGGGGATTCCCACAACCTCCTTAGATTTGATCGTTTACTAAAACTACTCATAGAATTCCGGACAGCATGATAATTATGATTACAGTTTCATTATAAAGAATAAAAGTCAAGAGCAGAGACACATGAGGTCGAGGTGTGGGAGGTTCCACAATGCAGGGCTTCCCTGCCCTCATCCGGGGAATCAGGGTGGGATGTGCTCTCCAACCAGGAAGCTCCCCTGTGCTTTGATGTCCAGAGTTCTGATTAGGGTTTCATTACAGAGAGACGCGACTGACTGAACTCAGGCTCTAGTCCTCCTCTGCTGCCTAGAGGTCGGCTGGGTCAAAGTCCCAACACTTTAATCACATGGTTGATCTCTGTGCTGACCAGGTCCCATCCTAAGCCAACTCATCTCATTAACATAAATGTGGGTGGTTTAAGGGGCTCAGGCGTAGCAAAGACACTGCTACTACTCAGGAAAACCCGTGGATTTGGAGTCCACCTCCAAGGAACAGGGAGAGAGGCCAAATTCTTCATGCTACAACAACATTTAGAGCAGCTTTATTCATCATTACCAAAGTCTTGAAGTAACTCAAATATTCAACTGGTGAGTAGACAAAACAATTGGGTATATATCTACTGTGGAATATTATTAACAATAAAAAGGATGAGTTATTGACATATGCAATGAGATGAATTTCAAAAACAATGACAATATTTTTTCACGTAGGCATTATAAATGCAAGAACTATCTACACAGCATCGTCTTATGATTTGTAGCAGCAGAAGAATAAATTCTTTTTTCTAAAGTCATAATAATTTTATTTCGTTTAGGGTTTTGCAATCCCAGTGCTATTGACATTTTGGACCACACAGTTCATTACCGGGGGATGCTGTAGAATGATAAGCAGCACCCCTGGCCTCTACTTCTTAAGGTACGAATAGCAAATTTTCCAGTCTTGACAATAAAATTGACCCAAGTGTTCCATGAGGGGCAAACTCACCCTCAGTGGAAAATTACCAATCTAGTCAAACACCATTTTACATTTTCATAATCTTACATGTTTTCTGGAGGTAAAGATAACTTACTTGGATCATTAAATCAGTGTAGGAAATTTACGGCACTCAAATTAGGCTTTCCATAGAAAAACATATCTGAGTTCTGAAAAAACTAGAAACTTTATAATAGTATGGCAGTATTAATTTTCACTCTAGGGCAAAGACATCTAGTTGTTTTAAGTCAAAATTATCAAAACTGTCAGATTTGTCTACGTCTTCACTGTTTAGTAATATTATCTATTTTCTACATTTACATACCTAATAACATATCTGACAAGGTCTTAGCATTCTTCGTGTTCATTGATAAAACATGTATGCCTTTGTTTCTTGTATCCTAGCAGTCAAGGCCATTAACGAACGGCTAACTTCCTAGTCCACCTTCTTCGGCAAGTATTTGAGTTTCCTTTAAGAGTTAGCAAACCTGCCCATTTGATGTTTGTTTGTTTGTTTTTACTTTCTTTGAAAATCATTTGGTTCTTTTATTTTGTAAGTCCTACTTAGTCTATCTAGGCAATCAAAATAGGAGCTTCTATGTTATTGCAAATGTTACTATATTTTAATTTCAACTTCCAATTGTTCATTGCTGGCATATAGAAATACAATGTATTCATTTATATTGACCTTCCTGGCCTTGCTAAACTCATTTAAAGATTCTTTGGGAATTTTTGCATAAACAATCATATCTGTTAAGAAAGACAGTTTTAAATCTTCATTTCCAATAGGAGCTCCATTAGATTTAAGAGACTTTATAACCTAATTTATTATTATCTATGGAGATAAGCAGAGGCATACATATTTATTAACACATTTATAAAATACTTCATATTCATTAATAAAATAATTTTATCTAACTCTTAAGCAAGCTAGGGAACTCTAGGGGAGTTTAGTGCTGAGTTTCTTCCTATTTCAGTATCTACATGCATGTATTTTGTTTGCTTTTAACACAAAGCTCTTTTTCATATATTCACCTGGTTCATTGAGGTTTTTTTTTTTTTTTTTTTTAAAGAAATAAGAAAGAAAATCAGGCTACTCAGCAACCTTCAGCTTGCAGAGGAAGTCATGAAGCTCTCGCCAAGCCAGAAATAACCGTTCCCACTCACTCCACAGTTTCACGCAGCATACGTGCACACTCGTTGATATACTGTTATGAAAACCAGGAAAATTCTTAAGTTGCAACACTTATTCTAAAGCCACGAGACTAATTTCGACTTTTTCTCAAATCTTTGTATGCGTTCTCTCCTATTTGGTGGTAAATCGTTTTTTTGTTTTTGTTTTAATTAGATGTCTCCAGTAATGCATATAATCAGTTTTTACGCCTAATTAATTTGCGAAGTTGAGACAATGAAGTAGTGAATGACAGCCACAAATACAGTATTACAAATAGACCATTTGTACAAGGCTACTTTTCTTTTACAAGAAAAGGCTTATTTTTTTCTTTATACACACACACAAAGTAGCAGGTTCATTTTTAAAACTTCATCCATGAATCAAAAATAAAGAACAAAACTCACCAATTTGCCATAGCTGCTTTGAAAGGAGGGAGGTCAGAGACACAGAAGACACAGAGGGAGCCGCTTTCTTTCCAGCAGACATACTTTTTTCTTGAATGCTTTTTTTAGTTTGTAGTATATGGTATAAAGACAACACGGCATACCACCATCGAGAGGAGAAACACCATTACTCACGTAGGCTGCAACACGAATGCCTTCTTAATTCCACAGGTGAGATCAACTACTGTCCTAACTAAACCTGTGTCTGAAATGCCCGTAGATACTAAGAATCCTCAAGACAGGCAAACAAAAAGACAAATGGCTGCTTGATAGAGAATCAGAAGGTCAAATCACAAAAATCAGCTTCCCAACATTGCCTCCACCAATGGAGTTATAAAGCAGCTGTGCACTAATCAAAACCACAGCCAGATTTGACCAATACCCAGAAAAAGAACCAGAGGGGAAAAAACAGAAGAGTCAGTAGGGGAAAAGCTCTAATTGTTGAACACGGTTCATCCCTGGAGGCAAAATCAGTGCAGAAGGTGATGCACCTGGGAATTCCAGTGGCTCGCCCACCTGTCAAAGGAAAACTCAGAAACAGCAGCATTTAGGCAAGGTGTTTACTTGCAAAGAAGACTGCAAGGAAATTTTCAAGCTTTAGAAGGACAGGTTCACAAAATATAAAGAACTGTTACTTGAAAAATATCCCACGACTATCAATATTACTGAGTTAACTACATGAGAATAAAACAGCAATTTTCTCATTTAATCATTCATCTGTCATCTTTCAAGAAAAACTGTTTTTATTTATCCCAGGTTGCAAATTCCTTCTCTTCCCCCACCACCCTCAACTATAGGATGCTTACTTAAATAAAGATAAGGTAAGATATTTGGTTTTGCTGCCCCCAGCCTTCCCTCTCTCTTAAGACAGTTAAGCATACCATTTACATTCTCTCTACAAGGCAAGCCACAAATTCGTCAATTTTGCTTATAAAGAAAAGACACAGTTATACAAGAAGTGAAATCTTCTATGCCTACTTTATCTTATTTTTGTGACTGAGAGCACAGGATAGTGGCAATTTTGCTGCCATACATCGTTTGACAATGTCTGGAGACACTTGGTTTGTCACCACTTGGGTTGGGGGTTAGTGCTACTGGCATCATCTAGAAGGCAGAGCCCAAAGATGTTGGTAAACATACTATAATGTACAGGGCAGCTCTCACAACAAAAAATTATGCAGTCCCAAACGTCAACAGCACCGCTGCTGAGCAACTGGCATACTCTAGAGTCAGACCACCTGGGTTGAGATTTCAGCCTGATCACTCACTTACCAGTCGTGAAACTGGATAACTGACTCAACCACTGTACACCTGAATTTTCCCATCTATAAAATGGAGACGATAATAGTACCAACACCTCAAAAAATGTGATTGGTAAGCACTATTACTGTTTACTATCGGAATCTTTATTGGAAACACACGAATCTGTTCCTCCAGTTTTTTAGATTGCAATACACACCCATATTAATATCACTTGATTTTTTTCCCCTTTTAAGATCTATATCTAAATTCTCTCTGCTAGTATTTTTGCCTCTAGGTTTGGAGGCTTCTACACAAGGATGAATCTTATTGCCTTTTGCTACAACTCACCACTTTTAGCCATTTCCTTAGATCAAGGTACATAGTTGTACAGAAGAGAGTTAACAGCAGGTATGACTTTGAAAGGTTTGCTTATAAGGCTGGCTCTTGTTCTTAGTTATCTGAGAACTTAGATTTCAGGAATGTTCCTGCAATTCCCCAAACTGAATAAAAGCGGCTCACTGTGCCTAAATTGTTTGTACAAAATACATGCTTTATGCAGAACATATGCTTTCCTTGTGGGAGTCTAGAACTTTGGTATGTGCCAGGCAGAGGGTTGCCTCCATGCTCTCTCCCAATAAAAATCATAGGCATTGTCTTGAATGAGCTTTCTTGGTTGGCGATATTTCACAAATGTCACAACTCATTGACATCACCGGGAGACCTTTGGAAATTCATGCCTGGTTTCTCTCAGACTTCGCCCTATGCAGCTTTTCCCTTTGAGTTTGTTCTACATCCGTTTGCTGTTAATAAATGTTAGCTGTATGACCATGGGCTAAATCTGGTGAGCCCTCCTGGTGAATCACCAGGGGGCAGTCTCGGAGATTTCCAAGGCACAGTCCTATTGTTTTGTTCCATTCGTTATGTAAAAGGTCATGTTTCCCAACTTAAAATATCACATTTCATACATTTCTCATACATTGTATACATTGGTAGATAGACATGAGTTGATTAAGTATAATTTTCATTCTATTAATTTTTTTCTTGTGAAGTGCTAGGCTCTCAATAGCTGCTGTACACATGGGTCAATGTCTGGCACAAATTTTAAAAACTAAACTGCACAGTATTACATTTTTCTCTCTTACATTTTCCTAGTTCTCTCTTGATCACATCAGCAAGGTCCTTGGCAAGTATCTCACTTGTCATGAGATGTACTCTATTTCCCCTGAGTTGATAATTCTGATACTCAGGGGCCAAATTCAACTCTAATATTTGCTATATAATCAGCTGGTGATTTTTCATATTCTTTTTTCTTCCCAAAACTGATCTTTCCACTGGAATAAAAGGTTAAAAAAGTTTTTAAAAAATCTTTGTGTCCCAAATCCATTGGTTTTTCTGTCTAAAACTTGTATTCCGTAATTAAAGATTCTTCACTTTTATTTCTCCCTGAGATTTTCAAACCATGTTCCTAGGGAACATTATCCTCAAGCTATTAGTAAGTGTTTATGACAAAAGATTCTATCTGTGGTTAACTAAGTTTGGGAAGTTAGGTAAACAAAGTTAAACAGATTTATTCATTAGAAAACTTTCCAGAACCTTTGATATAATCATTTGAATTGTGAAGAACACTTTAGGATTTTGAATAGCATGCCGATTTGTATAAGTTACATAAAAGTATAAAATTATTCACGCAGGAACATTTTAAAAGGACCAATACTTTATGGTATGCATTTCGAGAAAGACTATGCCAGGCGCTGGCAGGGTAGCAGTAATCACACCTGACGTCTGAGAAATCTGTGGATACAGGTCCCAGGGGCTGCAAATATTATGACCAACCAACCAGACATAGCTACACTGCTGCATACTGAGTCTACTGCTTTAAAAACTGACAAGTCAAAAATTATATTAGTCAGACTATGAATTAAAAATGAGATAAAATAAAAACTGTTAATGGATTATTATAGATCTCTCTCTATGGGAAAATTACTTTGTAATTTTGAATGACAGGGAAGTATGAAGTTTCTTGAACATTGTGGTAGTAAATTCCTTTCCCCATAAAAGAAAAAACTAAATTCAGCTTAGATGTAAGTCAGTAATCACTCAATAGCTCATCTATCAACCTGGAATTTGCATTGCTTGATTTCTAAAATGAAAGGAAAAGAAAAATACACAAGAGATACTAAAAATAAGACCACTGAGCAAGCATTTTTTAAGTGATAAAAAATACATCTCTACTAAATAAAGTCAACAGGAAGGTTTGTTAATACTTTATTAGTATTTTCTAATGGACAGAACATAACACAAACCAAATAAAATTTTTACTCTTCTTTTTAGTTCAATAAAAATAACTGACATTCTGATTGTTGTTTCTTCTTTGTTAAAGAAGGAAAGTATTGACATAATAATTAGGCACACAGCTGACACTTACTGTACAATGATATGCACAAGTTACCTTTTAACAGTTATAATCCTAAAATGTGCTCTTTATATTTTTCCCTTGTAATACAGGAGTCATGCTCCTATAGCAAAATTTACTAACAACAAAAGAACTTTATAAGGAGTAACAAAAAGACTTTTAAAACAAGTCCTTAAATAAAAGGATGCAGCAACAACGGAATGTAAGTTGTTGGGTTAAGAAGACAGTTTAAACTGGATCTGAAAACATTAAAAATTCATTTATTTTACAATTACTCAAATACACATGCATTAAATGAAAATATTGCACAAAAATTAAAATTTTAGATTGTGAAATTTATATTGTTCTTAATTTTTAAAAAATTGGTACACTTTCTGGTAGCACTTAACTGCTTGATTTTTTCCAAACACCAGCAGCGCAAACTTAAAATGAGCAAACTGAAATATCCAAGAAAGTTGTTTTTGTTTTTTAAAAAAATTAAGGCTAACCAAGTGCATCCATTGGTCAATGGCACAAATGTTTCCAGCAACTATTCCAAACACCCTAATAATAGGAGACGTCCATCTAAGCACTATATTTAAATCATACAATCAATTTTTTAGGTGAACGAACTATTACAAGTTAGTAGTGATGGTTTCTAAATAGTTTGTTACCTGAAAAATCAGAAAACCCAAAGAATAATTAATTTTGATGGTTCCTGCCCAAAGGCACCACTGACTTAAAAAAAACACATTCAAAAATCAAATATCAGAAGTCATAAAGCCTCTTCATGTATATTCATATATGCAATAAATGTATTAAATGTAATAATTTTATTAAATATAGTACACTGTACTTATGGGTTATATATTTTACACACAGCTTGACCAAGTCATTCAAAAAGTATCTCTAATTTTGGCATAACCACGGCTCTCTCTGATGTAAAACACAGATGTGCATAGATGCACAAACATTTACATAGACTACCATTTGACATTTCTGCTTTTGAAATATAAACTCTTTTAAACAAAAATTATTTTAAAAACCCATTTACTCAAATATTTTTTGGTATGATGCAGTTATCTTGCAGGGCTGCTATGAAATTTGCAATTTTGCATGACATTTCTTTCCCTGATGGCCAGCATTCCTCACGTTATCTAAAAATGTTTCTTCACATGTACACGCTAGACTCTTACATGAATTCTTCTGTTTACTCTTAGATTTATTTATGTCAAAAATATACTTGAAACGGGCAGGGGCATAATTGAAAATCATTGCACTTATGGCCATGCTGATGCTTTTTACAGACACGTTTCACATAGCCTCACATTTAAAGCCTGGGGCATGGGGCATGGGGCATGGGGCATGGGGCATGGGGAGGGGCCAGGGCAGGGAGACACACTGAGAAGAAATATTATTTCTTCCACCAGAGTTAATAAGGACCTTTTCTCATTTGCAAGTTGCAATGAAAGAGATTTCATTTATGTAATTTTGAAGACATGCAACACACGCTGAATATATGCATACTACAAGTATGCACAACAGCATTATTAATAAATATGATTATTATTATAAAGCTTTAAAGGAAGGCTTTATTCTGTTATTAGGCTTCACTCTGTATGTAGGATCTCAGTGAATACAAGATAGTAATATCTTGTTCCAATCTTAAAGCCTCCAAATAACTGGATACCAATACTTTGTCCCTTTACCTTAAGCATCCAGCCGTTCTTTTAATACCAGGATCTTGGCTCAGTGGTCTGATAAGTAGCTTAACTATTTTAAGGTTTTAGTGTTAAATATTTTTAAAAGAAAAAAATGTTGACACACCCAAACCCTCAGTCAGTGGAAGTATTTACAACTACGCAGAAATCCTGCATACAAGGGATATAAAGACTTCCAAGATGGACATACATGGAAAATGAGAAAACTATAAGAGATGCAGAGGCTCCAAAACTGGAAAAGGTATTTTGTTGTTGTTAATATAAAATTATCTTAGGGACCTAAATGTATACACTGAGGGGTTTTGCCAACTTGCTTTATTTAGTAGAATTTTACATTATGCAAAATATAAATAAAAGCATATTTTAAAAAATATTATAGTTCTGTTTTCATTATTTTCATGTATGTACACTACTATAGAATTAGGAATTTGTATGTTTACATATGACTAATAAACTCATTTAATCCTTTGATTTGCTATTTTTGCAATCACCTAAGGTATGTCTAGATCATACAATTTAAAATTATCATCTGGTAACTTTCAATAGAGTACTGGTTTTTTTTTTAAATTTACAAATTTTTAGGACAGAATTTATTTGGCAGTTCTTTCAACAAATTATACCCCCTACTGTATAAACAGTAATTTCTTAAAGGTAAAGAAAACTGTAATAATTTTGAAACTTATATGAGAGCCACCATACGCTTCTTTTTGCATTCAGAATGCCAAAAGAAAACTTATGATTAAGTATCATAAGAGCAAAATAGAGTCCTTAAAGCACATATGAATCAATTAAAATTTGTTTTATACCAATGAATAACAAATCCAATCAAACTGTTTCTGATTGGTTTTATTATATACTAGGTTTCACTTTATATCACGAAACTATAATTTGGGTATAAGGTTACTTCATACGTTAAGGGTATTCTGTCACTTTCCCCAGATCCAAAACAGATGTTCCAAAGATCATTCGCCTGGCTAATCCACACTATATCAAAATTCCAACACAGACTTATAAAATTATTATGCAAAACAATCCCTCCAAATCGTACATTGCACAATCTCCCACTGTTAAACAAATTAGCCAATTTTTCTGTGAACAATTGTTTTGTGCTTTCCTTAGCTCTCATACATACATACACTCTGGCACTTTGTCTTTGCTGGAGAATGCTGATTAGTTTGAAACTACAGAGACCAGCATCATTCTTGCTTGAGATGGGGGCAGCATCCTCTCAATGTTGCAAAAATACGCACCAAATCATTTAAGACACAGCAACTCTCTTGGTAGTGGCTGATTACAGACGAGGATGAGAAGAATCACAGTCTTATGGATGTATTAATAATCTATTTTGAGACGCTAAAAGACTGGTGCAGACACAACAGTATATGAGTTAAGCCCCAGAAGATGTGTCCATACCATTAGTTCTGGACAAAATGAACAACAGTTTCATAGATTGGAGTGTCACCTTTTCTGTAAAGAAGGCGCTTGAGTTGTTTGAAGTTTCTGTTTATATTTCTGCATCTGCTTTGATCGTGAATGCAGTTTGTTGAAAAGTTCACGGAATTTATACTGTGGAAATAAGGTTTCCAAAAAGCCTTCCAAGAAGACATAAACCATCCTTCTATTTAACTGGTTGTGCTGAAACATTTCAAAAACACGAAGAATACCTTTCCGTGTTGTCTCAGCCCCAATAATGTGCTTCAGTTCATCTAAATGAAGGCGGGAAAATAAACACAATTTGTTACTTGAATAAAGGAAACTCAAGGCCTAAATTATGCTCTAAGTTAAACAGGGTAGAGTACACAGCAGAGTAACGATATTCAGTTAACGTGTTTCGGCTATGTACCATAACTGAGGCTTAACGTTTATAGGTGTGCATGCATCCATCCACTTACACGACAGGGACTGGAAGAACACAGCACAGGAGAAAGGAGGATCCAGACTCAGAAAAGCTTAATTAGAATTACCACCCTGCCCCTTAATACCTGTACGTCACCCACCCTGAGGAGTCTGTTTTCTCATCTGTAAAATGGGAATGTATAACAAATACTTTGTCCCTTTATCTTAAGCAGCCTTGATTCTAAGACATTCTTTTAATACCAGGACTCGCTCAGTGGCCTGATAAGTACCTTCATTATTTTAAGGTTTTAATGTTATCATTATAACTGTAAAGATTTATAAGGCTTTAATGACATAATGTGAAAAGTGATCTGTAAACTCTAAAACACCAAGTATTCTTACTACATGTAATGTACAATGAGAAATATGCTCTAAGGAAACTATGTTGAAAGTTGATCTATGATCTCAAAAAACTTGCAACACAGTAAAAGTGCCATTAAAATACTAAAAGTATAAAGGTGTTGGGTGGGGAGGGCGGGGTGATGGCTGGAATTCTACATGAGAATACCAGAGGAGAGAAGCTTCCCTTCAGGCAGTGACAACTGAAGTAGACTTGCTACCAGGGCAGTGTTTTCACAGATACAAACAGATGCAGGATTAGCTTTGGTGGAGAGAACATCAATGAGCAAATGAGCACTAAGAGGGAAAACAAGGCAGCTTCAGGAAATGGGGGTAGTATTTTAGGACTCCTGAAAGAGAAAGTGGAGAAAAAAAATGGAAAACTAACAGTGCTGTGACTGTCAGGGTGAGCAAGTTTGGAGTTTACTCCTAGGCACATGGAGCCATTACAGATATTTGAGTATGAGAACATGTATGATTATTCTTAGTTATTCATAATCAGGGCCCCAAAGGTAGTAAATATTTTACTGCTTTTGAAAGAAACTTGCCACTTCCAAAAGGTATGTTTCTAACTAGGGTACAAAAAATTGGAGCAAATAGTTTATGAATTCACTAAAAAATAAGAGTGGGATTATGTATATATAAAAATATAATACTTTTATATCAACTTTCACTGTGTTCCATGTCTTCACACGTCACCTTCTCAGGGAAGCCTTCCCTAGTCACCTTATCTACAATCGCAACTCACTAGACACCTCCCATTTCCTGCACTATTCATCTCCTCCGCACTTACCACTGTCTACCATAGTGCACTTTATTAACTTAGTCCGCTTTCTGTGTTCCTCTGTTAGGAGGTTAGCTCCAAGAAGGCAAGGATCAGTGCAAAGGATAGTGTCTGGCATTATATGCTCTCAATAAATACTTACTGAAAAAATGCATTAAGGTTTCTTCCAGCTGTATAATTGAGTGAATCTATCACACGATCTGGTTTATTCTAATTCTTTATTAAATAATATTCTGTTGTTACTTTTTTAAAATGTTACTTCCATAATTTGCTTTTTATCTCTAAATGCAACAGCATAGTCTACAGGGCAGAATTAACAGCCATGTGACAAATTTCTAATTTAACTGACAGAAGAGAAACTTGATTATTAAAATCCATGATAAAAATGTAGTTTTAAATTATAAAAAAAATAGGAAAATAGGTATTATATGATATTAAAGAAGTTAGCAAATATTTTTCCATTCTCTATATCCACCATTCAAATGTGGAGTGAAGATATCTAGGTATTTTCAAAGACATTCATAACCAAAGAAGGGTCAACCACCCAGCCGATACATTTTATTTATCATCAACTTTATTCTCAAAATGGTTTCAAGGTAACAAAGACAAGTGGTTAAAAGCACCATTTTTTTCCAAGTGGCTGAAAGCAGCGGCTGTCAAGTCCTTCCGAGCTGAGTCGGAATCCCGACACTCTCTTACTAGCTATCAACCTTGGGTGGCTTACTGAAATTCTTTGAGCTTCTCTTTCCTCACATATAAAGCTGTGGCATTAACAGTGCCTAGCTTCATAATATTGTTATGATGCTTAGGGAAGAAAAAATGAGAAATGCCTAGAACAGTGTCTAATGTATGGTAAACAATCAAATGGTAGTTATAATTAAACTAGCATGCCCAATGTCAAAAATTTAGAAGAATTACAAATTCATGAAATTTTTAGCGAACAGGTTCACTTACCCGGCATAATTGAAAGTAATTTAGTTTTTCCTGCAATTCTTGTTCTCATTCGAATAGCTTTATCTCTGCATGGAACAGTTTCTGCTAAAATGCCATTTGGCCAAAAGGCATCTCTATTTAAAAAGATTAAATAAATTTTGTAATCATTTTCATTTTCTAATGATAAAAGTTGGTAAAAATTCTAATTTTCTACAGAAAACACAAACATAAACAGAGAGAGGAAACATTTCTGAAATTTATACAGGTATGACATTCAATAAATAGTAATGAAGTATGAAGTTCAATTTTAGGCATAAAAGGATATACACAAGAAATATAACAGATGTATTCTGCCCTGAAATAACATAAACATTAACAAATGATAAAGGAAGCAAAATGAAATATATAGATGGCTACATGACAGCCATTTAAACTCAAAGTCAGCCTCTCTCATCTCACTGAGATGGAACATCTCACCTAAACACAGCCCACGATATCCTGAATTTGGATACCTTAGTGATATCCCTTAGTTCCCTTATAACTAAGCCAATATAGAGCAAATTCTGCATCCACGCCTTCTAGCTGGATTGATGACAACATTCCTTTTACATATATAACCCATTCTTCGTCACTTTCACAGCATCCCTGTTCCTTAGTTCTCAGGCCAAAGGCAGGAATTAAGCGTAATACCTAATCTTCCATGTGGGAATTTGGTCTGAGGGAGAGACTCCCCAGAACAGTTGTTTTTAACTCTGCATATCAGAAACACCTGGGAGCTTTAAAAAATATTACTGTCCAGGCCTTCTAACGGATTAATTAACTCAGACTCCCTGGAGATTGGGCCCAGGCATCAGTACTTTTTAAAGCTCTGCAAGTGATTCCAATGTGCCATCAAGGCAGAGAATCACTGCTGCAGAGGAACAGCATTTACCTGCCCTGAAACTGAACCGACGCGCCAGGGCAGGTGGTTCAGCTCTTGGCAACAGTATGGTATAGTGAGGAAGAACTTAGCTTCAAAGTAGAGAAACCGGCTGCTTACTCTCAGTACACGAGCCTTTGCGCAAGCTGCTTAATTTTCTAATCCTCGATTTTCTCATAACAAAATGAAGACAAAAATCCCTATCTTGTGAAACATGATAAAATCAGAAAGTGTACATACAGTAGTTGGCACAGCACCAAGCAAATAGTGTTCAATACAGATAGCTCCCTTCTTGTTTCTGTTACTTCAAAACACACAATGCCATGAATATTTATGCCTTGCTTATCTTTCACTTCTAGAAAAGAGGTTTATTTCTCTGCTATGTTGTGCTTTCCCTAAAAGGACTGCGTCGCGCAGTCCCCAGTGACTGGCAAGGTGTTAATAAGCACAGAAGAGGGTCTCAGAATATTTTTATAGAATGAACATATGACTTGGAGTATCGCTGCCTTTTCAGAGGTTTAAATAGTTAAAAAATTAGACTATGGCCAGAGACACACATATTTACAATTTTTTTTCATTTAAAATTAAGGTTAGCAAATACAACTGGGAAAAATTAGTCCTCAACACTAAGTATTCGATTAGATTGATCATGCCTTATCTACACTAATATTTTAATTATTTTAAAGTCACATCACTGTAATAAAATGTAGCTTAACATCTTAAAGAATTTTCTTCTACACTTTTTTTCTGTTCTGGTTTTAGAGAAAACAAAGATCAATAGGTCCATGGGACAAAAGTTTATTATAATTCAAGTCTTTTTGCTCATCAGTGATGACTAAAACCAACTTTACAGCCAGGAAGAAAAGGAATCAAAGTTAATCAGTGATAACAATGCTAAACTCTGTACTACCAGAAAGAAGTGACTGTCTTAAAATATACCTGAAACGTTTCACTAAGTCAGCTACTTGCTCAGGGGAGGTCATCCAATCAACATGGTCAACTATTTTTCTGAAAGTAAAGAAATTTAAATGAGTAAGGTCAAAATTTTATAAGGTGAATAAAATAAAGAAACACTACTTTCATGTAGTAAATAACTTAATTTGTATGTAAATTATCTCTAAGAGCAACAGACTGCTTTAATAATCTTCTTAAAAGGCCCAGGGAAGGAAATTCTCCCATAAAGGCTGAGCAATCTACTTCCAGAAGTAAAAGTTTAAAAGCTAACTAAGACCAGCTCTAAGGGGTGGGGAGAATAAAAAATGTGGTACCTATTGATAGTATCACCATATGTGGCTCTAATAAGCTGCTGGAGTAGGTTTTTGATATTTCTTCGCAACCACTGATTTCTCTCTTTTAGGTCGAATACTTCATCCATGAGAAGCAGCATTACCCTAAGTGGAATATTGTCATCCACCTGACAAAATATGGGAAGAAATAAGCACATGTTTGAGTTACCTATTACAAACGGATACTTTTGCTGCTTTACAAAATAATTGCTATCATTTCACAGGTCAGAGAACAAGTTATAACTTTCATAACCTGACATTTCATAACCTGACAATTCTAATTTAGAGAAGATATTTTTAACAGTCATTTTGACAGAATACATAATGTCACAACCCTATGATGAGTAAATTCCATGGATATAACAAAAAATTTTTCTCAAAGTGGATTCATGACAATCTTAGGGGAAAATGATTTGGCTCTTTGGGTAGAGTCTGTTATAGTTTGTCAAGAAAAATGCTAGTCCCTTTGCCTATTTCCTGGGGCATCGTATTCAAAAGAACAAAACATTCTCAACATTTCTCCTTATTTAATACAATGAAAATATCTATATAAAATAATGTGTTTTGCTAAATACATAGTGAGTTGTATGTATTTAGGTATTTTCAGGAAAGACAACAGAATAAAATCTAGTACATGGCTAAGTTAACATTACAAAAGACATATTTCAATAGACCACTAGAATTTTCTTTTAGCTTTTAACAAGTAAAAATTTGAACACTTTTTTTATGAGAATATTCAATTAATGATGTAAAAAAATAAAGGAAGACAATTAGAATGCCTTGATGTGAAAAAACATATATAAAGCCAAAAACATGTGCAGATCTACAACTGCAACAAAACTGCACATAATTGCCAATAAGTTTATAATTCTTTCATCACTAAGATACTCTTTCCAATTATTTCTTCATCAATGTTGTAATTTAAATACAGAGAAAACAGCATGACTTATACATTTTTCACTGTCATGTTGTAAACATTTTCTTAGCCCATCTTCCATTTCATATACTGAGAGATCATAGCTTAACCAAGGAACAGGAGACGGGGACACAGTGGGGAAGCGGGGATGAGAGACACATTTCATTAATGAGGCAAAATAAATCCTGTTTTGGTCTCTGATCAAGTATATTCATGAGTTTGGTGCCACAGAACAATTCTAATAAAGTTAAATTGTAAATATCTTTAACAAAAGGTATGATGTTATGGATATTACAGCAGCACGACTCATAATAAAACATTCTGAAATAGTCTTGAAAAACAAAAATATTATCTTTTTAAAAGACAGTTTTATTATAAAGAAATTCAATGAGAAACCAAGGGAGATCATTATAACTTTAAAATGAATCTGCCTAATAGACCAAAATACAGAGTCCATACCCAAACATATATAATAATCTGATTTGTGACAAAGGAAAAACACAGTACACTGAGGAAAAGAGGGCTTTCTCAGTAAATGGTACTTGGGTAAACTGGACCCCTACCTCACTCCATACACAAAAATCAATCTTAGATGAATGGCAAATCTAAATTTTAGCATGGTAAAACAAAGAAAATTTTAAAAGAAAATCACAATATCTTTATGACCTTGCAAAAGGCACAGATTGTATGTAGAGTGAACAAAAGCATACAAAGAAGATATCTGCAATACATAAATACTTACATCTGACAAAGAACCAATATTCAGATAATATAAAGCATTCTTACTAATCAAAAGACAAAAGACAGCCAAGCCAACAGAAAAATGGGGGAAAGCACTAAACACAGAAGACAAGACACTGAAGTGGCCAATGAACATACGAAAAGGGGTTCAACATTTCAACAGTCATCAGAGAAATGAAAATCCACAGGAGATATAACAACCAGAATGGCCCAAAGTTAAAAAGATACAACACTGGCAGGCTGCAGAACACTGGAATTCTCATGCATTGCTGATGGCAGAGTAAGTGGAACAAACACTTTGAAAACTATGTGATAACACCTATAAAAGCTAAACTTTTGCAAACCCTCCAACAAAGCAATTCCATTCTTCCATGTAGACCCAAGAGAAACATGTACTTATTTTTTAAATAAAAAGACATGTACCAGAATGCTCATAGAAGTACTCTTCATAACACAACAAATAAATTGTACTATATTTACAAAATGGAATACTGTAAGGCCACGAGAATGAAACTATCACCACACAAAACACATGGACGACTATCACAATGTTGAGCAAAAAAGCCAGACTTGAAGGAGTACGTACCTTATAGTTTCATTTATATAAAGTATAAAAGCAGGGTAGAAGTCAGGATAGTGATTATCCTTGGTGGGGGAGAGGATAGTGACAGGAAGAGAGCATTAGGGGCTTTCTGGGGATACGGACAACAATCTGTTTCTTGTTTACAGGGCTGATTATATGGGCATGTTCAGTTTGTAAGAATTCAACAAACTTAACACTATATATGCACATTAACGATATACATAATTATATTTCATTAAAGAGTTAAAAAGATCTGCCAAGTATGATCTGAATGACAACTGAATATTACCCAAAATAAAATTAACTCACAGTATCATCAAGTTGAGCTGAGACTCGACAATGCTCAGGATCTGAATCAGTCTTTGGAATTAAAGGAGGCATCTACCATTAAAAAAAAAAAAAAAAAAAAAAAAAAAGAAAACACACTGGAGCACAGTGAAAGAACACAGTATGACAATAAACCAAAATTAGGATCAAACATGATAAACAGCATTTGATTTGATTTTTAGGACAATATATAAACAAAATTCTTAAATATTAAAAAGTAGTAATGATCTAAAATTAGAAACCATATATAAAAGGGTGATTATTTCATTATCAAAAGATTTTTTTCCCCTTTAAAAAAAGATTAACTTTTGAGTTGAAAAGGAGATTACTCCCATATTTAAAGAAAAGTCAAATGATTTAAAAGCCAAAAGTTAACAGCAAGGCCAGGGCTTTCTTTTGCCACGAAGAGCTTGATAGTATGTTAACAGGCCGAAGGAACTAATTAACCGACTGTTAAGTGTGGGGGAAAAGGACAGAAAGACCAGTCAGGATTAGCTCGTCATCTGTCAGCACAGGAAGAACTGTCCAGATCACCTATTATAACCCCTTCATGTTACAGGAGAGGAAAAAAGAAGCCTGGAAAAGTTCAGTGACATCTGCATGAAGTCATACAGGTAACTATTGGCAGAAGCAGCACTGGAAAATCCTCATTTCAGTGTTAAGTGTACTTTTCCCATGATTAGAAATAAAACTGAACCATCAGAGATAGTAAGAGAATTGATAGAAAAGTAAAATTAACACACATTACTTAAGGAGTTGTCTCTTACAGTACAGAAATTCTGTATTTCTATACATTTCCTCTTCATTCAAACTAATGAAACAAATAGAAAAAATTCTAATAGCTATATGTTTTATAGTCTTGATAATAACCTTAAACAACTAGGTCAAAATTATAAAAAGTACAAATTTAGGAAGCAACGAACTTTGCCCCCTACCTGTATTTGCTAACATAATAAAAAAGACTCCTAGGAAACTCTTCTATGCCACTCACAAGTATATATACACTCGCAAGTATGGCCACAGAGACATAATGGTGAAAGACTTCTCACTCTGATCATGTGAATCAGGAGAAATTAGACTTTATGTTTCCTGGTAAATACTAGTATAACTAATTTTCACAACAGCATTTATTTACTTTGCTATAAAACTTCATAGCATTAGAGGATAAAAATGACATAATGGAATAAAACAGTATAAAGAATGTTCATTTTACAAATTTTAAATGTTTTAAATGGTTTTTGGACTACTGGAAGAAAATAAGGTAAATCTTAGTTGACTTAAAAATAGTTTGCTTTAGACATTACTGAAGACATCTTCTTACCTTGAAAAATGATTGTTTTATGTCTTGACCTAATCTTTCTGACATTTTGCCCATGTTGTCTGACATTTTAGTCATTCCCTCTGCCAAGCTATCAGGAAGGGATTTAACTGCATTTGAAACATTCCTCATAGAATTTCGAAGTGGATTTACAAAAGTGTCCATCTAAAAGGGAGAAGATATTAAACCATGACTTTATTATATCAGATTTGTTATTTACCTGAGAAGCCTGGGAAAATACAGAGTGTAACACATGAAAGATGCAATAGCTCACTGCTTTTTAAAAGTATGTAACTGTTGTCTCCAATGTGCCTTAAAAATGTATTTTCACATGCAAATACATGATTAAAAAATGTGAGTAATAAGTTTATTGCTAGAAAATGAATATTAGCTTTGGCTGCCTTATTTTTAAAAATCTGTTTTCCAAAACAGAAATTGATGCGAGTGGAATTAGTCACAATATACTTCTGCCACAATTCAAGGCAATGAATAGGTACTGTAAGGAGATACTAAAAACAAACAAACAAACAGATAAACAGAAACCTCAAATAACTACCAAGTAACTATTTTAAATTAATTTTTTTAAAGATTTTTTAGGATTATTTTTACTTGCTCAGTTAGAATCCATGGAGTGAATTTGGAATCCATTATGAAGAAAAAAAAGAGAAGTTGCAAATCAGACGTATAAACCATATTTTAATAAGAGAGAATGGAAAAACTATAAAAGAAAATATGACCAGAGATGCAAAAAGGAATAATATCCAGAGAGTTCGGATGGATTAAAATAGACATCTGACTATA
This sequence comes from Pteropus alecto, assembly GCF_000325575.1. Lineage (NCBI taxonomy): Eukaryota > Metazoa > Chordata > Mammalia > Chiroptera > Pteropodidae > Pteropus > Pteropus alecto. Next base: position 12,511,147 of record NW_006436282.1, read on the forward strand.
CAAATGTCAGATAATTTCAATTAAGAAAGAGAGAGACATTTAAAGAAACCAAAGTAGCTGAATATGGAATTTTGTGAGATAACAAACACAAATAAACAAAAAAAGAAAAATACAAAAAGGGACACAAAACCAGTCATACCAAACTATAAGGATATTTTTCAAAAAGTGTTGAGTCTCATAAAAACTATCACAGAAACAAATTATGCTTCAAGAAAAAAGAAAAAAAAAACAGTTAAAAAACTGAACCCCATTATTTAAGGAACATAGCAAAATGTTAATAGATGACATCAAGAAGACAAAACTCCTTCACTCTAATTTGCTTTCATAGTTTCCGTCAAGAAAAATTTTCTGAAAAGGTAAAATAAGTACAGTAACAACAACAAAAAGAACTGAATTTCGAAATAACCGTAAAAGGGTTGAGAGTTTTAATTATTTCCTGGCTTAGGCTGAGCCAATAGTGCTACAGATACATTTGACAGAATATGCAACATATGTGAGAACACTGTCACAGTATGAACCAAAGGACAGAAATGAGGATGAAGAAGCGTTTGAAGATAACAAACACAAATAAACAAAAAAAGAAAAATACAAAAAGGGACACAAAACCAGTCATACCAAACTATAAGGATATTTTTCAAAAAGTGTTGAGTCTCATAAAAACTACCACAGAAACAAATTATGCTTCAAGAAAAAAGAAAAAAAAAAACAGTTAAAAAACTGAACCCCATTATTTAAGGAACATAGCAAAATGTTAATAGATGACATCAAGAAGACAAAACTCCTTCACTCTAATTTGCTTTCATAGTTTCCGTCAAGAAAAATTTTCTGAAAAGGTAAAATAAGTACAGTAACAACAACAAAAAGAACTGAATTTCGAAATAACCGTAAAAGGGTTGAGAGTTTTAATTATTTCCTGGCTTAGGCTGAGCCAATAGTGCTACAGATACATTTGACAGAATATGCAACATATGTGAGAACACTGTCACAGTATGAACCAAAGGACAGAAATGAGGATGAAGAAGCGTTTGAAAAACACTACCACTAGTGAAGAGAGATAAAGAAATAAGGACAAAAAGATGAAGTTAACTCTTGTGTGTTTATGCACGTGTGTGTGTGAAATTACATATGTATGTGTTTGCGTATGTGTGTGTAATTCTAATTCTATATATAGTTAATTTTTGGTTAACCAGAACAGTGTTCAAATCAATCAGAATATTATTTCCAACACAGACATTTTTGCCAAGTGCTTTTTAAAAAAACTGTAATAACATTATAAATGAACTAAGTCATGAGAACACAAGCAGATTTCTTGAGAGAGATAAACATGAGAATACCACATTTAATATGCACAGCTTGAGGGAAAACTGCCACCTCTCTATAAATTATAAAGTTCACAGAAGAGGAAGAATTTCAGCATAGAAGGCATGAATTTCACTTTAATCCACAATCTACATTAAAAACTATTGGAATATCTTCAGAAATATTTTAGAATTTTATATATCTTACTCTTCACAGTAGAAATGTGGGTTCAGCTAATATAACCTTTAGAGCTGGTTAAATGAATACTTCACATGCTAGCAAGGTTATGTGGCTAAACTAACACCGATATTCTTTTAAGATAAGAGAACTTAAATCTATATCATGAATTAGATATTTAAAATAGTTGCCTGTGCCCCATTCCAGACCTACAGAATTGATTTGCTTTTCTTTTCCCTTTTCCTTTATTTTCCCCCTTTCCCCAACTTCTGAGGGTAAAGCTCACGCATCCGTCTTGAAATGGGGGCTGGAGGAGCCAAGGAGGATGGAAAAACCTCCACAGGAGATTCTGATGCCTAACACTAAAGGATAATTTTAGAAGTATAAAAACAGAGTCCGTCACCATATGATAACTTTTCTAAAAACAGGATTTGTCTTAAAACAGATGTTTAAAACAAAAAAAGAAAAAATGTGCAAATCACCAAGCAAAGGAGTGACTTATGAACTGCTGGCCCAAGTACACACTTAGCTTGACTTACAAAGATGTTATCTATTCATTCACTTACCACCTTAGTTATTTGTATGGGTAACAACACAAACAAAGGGATTTTAACAAATGTAGGTCCCTAACTATAGCTTAAAACGCCTTCACACCATGACATAAAATTTGACAGATCCTGAGTGCAAAAGGGGAAGACTGCTTGTTAATTACTTTTTCTAGGAATTGGCCCATAGATTTAACAAAGCTAGACAAATTGTGTAATATAAAGTATTATTTCTCAGGCTTTCAATAGCCACTGATAAAATGTTTACAGATGATTTTCTCTAATAGCTATTTAATTTCCAGTGAAATATAATTAAGAAATACAATTAAATTATAATTTAGCCAAAAAGAAAACTCTAATTTTTGATATGCATATAAATTATTCTGACACTCTAAAAGATGTCAAGATGACCCTGGTAATTACCAAGATGATTTATGAAAAATACATGTTATTGTGGATTTCCAGAAATAATTCAGAAGGCTCTTTAGACTCCAGCAGTAATTTTTTTGAAAAGTGATATATAACTGTTTATTTAGATATATATATACACACACATATATATATAATCTACTGTTGGTTAGTAAAAAGATATTCTGTACATTTAATATAATGCTTCTTTTATCTCAAAAAGCTATATCAATTTACCAGTTTATCTTAAATTGATACAATCTTGAGAGAAAATAAGGTAAACATAAAAAAATGAAATACTGGAATGCATCTCTTTTGACAATAAAACCATTTAGTGTTGAAATTTAAACTCTATCACTTCAATCATGAAATACAAAGACCACCACATTTTTTTACCTACCATACGGCATATAACCTAGAACTTGTTATTAAAACATTTCACTTAAAATGTTAACATCCACTTGGATGTTAAAACCTAACATTCAAGAGAAATCGCATAAAATTCTTATGCGTAGAGTTGTTAATTCTTATTTATTTTGTGCCAATTCCTTAATTTTTTTAAGTTAATTTTTTTTAGGGGGAGAGAATAGGCAAGGGAGTCTTTTTAATTTTCATTTTGAAATAACTTCAGGCTTTTAAAAAGTTGCAAAAATAATACAGATTGTTTCTACATACCCTCCACCCAGCTTCCCCAACTTCTATTACTGCTCCTGCTACTACTGCTGCTTCCACTACTAAGACTCAACAGTTATTCAGAAGTTGGTTATCTGCCAGACACTGTAATACAGAGATTATCTCATGTGATTCACATAATGCTCTAAAATGAGGATTAACACCTTCATTTCCTGATAAAATTAAGGAACCAAAAAGGTTAAATGACATGTTGCAGGTCACAGCAAATGGCAGAGCAGGGTTCTGAATCACAGATTACCTGATCCCAAAATTTGTGTTCATACCCACTAAGATATCTTACCCGACTTGGGCACTTATTGTCTTAACCCAGTATGTTATTCCAAGTAAAGGTCTTGTATAGAAAAATTAATTTTAAATAATAAAGATTTCACTTAAGAGGCATAAGAACAAAACCTATTTAATACTTTTCCTATCCTCACTCCCAATGTAAGAGACATTTCCTCCTAGTAAGAAACAGTTCCTTCTGAAGCTAATGAAAAGCTTGTGACCTGTCATATGCAAACCTTCCATAACGCATCATTTCAAAGGTGTTTTTTTTTCTTTGTTTGAAGCTACTGATGGATTTTAATCTACATGTAAGGACAGGAGTTTATACTTGTTAGATACATCTATCAACAGCAGGCTTAATAAAGCATAGAAGATAAACATGCCAAGGAGCATTTAATAAAATTTTCTAATTAAAAAAAAAATACATACAAATATAAATTAATTTTCTTTTATCAAAAACAAAGTATGAAAATAGATTTGTAAAGAAAATCAACACAAAAGTCTGCTTACCTTGCGAGCAAAATCCCCTTTTCCTTTACTGTAGGCTTTGTTCTCGAGGAAATCATATACATAGTGAGCCAAAGCTGGGGATGCTTTCATCATTTCAGGAGTTAATAGTAACTAACAGGAAAAAAAGAGGTATCTTACACTGATAGGATACTAGAAACTACTATTTATCATTTCATATGGTAGAAAGTTAAGACTATAAAGAAGTTTTTATTTAAAAAAAACAATTATACAGGTCAAATTATCAATAATTCTATGACGATTAACAGTTAGGTGTATATTCTCCCCATCTGCTATACTGACTTTCAACGCATCTAATATGAAAGTTGTCCAAATATACTTACTATTACATTTCTCAGGTTTTAGAGCTGATACTAAGATCCTCATTAGTAAACGGTTGTATTATTCACATTCTATTTTTAAATTTAACATTAGTAGAAAGTACATAAAGTAATCCAGACAAAAACTTTTAAGTGTTATAAAACAAAATATTGCTTTCCCAATTGTTAATGATATAATCTAACATTCTAGCTTATTTTCTTCAGTGTAACATGTTTTGACATATTGAGTTCATTAGCTAAGAAGTATACAGTACAATCACATTTAAAATATACCTCTATAACATCCAATTTGAGAAACAATGGTTATTTTCTAAATCTTATAAATGATTGATACAGATTGTAATGCAATTAAAGTTAGTACATTAAAAAAATCAAAACATTTGACAAATCAGTCAATGATATCAGACATTCAGATTTAAGCCAGGAGATAAAGATGAATAACAACAGAAATATATATGTTTTTGCTATCCTTTCAATAAGTAATAATGCATGGAAATTACAACCATAAATAATAATACCATGAAAATTACAATTATGGTTGTAAAGAAACCCAATCAAACATGTTTAAAAGAGAGAGAAACCTTCCAAACAAAATATTCAGCATAGTATTAGCTGAGTTATACTAAATACTAAGGTAGAGTCAGCAAACTTTTTCTGTAAAGGTCCAGATAGTAATTATTTTAGGTTTTGTGGTACAGAGTTTCTGCTGAAGCTATTCAACTCTGCTGTAATAGTGCAAAAGCAGTGACAGACAACAGAAAACTAAATAGGTGGCTGTGCTCCAGTAAAACTCTTAATAAATACAGGTGGTGGGCTAGATTTGGTCTGCAGGCTGTAATTTGTTGACCCCTGCTCTAGGGAAGGGAGTGAGGAGCTAAATAATAAATACTATATATGTACCTGGACTGAAGCCTTGTCTAACAGATGAGAAAACTTTATAAACGATTCATTAGCGTAAAAAAACTATAATAATAATATTATGATTATCTGGCATCTGGGCACCTTGGTCTAAAACAAAGTTATTTCTGGAGGTCCTAACAGCTTATGTAGTAAGTAACTTGTGAGACATGTTTTTTTATTCCACAAGAGAAATCTACATGCCTAGAATGCTACACATTAGAAATAGTCCCTCAGATCAATTCTTCTCTTGAATTATCCTGTAATTTTAGAATTGTTAGACTCATTCTGGACCATGGGAGGCAGCTACACACATTTACCTAAGAATTAAAATCTGCTAACTTTGGATAGATCATGAAGAACTACTACCTACTGAATCAGAAACATTTATCTGTTAGTCTACTACAAAAACTTAGCCTTTCCAGGAATGCAGAATGGACATGTGTGCCTATGTATATCATCTAAACCCAAAGAACCAAAATCCCTAGCACTTCTTATCAATAAACAGAAAAATATTATTTATAAATTACCAAGTAGACTGCATGTCACATCTGACATGCTACTCAAAATTTCTATTAACTATTACAGAAAAACATTCTTTAATAAAGAAATCTGCTGTATCTGTGTGCTATATTAAAATGAAAACCTATGAATAATAATAAACATGAACTTACCTGCAAATACGCATTTAGATCTTTTTTTCTCTTTTCTAAAAAATCTCTATCCATATTATTAAAAGTCTTTTTACCAGGAAGCTTCAATATACTTGATAAATTTTCAAACTAGAAGGCAAAACACATTCAATAATCTTAATTTTTACAAAAAGAGAAAAGTATTTTCCAAGCAACAATTTTTCTACATATCAAAAGAATCTTGAACAGGTCATTCTGCAATATATTTTATTAATAAAAAATCAGAAAATAGAAAAATATTGTCCAAATATGTCCAAATCACAGTTCCAATGTTATTTATTATGAAGTATTTTCAATTAAGGACAAATATACATAACTGATGAAGATGAGTGATGTTCACATGGGTTTCATTTTAATACTCTCATTTTGAGATTGTTCAAAATCCTAATACTAAAAGTTTCTAAAAAAAAAAATTCTTAACAACTCCTTGATTTGTGAATAAAGTATTAGCAAACAAATCTTTAAGGATCAAAATTATGAGTTCCTGGCTTGTTTAAAAATCACATTAAGAAATATTTTTTATACTGATGACTTCAATTCAATTAATCATTGTATTAGCTAATTATTAAAAGCAGAAAAGAACATTTAAAATATAGTTTACAGCTATATTAGAACTCTGTGCATATACAAGTGTAGTACAACACTGATACTTCTTCCCAACCGCATGAAAAATAAACTTAGATTACTACCAAAAAAAAAAAAATTAAGAGCCATCAGCATATATCTTACTTTTGTAAAACCACAAACACAAAGTAAGTGTTCATACTCTTAAGCTTAGCATTTATAGACTTAACACTTGGGTGTACCTTCAAAGGTCCAGATATGGAGTGATCTACAGATGTGCCTTGCTGAAGCAAATATTTTAACAATAGCAGCTGCTAACAGTAAAGTCATTTAGCTAGTGACTGTACCTGGCCAACAGCCTAGAATCTGAAACTTCAAGCAGCCTCATTGCTTTTCCAATGTGATACTTATTCCAAAGTGAAACAAACTTTCTAAAACCCTTCTTTGTTTAAAAACTCATTCGTTCCTGGTGCAGAGATTAAAGAGGAAATGGAAAGATGCAGGATAATTTTCATCCACAATCTGGAAGATTCTGATAAATTATTACATGGAATGGCAAATCAGATGGTTGCTTGGAGCTATAATGTGAACAAGTTTATGTTCCATGTAAAAGGTAAAAGCAGTTCTTTTGCCCAACTCAGAGCAAGAAAAACAAAAAGTTGCAAGGCAATTTACAGGGAAAATGTTATGCTGTAGTGATATTCACAAATTTGGTGATTCACACAAGTATGAGAATGGGTCCCCCTTGGATAGCAAACGGCCAATGTAGAACACCTGGTTTTATGAATTATTTATTTATTTTTTAAATCACACCTTATAGAAGTAAATTTATATTTTGAAGGTGTCCTAAAAGATATTTCCTGGAATATTACTTATCCACATTATCTTAAATTACAGGCTCAATTTTACAGAATTCAGAGTTTATTCTGGTGTTACTAATATGTTATAGACTCAACTGTAGTCCCCCAACAAGAAGCCCTAATCTTTAGTAATTCAGAATGTGACTGCATGTGAAGATTAAGTCTTTAGAGAGGTGATTAAATTTTTAAAAAAACTCTTAGGATGGGTCCTATCTAATCCGCCTGTTGTGCTTATAAGAGGAGGAAATCTGAATACACACAGAGACATGGAGGATGAGAGCACACAAAGAAAAGGCCATCTGAGGCCTCACCACAGTGAGAAGGGCAATCAACTGAACGCCAAAGAGAGATGCCTCAGGGGAATCCATAGAGGCTGACACCTCAATCTTGGACTTCTAGCTTCCAGAACTGTGAGAAAATGAATTTCTACTGTTTAAGCCGCTTTCTACTGTTTAAGCCGCCCCGTCTATAGTAGTTTTTATGGCAGCCCTAGCAAACTAATACCCTAAGGGAATATAACAGTTTCCAGCAAAACAACAATTTATTTCAGAAACTTTAAAATATTAAACCTTATTAATAAAAAATAAAAAAATGAAATGTTACAATAGAGTTATTTTCTTAAAATCTAAACTAAACTTTTTAAACTGTCTGGAACAAAAGCATGTATGATTAATAGTTTTATCAAATATTGTTATAAAGAAAAGGAAAATGTTTACATTCAATATATATTAACTCATAAGCTTGGTATTTAAAAGATTATTTATAAGTACAAGTACAAAGTAGCCTATTCCTGAAAAAGCAATATATTTCCTCTGCCAAAAATTCATAAAATAAGTTAGAAATTTACCTAAAAACCTCACAAAACTTAAAGTATCTCCAGGTTTACAAAGGACTCAGATACTATATGTAAATCACAGAAATTCTAAAATCAAAGATTTTATCTTTCTACACTGACTATGTCAAGTTTAGATTCCTAATACACTTCTGGAAAATTTTTAAAGTGAGTTTGAAATTTTATTTTAGTAAGATTCAAAATGCATTTCTATCCAAGTACATACTTCTACTCAGTTACTTCAATGCACACTTAGTGTCTTTTAAGCCACTACTAGTATTTTATGTATACTTACACACATTCACCCAGTAAAAGAGAAGTACACAGTATCTACTGGAATGCAAACTCCTAGGGGCAAGACCTTGAGTCTGTCTTGTTCACTGTTATACTCCCAGCACTGAGAACAGTGCCCAGCACATAGGAAAAGCTCAATAATTATTTGTTAAATACTGAATGGGTAGTTCAGGCCACTTCTAAAATAACATGACTTTTAACATTTTAATTATTTTCTTTTAATTTTATAAATCTTAACCATAAAATACCCAATTAGACTATTAAAAAATCTTTAAAGAAAATGATAGTTCATATATTTAGATTGGACAAAAGTTTACACCACAAAGTTTATCAACAAAATGAAACCTGTTTTAAAATAAAACTAATACTTTATAAGAGCTTTATGGAGTTAAAATTTGTGTCAAAGGGCTGTACTGTTACCAACTGGTAAATTACAAGTCTCTATATTTTCCTTCTGCTATTTTATAGGGGATTTGAGTTTAAAAAACACAGGTAAGGCAGAGCAAAAGGGCAAACAGCCTGAGTCTTATTTATAAATGCTTAGTATTTTTCTTAAACTTAAATTTTAATTCACAAGTTTAGTTTTTAATTGCTTAAGCTCTGTGAGCAATCTAAATACTTAAGTAATCACGTACTACTGTGATTTTATAGGAAACACACATTCAAAACACTGGCACTTCACCTGCACGGAGCCCTTTCAAAAATGAACTGTGCTTGATCAATTTCATTAAATTTCTGGTGCTGTACTGAAAGGGGAAATTTCTGTATGAACTGTTCTATTAATAAAGTTTTTAAAAAGTATGTCCTTCACTTATATTTGTCAATATGTAAACATAATATTTACATTCCTAGCCTAGAACATTTCAATTAGGCAATGATCCTTCCTCTTAGTAGTAGAAATAAAATTAGACCTATTCACACAAAGAAAATTTTATATTACAGCAAATTCCCATTAATTTTTAAGTAAATAAAATTACTCTTAATGATTCTTAAAATTATCTTAAAATTTGTCATGTTTGGTTAAAGTGAGGATGAGAATATATGAAATATCAGATTTTAAAATAATATCAAACAAAATATTTGAAAAAGTAAAGTAATTATTTCTTCAATATGGGGCAGAATATTCTTTTACCTCTGCAAACAAATCAAGCGAAGCATGAAAGATGTATTCAATAAGAACAGAAAAAGACATGTCCAAAGTTATTAATTTCCTTCTGAATATAACTCAAAATAGTCCTTTCAATATGAGCTTCTGAAGTGAGTCAACACTAACTTTGTTTTTAGTTTTAACCTATTAATAGTTTATTTCACACTCATTCGAAAAATATTTTAATGATATTACCATAGTGCCAAACATATTTTTCCCACTATCTTAACTGAAAAAGATATTTTCTGCTTAGTAAGCTAGTACAATGTCATTTCAAAGTTTTAGACGATCCAATCAAATGTCATCATTAATTATTATAATTTTTGTCAGTTTAATACCAGGTGTATATTTACAAACCTTGAGTGAAATCAAAACCTCTTGAGAGTTAAATTTCATAGATAACCTACTTCAATTCATCTGCTGATATTTTATTTTTTTCTAAGGACAAGAAAAGATATTTAATAAAAAATAGAACAGAAATAATTTGCTTATATTATCTTTTTATTTATGATCTTTATACTTCTATAAAACAAGATCATTGTATTTAGTAAGAATTACAAACATGATTTGGTTAATGTTAAATTTAATTTAGGTTGTGGTTCTTAAAATAACTTAAAGAATCAAGGATTTAACTGTTGGATAAGACTGCCATTTAAAATGACTGTAGCACTGAATTACATTGCCAAAAAAACCCCACAAAATGTCCTATAGTGATCCCCATCTTTACTTTAAACCAAACCTAAATACTTTGCAACACATACACACACGCATGCACATGCACAAGAACGCACTGTTACAATGAGAAATATACATTCATTTTAATTTTCCAAGGTATATCACTGATATTTTGTCTAGTCCACAATGGTTAGGACTAGTTAGATTTATTGGTTATATGCTCAAAGTCATTATAACATTTATGCTGATTACACAAAAATTCTTACCTTATTTTCTTTTATTAGCTTTGACCAATACCTTAGCATCCTCAGAACTATTTTAATCAAACACTGAATCAGAAAACAATTTAAAGTACACAAACTTTAAAAACCTCATTACCTGTTCAGTGATTCTCATGTGGAAGTCATGGAAGTCACTGTAACGACGATAGGTTTTCCACATCTCCTCACTGTTTAGATTGCGCCGATGTACAGTGATGGCATATAATGCATATGTCTTGCCATGATCGTTACAAACGCCTGCCACAGCATATGGGTCATAGTCAGCATATACTAGTCATTTAAAACAAAATGAAGAGGAACAAAAGACACAAAAAGGAGGAAGATGAAGAACAAAAACAAAACGGACAACATGAAATGAAGAATTTGAAATGACAGACTGAGACAAAAGGATGTCACCATAGGACAAAATAGATCTCCATCCTTTCTACTCATATCTACAAGGTGTTATTGATGATGGCAACATTGCAAAATAAACTACGTGTTTATGATGACACTACCAACCACACGGTGATGTCTACTTTGGACTGTTATCTCAAAGAGCTTTTACTCATTATTCATTATGATATCACAGTACCCCTTTTCACAGTATAGTTTGAGAGTCTTAAATTTAATAGAGGAAAAATAACAGAAACAAAATAATAGCCTTCACTATCTAGTATTATTTCAATTAAAATCTCTTCAACTAACCAGAAAGCAAAAGCCACAGGATTAAAATTTATCTACTCCTTTGGCAAGTCTTTCTCACTTAATAATATTCAACAATTTACAAGTGTAGTATATTCTGGAGATTTTTCTTTTAAAGGCATTTTTCTACTAGCCTGCCACAAACAGTCCAAGTCTGGGGGTCTCTAAAATCAAAACCTGTTCACGTTTTGTACTAATCTTAAGAGATACCCTTTGAATAATTTTTTTTAAATGTGTCTTTCCTATTTTCCATTTTCCAGTGTTTTGTATTGTATTCTATTCTAGATCATTTCTTCAGGTCTCCAAAAGTTTAGTGAGTCTCCACTCATCTGCATTTGGTCTATTTTTTAATCTATCCACTGACCTTAATTTCAATCACTGCATTTTTTGACTTCTACAATTTTACTTGGTTCTTTTTTCTCAGTGTTGCATTCTTATCTCTGTGAGTATGCAGACATTGTCGCAGGCTGGGAGACATGTGGACTACGCTCACCCAAGGACAGCTGAGCCTCGGCCTACCCACCTTGGTGAACAAACAGGCATTCAGTTTCCTGCGGGTGACAGATTCCATTTCTAACCTTGATCTTTGCTTTCTTTGCGCCCCCCCCAA
>NW_006436282.1:12522952-12556588 GCF_000325575.1 Pteropus alecto
CCACCCTTTGTGACTCTGGACTTTTTGCAAAGGATTGGGTTCCAGCTTCCCATGGCCTTAGCCCATCCTGCCTTTTCTAAACTCAAGGACATAAAAGTGCTATGAAGACGAAGACAGTAGTCTTCACACTCCTATGAGGCCTAGGTTTCAACAACTCTTCACTTCCCTAAATTTGTTTTTCCTCATGGTCTATGATGGTCTGTAGATTTCCCTGTTCAGCTATTTTTATTTTATTGTTTTCAGCCTTTCCACATGTGGGAGATAGTATACTCTGTACCAGTTTAGCCTACCATGTTGATCAAAATTACTCTTCTAATAATAGATTACACTGATCCACACTGTGAATAAAAAAGTGGCCAAGTTTGAAGCTGACTAGATTTTTTCTATTTCATATATAATTAAGAAAAGAATGGTCTGTTTAGCTTTTCAGGAGATTATTTTAATCACATAAAAGCTAGAAATCTTTACTGGCAAATGCAGTTGGATAGAAACCTTTCTCAAGCTTTATCAAAATTTTTCTAAGATCTGTACTTTCTACTCAAAATTGCCTTCTTTCCCTTCCCATCTAATATCAGTGTTCCCTATTTGATAAAGTATAAAACTAGGAATAGACTTTGTCATGTTGCTCTCAGGGGCTTTAACTATAGGTAACACTAGTTTTCACTGTTCACTTCTTCCAATCACCCTTCCCTCAGAGATCTAAGCAGAACAAACTGCACAACACTTTCATTGTGTCAGAGAACTGCTACCACTCAGTGGAGTCAGCATGGCAGCCAGGGAATGGCATTACCAGTTGCGTTCAAGATAAGTTTGGGGAGGAAAAATAGAAAGCAGACACCAGTTAGATAGCAAACCATACCAATTAGGAGTTAACAAGAGCAAAGAGAATAGCAAGAAATAGAAAAAGAAAGAAAATAGGAATGTAAGAGAACATCCTGAAAAAGAATAATCAGATTTGTCACAAACATAAGCAGGGGAGATCATGACCAGGATGCATGCACAACAGGAAGAATAATGAGGTTATTATAAAAGAAGTAGAGAAGACAAAAGGTAATTTAGTTCTAAAGGAAGATAAATGAGGTTACACATACTGATTTTGAGATGATGGTTGAGATAGTATAATGGAAATAGGTTTTGTTTTCATTCAGACAACACGGCAGGTGATGTGCAAAATACTTGTGATTAATCCATAACCAGATAAGAAACAAGGACCAGAATATAAATCAATCTCGTCACTAAGCACATTGATTCATTTAGCCAATATTTTTTTAAAGCAAGATTTCTCAAGGAAGGAAGCAGTAAGCACTAGTCCATGGACTGACCACTCCCTGAGTAGCATTGCACTAGACTCTCAGTTCTACTTCCTTTAATAAAGATGTTAAGGACACAGGATCTAGACTCAAAGAGATTCTGGAGTCCAACTGGTAAAATAAATATTTATAGAACAGTTATATATCATGCTTACCATGTAATTACTAATGTAATGAGTTAATTAGTCCCATAACAACCCTATGAGGTAAGTATTATTTATTATTTTTAGTACCCCATTTTATAGATGAGGAAATTGAAGTACAGAGAAGTTAAAGAATGGGTCCCAAGTTCACCCAAGTGTTAAGTGGCAGAGCTGGAGTTTGATCTCAAGTACTTTGGACAAAAAATTGTGCTCTTAACCACTATACCATGCTGTTTCTTTAGTATTTATACCTGTCTAACAGAAATAACAATTTACTAAAAATGCTTAGCATAGTGCTTCCATACATTTTAAGAAGCTAATAAATACTTGTTAAATAAATGGAAAAGGCAGCTAGAAAAATCAGAACCCTTAGAAAAGAGAAAAATCCACGTAACAAATATGGACATGACTGTCTTCCTCTAGACATAAAAGTTTAAGGTCTTTAAGAAAGAAGTAGAAGGACAAATACTAAACGTTTGTACTTTAATAAACGCTTTCACATTTGGAAGACAGGTCAAGAAAGAAAACAGGTTTATAAAGGACTTAAAACTTTAAGGGAGGTAAAAGTGAGACAACTGTATCAAAAGCTAGAAAGAAAAGCAACAAGACCTCTGGTTTTATTGAAAAGGGTGTTAGCTAATGACCTTTAATAGTAGAATAATGTTTGTAAAAGATAAAGGAACAACTGAGACAGCAATTATAGATAACTTATTCCAGAAATTTGCAGAGAACAGAATGTAAAATGAGATTCCAGCTCCAGTAAGAAGCATTAGAAAGAGAGTAAATAAAAATAGATGCAAATTATCTTTCAAACTACATGTAGACTATAAATCTCATTTCAGTATCTAAAATGTAAGCAATGGAATTGAACTGAGGTATATACCTCAGTATGTTTACATTTCTATATGTAATCTGACAAAACACTCCTATATTCTAGGATTAGTAAGAGGCCAGATAAGAAAACCATCATTATCTACTACATATTGACCTTTTCTAATAACCCAATGATAATGATAAAAGTTGGGTTTTTTTTCTCAGTTCCCTAACCATTTTGCACATGTGCTGATTGAGACACAAAATTTTAGGTTTCTCGCCTCATCCAAGCATGTCTAGAATGTCTGTAAACTCATACTTAAAAGCTTCATTTACCCAGTTATCTAATCTGGCTTTGCATGCATAAAATAAATACTGAACTAAAATTGCTCCAAAATGATTTAATGAGAATTATGCAGATGATTATCAGCTAGACACAAAGAGGAAAAGATTGGTTTCAGAGTTTATTAGCACCTGGCAAATGCTTAGAATTTGAGCTTTTTAAAATGTCAACAGTGACAACCTTTGAGAAAGGAAATACCCACAAACACGAGTAAATCAACATCATAGAATTTAATGAAGAACATGCTGCAGGGAAAAAAAAAGTAACTTAAAAATAGGACTACAGAATAGAAGAATGGTTTTTAAAAATAAATGTGAAAAATAATGTAAGGGTAATAATAATTAATAGCTTTTAAGTAATAAATATAACACAAAGTCTCTTACCAGTGTCTGAAATGTAAGCATGAAGCTGTACTAAGTCATCAGAAGATACATTTGAAAGGTCATCTAAAGACTGGGGGGAAAAAATCAACAAACAAGATTTTTTAACTTTATAGGAAAAAAGAGTTTAAAGAATTCTACATCATATATGCATTATTCATCTTTGCCCCATGTAAGCTTTATAGTATTTGTATCCTTACTCCTCAACAATAATCCCACTATTTATAGAGACAGAAGAGAGAAAAGCCAAGATGAAGAAATTATAAAACAATTTAGAAATCAACTTAATAAATCAGATTACTTCTTCATTGCTTGTTCATATACTATAATTTGCTGCTTCTTGGTTATATTCAATACATGGCAAAAAAAAATGTGGAAAAAATAAGAGGATATATTCTTGTTAATGTTTCAATTTTTTAAAATGTTGAAATACAATAGAGCCAACTCTGTATTAACACTTTTATTAACTTAGAAATCATTTTACTTTGACTAATAATAGCACCTACATCATAGGGTTATGTGAGGTCTAAATGAGAAGACGTGTAAAACATTTAAAAGACTGTCTAACTTAAAAAATGTTAGCTATTATTTTGATTACTTAGTAAATGAAGTGAATCTATGGCTTAAGATAGATTTTTACATAGTTAATTTCTAAAAATTAATTTCATACAATTATTACTGATTGATCCACAATGAATCTTTTATAACTGTGGCCTTTGGGTCTAAATTAAAAATTTTTTTTGCCACATATACATATACCCACACATACAGAGAAAAGAACATAATCATATAATGAAGACAGAAAAGGGTCAATACAATAGGCTTGAAACTGCTTTCCTTAGAAAGGACAGCTTGCAAGGCTGGCCCCTGGATGGCATCTGAAAATTCAGATTTAGGGAAGGTTGCCACCATTCCCTAACTGCTAAGAGCAGCTCGCATGGCACAAATTGTATGTACAACGTGGTTTATGCTGAACATCTGCTTTCCTTCCAGGAACCTGGAATTTTGGTACATGCTAGGCAGAGGGTGTCTATGTGACCTGGTTCCAATAAAAACTCTGGGTACTCAGGCTCAGGTGAGCTTTCCCAGTGGCCACATTTCACACATGTTGTCAAATTCATTGCTGGGGGAATTAAGTTTGTCCTACGTGACTTCCAAGGATACTTCTTGGACACTTGTGGCTGGTTTCCTCTGGACTTTACCTCAGGCACTTTTTTCCCTTTAATGATTTAGCTTTATATCCTTTCACTATAATAAGTCCTAGCCATTAGTATGACTATGCCGAGGCCTGTGGTTCCTCCTAGTAAACAACTGGACACAGGAGTGGTGTTGGGGAACCTCTGACACACAGACATTATGTGATTCAGATACATTTTATAATTTAAAATCCATGGGATCTGAATGAATTTTGGAGTTCTAATGTAATATTACCACTTATTACTAAAAGAGTCATCTAACTTGAATGCAGCCATACTTATGACATAAAGCCACTTAAGTTAAGGCAATTACACTCTAAGAAGCCAAAAGTGTATCTACTAAAGATTGATCGTTAAGAGAAGAAAAATGTGTTAATTTCATACAGATAACCACGGTACTTCCCTGGACACATCAACTGGGAGAATCATTAAATTAAATCGGGCCTAGGCCTGGCTTGACCTCTGTCCGGTATAATACAAGACTTTAGCCATATCAACTAGTCTTTCCTGCTTTCCTGCATCTCAGTTTTCCCAGTGGTATAATGGCATAATATCTGCTCTATGACTCTGTCACAATATAATGTGAATGAAAATACATTGAAAAGAAATAGAAAGCACTATTTTTAAGTGCTCATATGACCTACAGTAAAACACTATGATAGAAAAAGCACAAAGATTGCTTTAATATTATTTTTATGTGAAAGAAGATACAGAGGAAATGGAGTAGTCTACCAAATTTAGATTATCTACTCTGATTTTCTTCCAATTATAAGCCAGCACAGGGAACATAAAACAATCAACTTTTTCACTTGATATTAGCCAAAAGGCTGAGAAGTGATCACAATCAACTTTCTCAAAAATGCATTATTATTATTATTGGTAACTTTCCCTTATAGGTAGCATTTAAACAGCTAAATGCTACTTGTTATTTTAAACATGTCAGCATCTTACACTTTGCAACCCAGAAGTTAGAAAACTTTGTATATAAATGTCTTTTTAGCATGCTTAAAATATACAATGAAGATTATTTTCATTAAGTATGATGAAAACAATGTGATAAAATGTCTCTTAAACATTAGTCACACAGTTATAATCACATGTAATATCAAGTAGACTACATAAAGTTACAGTTGGTGGAAGAATTATTAACTACGGAACTACGTTCTGATTTGGAACTGTTAAGTATTGATTAGTAAAAGAAAACTGTGATTTCTAAACAAGTGCATTAATGCTGTCCAGAAATAAAATGCAGCGTGTAAAGTAACCCTTGGGTTAAGAGTTGTTGAATTTGAGAAAAAAGAAAATGAGAAAACTGTTTGTTTTAATATTATGCTAAGACAAAAACAGAAGATTCAAATTTACTATGATTTCAGCAAACATCACTACAAAGGCGTTGCTACAAAAGCCAATCTCAATTGCAAAATGAGTAAAACACCACACATTAAATATTTTCTGTGTTTAGTATACTGAAATAAACTACATGATCTAAGTTATAATCTTAAAACTATTTTTTAAATGCAGCTATCCACTAAAATTTGTCTATGTATTAAAAAATGAATCCAAAAATCTCCACCTGCTGAAAGGCTGAATTTAATTGATATATCTGAAAAACAAAATATCACAAGTCACTGACTTCAAGTATAACTTTTTCGATCCAGAGACTGTTCTGGCTTATATCTCGATGTGAAAAAATGGATTTCTCTCATTTGAAAAAGTATTCCAGATATGGAATAAAGAAAAACGTATTTTTCACTAGGTCAAAACCTTGTTATAAGCACTACAAATGTGAATACTATAAAACTGCAAATCAAGAAAAGTTTTGTCGCATTGGAAACTTTCTATATAATGAACACTATTGCTCTAGTATTTTAAAATGAGTCATTAGTGCTACTGTAGGCAGTAAATTTATGACATAAAAATGTCACATTTTCTTCATGCTCTAGGAGTGTTTCCTTTTTGTTATAAGGCTATGGAATATAACAACTAAATAGTAAAAATACCACACGATTTAGGAAAACATTTTAAATGTTACAAAATATCTGACATAACACTATGGCTGATTTGTGTAGTATTCTGTTAAAGGCTATACTTTCTATAGTAATAGAACATTTAGTCAATAAGATTTTAGATATAAATGTAGTACAGAAAACATAAGATAATGGACCTCTAAACAACTTAACTATTACAAAAAGTCTGAAGAATAACTAATATAAGTAGAAGGAAAAATAAAGCAAACAATCTCCCCTTGTACCCTGCAACTCTGGACTGAAGCTTCCATAAAACATTGATATTTTTTCCTGGAAGCATTTTATGAAATGTTATTTAATGATAAGGATGGATATATACTATAAAAGAAATGAAATGTTTATTATTTCACATTTTGCCTTGTATATATGAAACATCAATGACGGTTTATATGCTAAAAAATATGTCATTCTTAAGGCTGTATTCATATGAATTAGCTGCTAATTGCTTAATTCACTGTAAAACTCATGCTTAAAATTTTTTTTTACAACCACCTGAATTTATTACACTGTAGACTTTAAGAAATATCTATAAATTTTCATATATCTTAATTAGTTTTATATTTCTTTTCTAAATACAAGAGAAAAAATGATGTAAACATTTTTATTTCACAAATTTACTGCTTATCATAGCACTAACTGGTCATTTTGAAATACTAAATTTTGAGATTGAAAATAATGAAACCAATTTTTTTTATCGAATGTAACTGAAGTTGTGACCTATGCTCATTTTTAAAAATGAAAGTAAGTTTCCTTTTTAAGTTCTAACTTATAGATGCCTAATATGTGAATTTAACATTTCTTTAAAAGTTTAATTTCTTATAACACTAAAGGATGATTTGGGGGCTTCTAATATATCGTTTACTTACATATGTTAAGGCTCAGTCTTTCATATTATTTTCAAGCCATTTTAATAATTAAAATAATTATAATAGTACTTACCAAATTTATGCTTCCTGTAGGAGACCCATTAAAAGATTCTGTAGGAAGGGAAATTCATCTTAGTATATAGTAAAAACCTTTTGAAACGGTTGCTTTATCTAAGTTTCAAATACCAAGAATGAAAGTCACACAAGCCAAGACATAACAGAATAGTACAGAAAATTGTGGTATACTACTCCCAAACACTTGTTCCCTTAAGGCCCATGGTTTACAGAGCCAGGAATTTCAGTGAAAAAAAATATATATGTACATAAGTTACACACACACACACACGCACACATTCATGTACAAGTGAGCAATTATTAAATATTTTATCCTCATAGTACCACATTAACTTGTCTCATACAATGTTAACATGAGGAAAACACTGCAGAGTGAAATCCATCAGGATATGACAGATATTTTGTTATTTCTGTCTCAATGGATTAAGAAATATTACAAATAAAATTATTCTTTAATGTGAAGAACAGGTTGATTTTTGATATAGCTATTAAGTCTATTTATCCTTGGCAGATTTGGCTCAAAAACATTAAAAGTCTAGATTCTTAAATCAATATATAACTAACAGAACAAAAGATATGTAAAACTCCATATGCAATTCCATTTGATTAAAAAGCAACTCACATTATGTTTTTAAATGAATATTAGAAAGTCAATTATACATTATTAAAATTAATGTCTTTTCCTTCAAGGTTTTATCTATATCTGAGCAAATTAAGTTACCAATTAAGATGCCCTTCTGTTAAAACCACAAATGAATAGATAGGAAAGAAATATTCATATAGTTTTAATGTTAATGTATGGTTTCTAAGCACTTAACAGATTACTTATGAATTTGGCTCTCTAAGGGGGTCTTCAAAGCAAATTTCTATGACTTTCAGAAAAAAGCAGTTGGTGTTCCTTTCCAACTTCAACAATTCTACCCAAGAACATTTCCAGGTTCCTCAGATCTTTGGTCACAAAAGGTGAACAGGAAATTTCACTTAGGATAACTCCTTAGTTAATAGCAAGGTGATAATTAAATGAATAAACAAACAGTTCTCTATTCTCTTCATTCAACTATCTGCCTCTTATTTCTGTGTTCTGCCCATCTCTTAAAATTTCCCACCAAGAACAAGTCAAATTAAAAGAAAATCATAAGTAAAACAAGGCACAGTTTAATTTCTTGATCATCAATAAGAACATGCAGTAATAGAGTTTAAAATCTATCTAGGTCCATACTTAATCAAGAATTTGATAACTGCCTATAAATATTAGAAAACTAAAAAAAAGTAGTTTGACACGGTGAGAAAAATGTGATTGAAATAAAAATTTTAAATAGAAAGCATATTTTAAATATTTTTAAAAACTGTAATACCTCATTTTCATAACAAAAAGAAAATATCTATTTTTAATATAATTTAAAGCTGAACCAACTAAAAGCAATCACAAATAAAGAGAAAGAGAAACAAGGGGAAGAGGAGAGGAGATGAGAGAGCATGCATTAGCAAGCCTTTCAACTACCTACCTATTGAAGTTTGGTTAAATAGGAATGAAATTTATTCCCCAGCAAAGAAAAACCATCAGAGGATACTATCTATCACACATGATAAGACTTGGCTCATTAATTTTAGGCTCAGTTGTGGCCTGCATCTTTTAAAAATCAGCTAAACGTTAAACACTGGATTAGACATTTATTTCAAAATGTTTGAAAAGTAGCCAAAATTTCATAATGTCTAAAATACGAAGTGTCAGGAAGCTTAATTTTAAAAGTCAGAAAGTGAATGTATAACATTTTTGATTAAACAATCTTATAAAGAAAATCATAAGCACTACTATCTGAAAATATTGTCGTAACTGCCTAAAATCTAAACACTCACAAAGACAATACACTTAACAGTTATTTTTAATAATAATGTTTCATATGTTACCCAACATTCAATGTACTTTTTTCAAATGGTTTCAAAAAAAGGGCTAGGTAATTTCTCAGTGATAAAACATAAAAGCTCATCAATTAGGGAACTGAATATTAAAAAGCAATGTCCTAGAAAAACAAAAGATGCATATGTATGTAATTCCAAACTACAACCAATAATTCCAGTGTGAGGGGTTACTCAATGACTGATGTATAAGATAAGTATATTTTCTTCAGACAAAATAAGTTGCAGAAAAATTTTTTAAAAATCTACTTTGTATTTTAAGTAAGAATGAGGTTTTGGGAAGTTTGAAATGGCTTGTAAGTAATTTGCTTCCATTAGTTGCATACAAAAAGACTGGCTAGAAAGATATAAATGGAAGCTAAAGGTCAATTTAGAAGACTGTGAAAGAGTTCTTACACTACAGCATTAAAAGCTACTCCCAAAGAATATATTGCTACTATCACCATTTTAAATTACATATTACTTAGAAGTTCATACAATTAGCTGATTATGATTCAATTTATCTTTTTTCACTCTGGATCATATAGCGAATACATTTTATAATACCACGAAATTTCTGAAGTAAATAAAATAACAAAAATATTTATAGTATGTCCTTTCTGGAAGTAGAGTTGCTACCGCAAATTTCGTAGTAGCTCTATCAAAGATATTTCAACAGATATTAAATGCAGATATACTACATAGTAAATTTGTAGTCCACTGAATTTTACTATTTAGATCCCACAGAAGTAGTCTTTAAAAAAAAAAAAAAGAACCTTCCTTTATTATGCAATCAAATCCAGTTAATAAAATAGTATTCCAATTTTACAAATAAATAAGCCAGAAAGAGTATTAATTTAAAAACCTAAGATATTAGATCAACAACCAATATAAAAGTTATTAAACTCTAAATGCAAACTTCTGTAACTAGATGTCTTAGGTTATTTGAAAAGTAAAATCTCACTAGTGTAGACAACGTGGAAGCAGGTAAAGAAGGGAGGCAAGGAAACTTCCAAAATAGAGGTATTTTTTAAAACAGTGCTCACTACCTAAAAGAGCTATTGTATCTCCAACCCCAAGTGGTCCTGTCCATAAATCTATTCATAAGTAAATGATTATAATTAAAGTACTTTCTTAAAATATTAGTCAAGTTTTTCCCATTAACTTTTTATTTACATTGCTTATTTGCTTGGTAGAATATACCAGAAAGTTTATCAAACCCTAGATATTTAATCAAGGATTAAATAAGTACTTCTGAATTGGATCACAGGTAAAATGGTCATTGGGCCAAAGAACCTGGAGCTCCAAGGGCTGCCTCTCACTATTCTGAGATAACTGATTATTTACTACCAATAAAACAGATATTTGTGTTTTAGTTTATAAATCATTTTCACATACGTAATTCCATTTAACTCTGACAATGACTCAGAACTAAGATATTATGAGAGAAGAATATTATTCCAGATTTACAACTAAGAAAAATGAGGCTTAAAGAAATTAAGTTTGGGCACTGTCACACAGCTAATAAATGGCAGACCACGAGTAAAATGTAAACACTCTGACTCTTATAGACTGCTTTTCTTCACTACACCAAGCTGATATTATCTTCATTTGAAAATGAAAGATTGGAATAAATGACTATTATAGCTTCTTCCAGTTTATACTGTACAGGATTTGGAAAAGGGTATAATTAAAGAGAGGAAAAACTATATAAATATTTTCTAACGCTTTTATAGTTGATTGTACACTCTCAGAATCCTTTACTTGTTATTCTCATTTAATCTTCTCAATAATCCTATTGTTAGTCATAAACATTGCTTACAGTAAGAACATCTGGGTGACAAAACTAAAGAAAACATTCTTTTTTAAGAGTTCAAGCTTCTATAGTTATACATTCTAATCTGTTATTAAATTTTCAACATTTTATTTTAGTATAGTAATTAAACTATCATTCATTTATAGTTTTTTAAATATATTAAAATTTATATTTGGGCTTCAAGAACATTTTTTGGGCTTCGAGAACATCTACATCTATATCTATCTATCTATCTATATCTTTATCTATATCTATCTATATCTATACAAATGTAAAATATATGCCACCCACGTCCATATTTGGGCTTCAAGAACATTTTTTGTCTTGTCTGAAGGTCATTTTTTTTTGGTGATAAATATATGTCTCATACATATAGATATAGATATAGATATAGATGTATATATATATATAAAAATGTATTATATGTACCACCTACCTCCATCACCATCATCTGAGCCTCTGAAACTAGGATCTTTTAACATATCCAGCTCAGCTAACATACGTACATAAAGTGCATTTTGTCTGAAGGAAGGATAAAATCTTTCATCTCGTAGCATCAATTCATATACCTATTGAATAAATGAAGATATTCAATCAGTAATACAGATAATGTACTGATTTACACTAATAACATTTCACCAAAAGCTAGACTGAGGTCTTGCTATAATGAATCACAGGATTCATATTTACAAGATGTCAGCAATAAGACTAAGTCACAACTAATGACTTCTTCTCGTCGCTCCAGTACCTAAATTGCACTGAGAAGAATCCTACTGCAACGCAAGTAACAAGACAGCAGTAAACAATGTTCTAGGAAGTAGTGTTCTCTAAGAAACAAGGCCACATAAAGGCTCAAGGCATATCATTAAAATAAATTTAAGTGATGTTATTTACACATCATCAATTCATGAAAGTCTAAGGCTGTATATCTGTCTCTTCAGTCAAGTTTGAATAAAACAGCCCAAAATAAGCATCCTCTTCATCTGTCAATTAAATAAACAAAACTGGACTACCGTTTTGTAATTAAGATGTATTATTACCACAACTCATCTTTTTAATTATCTTTCTTTTATAATTTGCAATACCTTTTTACAAAACTAATTACATACATATAGAAAGATACATTTCTTTTCAAGAAAGGTCTAATAATAAATGTTGTATATAATAATACCTTTCTTTGAATGTCATCAAAGATTTCAGGAGTTGGATCTTCATGATTCAAAGTATCTGCTAATTTTGCTACCAAATAATCATCAACAGTAACTCTTGGAGATGCCTAATAAACAGAAAAATAATAGTAGTAATGATCTTTGGAATTTTTAAACACAAGTTAAGCCTTGTTAGATGGAGAGTTAAATAATGGAATCGTATTATTGAAAGTAAATGGCAGAAAATCTTTCCTTTTTAAACAATGCTTTGATGTTTAAGAAGGCTGAAAACAGCTAAAACCTTCTTGTCATCATGGTATACTGGTAGACAAACATTTACTCAATATGCAAAATGGAGATACTACTGCATAAGGTTATTATAAAGAATAAAAGGCACATAAGCACAATGTCTGGCACACAGGAAATGCTGTCAGTAAGAATTAGTTTTATGCATTCAGCAGTTGTGGATTGTGTATTTAACATAATAGCTAAAAGAATAAGCCATATTTGTTACTTATCATTTAACATCAGAAACGATTGTTTTGAATGGCCTTTAAAAAGACTATGCTTATCCTAAATCTGGTTTTATAACACTGCAGCGAAGTTCCAGTGTGATATGAGAAGGAAAAATCTAAAAATTTCATCTTTCCAATAACTTCCAAAATTTGATATTCAAAGTGAAAAATTATTTTACTGAAAGAAAAAAAAGACTGAAAAGCTAGCAAAATGGCCATCTTTAGTAAGTCAACTTCTGAATTTTCTGAAAGCTCTGGAAAGTAAAGAAGTGATAAGGATGGTAACTCTTATAGAAACTAGCAAAAGAATGCATTATTTAAAATTACTCCATGCTATCCAGTATCTAAGAAACAGAATAAATCAAGAAAAGAAAAAAAAAAAAAAAAAAAAAGGAAGTAAACAGCAGGATATAAATGTGTATAAAAGAGTTACGGAACTTCTAATGCTCCCTTGTTAATTCAACATCCTTGTTAGTAAACCCAAGTAAGTTGTGTAGTGGTTTCGTTTTGGAGGGGGAAAGGGTACTTATTTGTTGTTTGTGTAGAGCAGGGTATGGTATGTGGTTTATGTGTATGTTTTCCCCTGAAAAAGTAACAGAAGAGCTAAACAACTCCAAGTATATCACAAAGATTAAGAGAAGACGATGTTAGTTGGTTTTGTCCTTTCTTTTACCCTCTAAGCTCACTAAACTCAATTTCTAATAAGAAGAGGCAAATTTGAAAATAACATTTTATATGTATTTAGTTTAATTTTTCTTATGAACTCAAGTGCACAAATTTGTATTAAGCCTCCCTGGTATAGGGCAACCAAGGCATTTGAAGCACTATCATGGGTCACAACTAACCAGAATTCCATACTCAAAAAAAGTAATATAAAAGAAATGTTTACATACATTTTTGTATTTTCACATAAAAATACAAAAATGGGTGCATTTTTGTATTTTCACATAAAAATACAAAAATGGGTGTTTTTCCTAAATTATGTATTAATTTGTGTCCTTTACTTTTCTATTAGACAAATGTGGTTATTTAAACAAAACAATAGGACTAGTTAACAGTGGCAATTAGTAATTAATAGGACTAAATAAACAACTATGTTTGAGAAAAATATAATAATGTATTTATGTTTCTCTCCTCTTATGCAGAAATTTAACTTTTTAAAACTCTTTATTAGATATCTAAATATTATAGACTAACTACTGTGTAGTTCTAAAATACATAAGTGTAAGACTTTTAAAATTAGACATATAAGAGAACAGATATTATCATGTGTAATAAAAAACAACTACATTTCTTTTAAATATCCCATAACCCAATGGGATATTTTTACTTTGTGTGTTTCCTTTTTTAATAAAATTTTCTGATCTGCCTGAAGCCTTTAAAACATCCTTTTCTTTTACACAGCAGTATAACTGAGTACAGTCAAATGTAAAATTCATTTTGACTTTCAGCTCTGCTCTTAAGTCTACTTATTTCTCTTACCAATGTGATGACATCAAGTTAAATATTCTTCAATAAAAATCATTTAGGCACAGAACGATGGAATCTTTATCATGAAAAATAGCAGGTTTTTAGAGCTTAAGGATTTGTTTCCAGCTCTTCAAAAAATGTCCACCTCCTTTGTATCTACAGGCTTGTTTGAGAGACCGGCTTTGTCACTCAGGTCCTTTGCATTTGTGAATTCATCATATAAGCTAACCATTTCTAAAATGCCCATTTTAAAATACTTCAAAACATAATGAAAGTCATCATAAGTTAAACTTCTCCTTCTCAAGAAAAATGATTTTAAAACACACAGATCCTTTAAATTTGAGAAGACTGAAGGTAGATTCTAAATAAATTAGTTTTAGTAAATAAACAGAAAATCCTATTTAAGCTGGCTGTCACTTTCTGGTGATATTTTTTTGAGTTCTCAATAGTCTGATTTCCAAAATCTAAGTCATTTTTTTTTTTTTTTATTGTATGAGTTTTTGTTATAGCCTACATGTAAACATCTCAGGTCCATCTATCTTTTTTAAGACTCCCTTTAGCCTCTTCAAAGATCATTCAACGGTTTTGGAGAAAAAGCATATAAATTTCTGTTTACTGTAATTTTCACCACACTCATTCTTAATGTATTTTCAAATTAAAGAAGGATATTATTCTTGTCCCATTCTTTGAAAATATGATTTTACTGCAGGCCAACATTTTAGCATCTTTTTTATGACTGGCAACAATGATACCTATCTGGAAGGCAAATGTTTATGAAATTATCTCCTCACGTTTTTATAATCTCAAAAATCTCATTGCTTTTACATGTTTTGAAACAAAAACTAGCCAAAAAGTTTTATTACAAAAACCTCACTATCACAAGTAAGTAAATGATATCCCCTTTTAGCAGTTGTGTAGAAGGAACACATGATATTTAGCAGGTAAGATCTTTTAATTTTAATTAAATGGAATTTTTAAAAATTTACATTTGCACTGTCTGCTGAATATGCAGAGAGACGAGCAATGTTTATTTTACGTTTCTGAAGTCTATTAAAAATCTCAGAAATCAAGAAGATATCTAAAATTCCATTTTTGTAAATTAAAGTATGTAAGAGCTATGGAAAATATAGTCACATTGCTTCAATTTGATGTAACACAATATACTACAGAAAACATGATTGCTGGTAAGATCTGAGAGATAAAGCTCTAAACCTTAAAGGGCAAAATCATCTGTTATTAAAATATCCTCTCTTATTTACCTACAGGATATTTCAGTTGAAACCTCTGAATCACAAAATGTAACTACTCAGATTTACAAAACAATCAAGAGAAAGATAGGCCAATGTGTGTTCACTTGTGTAGTATGCCCAAGCTAGTTCAATATCCACTATTTTCAACTAATCGTTGGGGTCTCTTTGGGAGATGAACTCTTTATTGATTTAAAAGTATGTGTAATATTCAGTCTCCATATATGCTTTCATACCCCTTCATCACCATGAACAATCCCAAAATATTTTTTGCACATTGTGCAGTACTGTCTATTTGGTTATTCACTCTTCCTAATCCAGTTGTATGGTTCCTTCAATCTGCCATTAAAAATCACTCACTCATCTAGACTTCTTTTTTTTGATGTCTGGTGTTGGTATTGTAATCATTCTCATTTTCATTATCTTAACTTTTAGAAAACATAGCTACAATATTCATAATGTTAAAAATTAAACAGTCCTATCACAATACAAAGCACAGGATAGAGTGAAAGATGAACTGTTAACAGTCATGATAACAATGCATTTAAGTTGTACTCGGAGTGATACACAATGGTGGATCCATTATCATGAAGAGGAAATAATGGCTGTCAACATTAGAGGTCAAGGGAAAACCAGCAATGACTACAGAAGTGCATCATCAAAGTTATAGTCATTTGACACAAAAACATGTTGCTTTCAACCCTTATTTTTTGGAATCATAGGATGGATTTTATACTTCTTTTCAACCTTCTGCACCCATAGCTAAAACCTGGGACTTTTTAGGTCCCAAGGAAGGGTTTCCTGAGACATGCGGTATCATTGCTCAATGCTAAAAACAGATTACCTTCAAAAGAATAACAAACTCATACTGGATTTCTCAATGGAAACAATGAGAGCCAGAAAAAATGAAATGGTATCTTTATAATGCTAAAACCAACTTAATTTTCTGATTTTTCCATTATAATTGTAACCCATACTATTGGACAACAGAATTTATAATTTATTTTAACAATTAACATGAAAAAGACTTATGATATACACTCTGAAGCATTGTCTTCAAACATCAGAAACTCTTGAATATGTGCACAAAGAAACATGAACAACAATATTCATAGCAGCAATATAACAGGAATAAAATGGAAAGAAACCAAATGCTCAAACATTATTGATAATAAATAAACTCTTACATACCTGTGCAATGAAATATTCAGTGAAAATGAACTATACCTGCATGCATCAAGATTATGGATTTCAATATAATGGGGAGGGAGCAATATAAATAGTACCATTCCATTTATATAAAGGTTAAAAACAAAGCTAAGCAATATACTGTTTAGAACACACATGTATAGCAAAACTGTATGGGAAAGGAAGTAAATACAGGAAACTTGCTTCATAGGAAGTAAGGAAACAGATAAACCTGATACATGGGGACACGTGAAGATTATGTAGGGATCTTCAAAAGTATAGTGAATATTCTATTTCTTAAGCTAGATGGGTTATATAGGTGTTTGTTATACTAATTCTTAAAATTGTTCACTATTTTAAATATATATTTCATAAGGCAAAAATGTAAGCAAGTACCCGAGTTTTTAAATAAAATTCATACTTAAAATTCAAATACAATTTTTGTGCTAGTCAGTATAAATTAAAAGGTATTACAGCATTGCCATTAAAGGTACTGGAGTATGAGTAATCTTGAATTTTGGAGATTTTTCTGTCCATACTCATGGCATTGGTCTGTAGTTTTCTAAATGATGTCTTTGTCTGGGTTTAGTATTCGAATGACACTAGCCTCATAAAACTAGATGGAAAGTGTTTCTTTTTTTCCTCTATTGTGTGGAAGAGTTTGTGAAATACTGATATTATTTCTTCTTGTAATGTATGATAGAATTCACCACTGAAACCATCTAGGCCTGGGCTTTTCTTTGTGAGATGATTTTTAATTACTAATTAAATTTCTTTTATTTATTATATGTTTTATTTCTTCTTGAGTCAGTTTGGCAATTTATCTTTCTAGGAATTTGTCCATTTCATCTAAGTTGTATAATTTGCTATCATAAAGTTGTTTATAATATTTGCTTATAGTCCTTTTAATTTCTATAGGGTTGGTAGTTTTTCATTCATGATTATGGTGATCTGTGTCTTTCTTTTTTTCTTGGCCAACCTAGCTATAGGTTTGTCAATTTTGTTGCTCTTTACAAAGAACAAACTTTTAGTTTCATTGATTTTCACTAGTGTTTTTCTGTTTTCTATTTCACTGATTTCCATTATCATCATCACTGTCTCCTTTCTATTTGCCTTAGGTTTATTTTGCTTTTCTTTTTCTAGATTTTTAAGGTGAGAATGTAGATTGACTTGTTTTATTTTTTTTTATTGAGGTATGCAAAGCTACACTTTTCCCTCTAAGCACTGCTTTAGTTGCACCCCCTAAATTTGACACTGTTTTTTCATTTTCAAAATTCAAAATAACTTCTAATTTCCTTCTGATTTCTTTTTGATCTAGAGGTTAGAAACACACTGTTTAATGTTCAAATAGTTATGATTTCCTAAAATATTCCTGTTGTTTTCTAATGAATTCTGAAAAAAGGACATACTTTGTATGATTTTTTAATACTTTTAAACTGACAATTGTTTTAGGACCTAGCATATGGTCTATCCTGGAGAATGTCCCATGTGTATTTGAAAATAATGTGTATTCTGCTATTGCTAAGGGAAATATTCTATAGATGTGAAAGGTCTAATTGTTTTAGTCTTCTTTAATTCTTATATATCCTTAGTGATTTTTTAATTGTTCTATCAATTAATGAGAATGGGTACTGAAGTCTTCAACTATTGTTGTTGAATTGTCTATTTCTCCCTTTGATTTTATCAGTTTTTGTTTCATGTTTTTGGGGCCTTTGTTATGTTTATAATTGTTTTATTATTCTGATCAACTGACCC
The DNA here is from genome assembly GCF_000325575.1 of Pteropus alecto. Lineage (NCBI taxonomy): Eukaryota > Metazoa > Chordata > Mammalia > Chiroptera > Pteropodidae > Pteropus > Pteropus alecto. Next base: position 12,541,141 of record NW_006436282.1, read on the forward strand.
TTTTACTAGTATAAAATGTTCCTCTTCTCTCTAGCAACAACACTTGTCTTAAATTCTATTGTCTAATACTAGCATAGCCCCTCCAGCTCTGTTCTGGTTCTGTTTACATGGTTTATCTTCTTCCATTCTTTTACTTTCAACTATTATGTCTTTGAATCTAAAGTGTGTGTGACCTTGAATCTTGACTTTGTCATTTAGTATTTTTATGACTTTGGCCAAGGTAATGCAATTTTCTAAACAGTATTTTCTTCACCTATAAAATGAAGATAATAATACACAATAAGAATGTTATCAGGATTAAACGAGACAATGTTTGTGAAGTAGTTGTCCCTAGCATGAGTAATGGATATTTACAAATACTATAAAAATTATTATTAATGATACTACCAAAGAAGATAAAAACACAGTAACCAAGATATACACTAACCTTTTCTGATAAATACTGTTCATAAATTCCAACAGCTGCTGCTCTTAAAAGTCCTTTGGTTTGGTTGGTTTGATGTTTTCCATCTTTCTGACGACTTAATAAAACTTCTAGCTGCTGTTGGGCTGTTACCCGGTATCCTTCCACTGTCATCCAGAAGAAAAGATGTGCTTGACCTCCAGTTTGCTGCATGTAATCTACCGAACAAAATACATAGATGCTAATATCACAGATTTCTGGGTGCATACACTATGTGACACGTAAGAAGAATTAAAGTTTCCATAACTTAAAATTCTACATTTTGAAATGTTTAGTAAATGTCTGAGGTGAAAACACAGTTTTATCATAAATTGGTTCAGCTAAAAAGACCAGTTATGTAGGAAGCACAAATAAAACCACTTTTTTAAATCTCATTTTTCATGATAAAATCTCTAGGAGATAAAATTGCTACACAAGGCTTAATCAGAAACAAACTACTTCAACATTCAGCTCTTCTTCTCAATAAAGATTAGTAATCATAATACATATTAATATTTCTTTAAATATTAAAATTAAGGACTGAACTTTCAACAAACCATGCATTTATGTTTTTGATCAAGAAAATGAAGAATCAGGGAGTTTTGCTAGACATTTCCTCCAACTGAACATAATTTCCAACTGAACATAATTTTGATGTAAGAGTAATAAAATTAATAAATATGTATATATTAAAATGGCATAAAAACAAGGTCCCTCCCTCATTCATACACAAAACTGATGCAAACAAGTTATATACACCATGTTGTCCTCATAAAGTACTCTTTCTCAATTTAAATTCATAGTAGACTCTCCTAAGGTTTATTTTAAAAGTGTTTAGCATATGCACATTAGAGTTATAAGCATTTATTTACTTCAAAACAAAACAAATCTCTATGTCTATGTTTTCCAAAGAAATGGGAGTACAGGACAGATTTGGCATGTTTAGCATTAAGCATTTTAAATTTAATAACATTTACAATTATTGAAAATTTTGAGGGCCATATTATTTTCATAAAATGGATTTACATACCCATAAAAAATTGTAGTGCAACATTGTCTACAAGAATACTGTCCAGAGGGACTGTGCAAAGTTTCCCAAAGTTTGCCGCCAGTTTCACAGTATTTATTTCCTACACATGGAAGTGAATGTGGGTTAATGTTTCATCTATTCACTCATCAGGTTAAAGATCTTTATATAGGTATAAAAAAACACCAAATTAAAATGAAATAAAAATAAAGTTTTCCACTCTTGCACATGTGGGTTCCCAATAAAACAGTTTCAGCTCAGTGAATGTTATTTTCAGAGTTGCTGAGTAAATACACATTAAAAGTGAGATAAGTATCATTTCTTCCAACACAAAATAAATGTAAATGACTGTATTTTCAATTATTCTCTACATACTCTAAATGAAAATGAATATTTTAAGGGCTAAAGGGGATGTTTAGATCACTTAATATGTCCAAGAATAAACAAATCTCTACATTTTAAAGTATAGATTGAGATCTATCCATCAGGAAAACAGAAAATATTCCCAAAGAGTAATTTTGCTCCTAAGATGGTCAAAATATTTCATAGAAATATTAGTGCAGAAAATATATTTCTTCTCAGATTATGTAAATAAATTATACATACTTTTCAAAGTTATAAAGTATAGTAACTACCTACGTATGAAAAAAAATTTTTTTTAAAAGTGTTCAAAATTTAGAGAATCTACATGTCAAGCACTGTGCTAGGTACATTACACACATTACTTCATTTACTCTCCACAGCGATTGTATTGGATAAATATCACCAATGCCATTTAACAGATAAGAAAGCTGAAGATCAGAAAGGCTGCGTGTGATCACAAAGCTGGTAAGAGTAAGTCTGTTTGCAAAGCCTGCTGCCCTTTCCTCTAAAACCTGTGATTTTTCTAAGAACTATTTTCACTAGCATCTCTGTACATATTCTCAAATCTGTATCTCACAACCTTCTACTTAAAAAGGAAAGACAGGCAAGTTCTCTGAAAGTTAGATAGGCTACCTTATTCAGGGACAGATACTAAATTAGGCATAGGTGATACATAAAGGAGAAGGAAGATAATTTAAAGGAGGAAAAAACTTCCTCTATAATTATTCAGTACTTCATATAAGTACTTCATATAAGTACTGAATAATTAAAGGTAGCTAACTTAAAATGGCTGGCATAAAGCAACCCAGTTGCCAGCACATGAAGTGATGACACTAAAAACTGAAGGTAATAAATAATGTTTTTTTTCTGTTTTACAGCCCCAAATCTCTACTCTCCCTTATAGCAAGACTCCTCCAAACAGCTAACTATAATCACTGCTTCTAATCCATTTCTCCTCATTTTCTCCTGGACTAGCTCCAATCAGGGGTTCTCTCCACTGTTCCATCAGAATGCTATCATCAACCCCCATGGTGGCAAACACGGTGGTCAATATGAAGTTTCACCTTACTCAACTTATTAGTAGCCTTTGACATACCTCATCTCTCACTCCTTTAAACACGTTCTACACTTGGCTTCTAGGATATTATGTTCCCAGGTTTTCCTTCAATCCCACCAGCCACTGACTCTATATCCTTGGGTAGATAGTCTACTTTGCCTTAAAGTCTAGTAACTAAAATGCCTCAGGACCAAGTCCTTGGTATCTTCTTATTTACTTTACACTCACTCTTTTAGGTAACCTCATCCAGTCTCTTAACTTTAACTAAACATCTGATAATCCTGAGGATTCTCAAAGTTTATTTCTATCACTAACTTTCCCTTGAGCTTGAGTTTACTAATTAGCATGTCTACTTGAATGCCAAACAGGGATCTCAAGCTAAAATGCTCAAAATTAGATTCTCCTTTCCAAACCTCCACCTCCCTGTTTTATCCATTTTATAGTAAAAAGGAACACTATTCATGCATTTGTGCAGGCCAAAAAACCTACAAATCATCCATGAGTCCTTTTTAAGTTTCTCACCCCGTATTGAATCTATTAGCAAATCCTGTTAGCATTATATCCAGTCTCTAACTCCTTCTCACAATCTCTGTAGACATTTCTTAGTGCACTAAAGCAAGAGTCTCCTAAATGACCTTAGTTTCCATTCTTGCCCCCAACACTCCATCAAAATCTATTCATCACAAAGAGCCAAAGTCATCATTTCAATTCATAAGTCAGTCACCAGAGCAAATCTCCAATGGATTCCCATCGCAATTAGAATCTTTAAAAAATCTTACTATGGCAGGTAAAACAGTATATGATCTAACCCCCAAGGTTCCTCTGCAATTTCTTTCCTACTAACAATCCCGCCTGAGAATTCATTCCATACCAGCCACACTGACTGCCTCTAACTCACTAACCGCTTTCTTATCTCAGGACCTTGCTCTCACCTTGTCTGAAATGTTCTATATTTTCTTTTTAAAAATATCATAGTTTCTACCACAGTACTTTTGCATTGACCATCACCTTGCCTGAAAGAGTCTACTAAAAAAGAAAAAAAAATGCACAGGACTCTCTCATGTTATTCAGGCCCTCTATGCTCAAATGTCACCAAATCTCTCAGCACCTATTTAAAACACTCCTAGACATTTTCTATCCCTCTATTTTACTCATTTTTTCACATTTTATTTTTTACTTTCTTTTTTTTACAGTATATATCAATTTACTTATTGGCTTATTTTCTGACTCTGCAACTAAAATGTAAGCTCCACGAAGAGCGTTTGCCTTTCAGGTCAATCTAACACAGTGGCCAGAGTACAAAATTCAATAAACGCTGAATCTGAATAAATAATAGATGAATAAATAAAACAAAAAATTAAATAAAGTCTTTAATAACTTCAGTATTTTTCATGTAATGTTTTAATCTCTCTAAGTTGGTTAACAAATACTAATATTACATTGTAAAAAGTTTTTCTAAACTTTTTTTGTAGAGTACTGCACTAATTAATATCCTACTTTTTGTCATTTGCTAGACATTTTTACAATTTATTTTTACATTACATTTGATGTGCTGTATTATATTAATTTCAAATGTACAGCATAGTGATTAGACATTTACATACCTTATGAAGTGATCACAATAAGCCTAGTAACCATCTCCCCATATCTAGTTATTACAAATTATTGACAATATTCCCTATGCTGTACATTATTTCTCCAAGACTTATTTTACAACTGGCAATTTGTACTTTTAATCCTCTTCAACATTTTTGCCCATCCCCCCAGACTGCCAGACATTTTAAAGAATATATTTATAACTAAATGTTAAGCTCAAAAGTACTTTACTTACTTTGCCTGACTGCAACCGTTGTATTCTTGAGTCACATACTTTCTTTACAAATAATAAGCTATTTATTTGATTTTTGATAGTGTTGATATCTAAAAACAAACAAACTGATTATGAGCTACAAAGTGGTAATGTTACTTTGAAATACTTTAAACATGCACTTACTGAAATTTAACATACAAACCAATGCACAGAGCAATTATTTACTTAAATGAAATTACCTAAAATTTCATAGCGAAATTATTTAATTAAAATTAAATCATGCCAATTATCTTAACTTTTAGAGATAATAATAACAGTCTCAATAATAACAGTCTCAATTCAGAAAACTGTAATACTTTTTTCTTAGCACACACTAACATGTTAGGAAAGATTTAAATTTAGTTAAGGTAAAAACAACTAATAGCATAAAATGATATTTAGGTAAATTAGTTTTTGTTTAAAGATACAGTAATCAATAAAAGTCTTATACTTAAATAAATTACCATCACCAGCTGTATCTAGAGATCGAAGATACTGTAATTCTTCTGCTGCCTTATCTCTGACTGCTTCTAGCTCTCCAATATTGTCACTCAATTTAATAATGTTCATAAAGGCCTCATAGTTGCAATTAGAATCACGGATCTGAAAAGAGTTTACAAAACAGGTGGGAGGGGGACTTGCTTATTAAGGAAAAACAGAATTTTGCGTTCCTACCCTGTAACATGCACGACTTGCCATATCCCCAGTGCTGTAACAAAACAAAACTACAATTTCTGTACTCATGATACTTACATTCTTGTGGGTCACAAACTGTTTACAAGGTAAGTGAATACACAATGCACTAGAAAGTAGAGAAACATGCTCAGAATGTTTGATGACAGTAAGAAAGCCAGGAGCTATACCAAGAAGAGGCAGAGGAGTAGAAGACAAGATGGGTGGTAATGCAGGGTGAACCTGGGAGGGTATAGTAAATGTTCTGGCTTTCATTTTGAGTGGAATGAAAAGTTACTGGAGGGCTTTAAACACAATACTAGAATTCTCTGACCTAAATTTAACAGAATCATTGTGATGATATAAATTACTCTGTATTTTGTTTTTTTCTTCAGCCACTTGCTGTTTAAGAATAGGAATAAAGTAGATAGTTAAGCTGGATTTAACCAGAGTGTTGTTTCATCAAGCAAATAAAGTGAGAGAGGGAAAAAAGTTAGTTGAGGACTTTGTGAAGGGACTAATCATTATGACTGCTCATAAAATTTAAGCCAAGTAAAGCAGTAAAGGGAGCTATGAAAAGGAAGCAGTCTTGAAATATTTTCCATCCTCAACGAGTCAAAGAACTAGGGATTGGATAAGTCCTGAACTATAAACTGGCCAGTAAGCACATGAAAAGATGCTTACTATCATTAGCCTACAGGGACATGCAAGTTAACTACAACAAAATGATAATGCCAAATGTTCAGAATACAGAGAAAACAGAACTTTCAAACAGTGCTAGTGAAAAGGCAAACTTGTAACACAACTTTGGAAGACCATTTGGCAGTTTTTTTCATTTTATATAAATTTTACCTCAATAATAAAAGAAAAAGGTTGTTAAAAACGTTTTTCTAAAAATACATAAAAAAAACCAAACAAATAAATTGCTCTTCATTTACCTTCTCTAGTTGGAGATAACAATATGAACCAATTAGGTAATCTATTCCATAGTCAAGAGATTGGACTTAACATGAACTTAATAAGAAATGAAGGAAAAGTAAAATGTATATGTAGAGATGAATAATACAAATCCATTCAAACTATTTTTAGAAATGACTTAAAAACTTAAAACTATTGTTGGGTAACACTAAAACTTTACATAGAGAGAAGATATGTTACTAATATACTGTCTAAACCTTTCCTTTCAAACAGAAATGAACTATAAGTTAAATATCATTAATATGATAATTTAACTGAGTGAAAAAATAAGAACAGAACTCATTTTAATCTTTATAATACCTATGCATAAAGGGTTTTCTATACAAATAATGTCAAGAAAGTATAAACTAGACAACAAAGTAGGCTAAAAATCCATTATTAAATTTTTTTGATATTATATTGCAAAGTACAACAGTGATCAATTCCTGTTCATTAAATAATAAAAGACCCAAGCACCATACATAATAGTAGTACTAGGCTAACTATGGGGAGAACAAGTAAAATTGGGTGGTTTAATTCTTTTTAGAATATTTGTTAAGTCCCCTCAAAATGTTTACATCTTGTAACTAATTATTATAGTTAATGCAAGCTCAGCAAAAAATTCCTGAAAACTAAAGAAAGCTATTAACAGAAATGATCCCTAATCCCATGAGTAAGAGATATCTATAACATTCAGGTAATCATGCATCCTTTTCTGTAACACAGGTAAGATTATAGAGTACTGTATCCTGATTATTTAAGGTTAGTATACAATATCCATTTTTGTGTGTGTTACAAAAAAAAGTTTTAACACCATTTACCCTTACTTTATTATTTAAATTTTTTAAAGTTTTATCAGTTTCCTTCTTTAAAAATTACTTTTTATTATATAATCCATACTCATTGTAAGTAAAGTGAAATATATAAACGAGAGAAAATTAAAACTTTCATAACCTTATCTCTATTAACATTTCAATCAATATATATTCTATCAGAATTAGTCATTCATAAATTATATTTACGTGTATTAAAAGGATTATATATCTATACACATCCTTTTACTTATCCTTTTCACATAAAATATAAACATCTTTTCACATTCATAAATATATACTACCATCATTTTTTAATGGCTGCATAGCATTCTACTGTATGAGTATGCCATAAGTTATTAAACTAATCCTCTACATGGGACACTTAAATTGATTTCAATTTTTTAGTACTATAAGCAATGTTTCCATTAGTGGACTTAAATATTGATTAAAAACTTGCTTATTTTCAATTTAGAATATATTTCAGAAGTAGAACTCCTAACCAAAGGATATGAATTTTTGAAATTTTTAATCATGCAAATATGCATATTTTAAAGCTCTTGGTGGAGCCTATTAGGACTCTATAAAAGTTGACAAAAGAAGAATCAAGTTCTGTGACCTCCATGAAAGGGTCTAGAAATACGAAGTTAGGAAATTAATTTCTGTCTGCAAGTAACCCACTATCTAGTGGGAGAGATGAACACTGCAGCAGCAACAATGGCAAGCCTGAAGATGGTTTGGAAAAAAAAAGAACATTCAAGTAGTTCCTTCTTGGGAAAGCTAGACTGAGTTAATAGAAGACAACTGTAGAGAAGAAATTCTAGATTCAAGAAAATGAATCAAAGATCTAGAAGTATTAATCAAAATATTCCCAGCAGTTGTCCATTTACAACTCTTCTTGGACATGAATTTACTGAGGAAAAGCACAAATAATCAAAAGCCATGTATAATAAGCAAAAACATGAGAGCAAGTAAATTTAGTAAGTACTAACATTTTGATATGTCTGATGCATGAAAAAACTGAGTTATCTGCTTATAAACACTAAGCAACTTATGAAAATAGATCTAGAACACAGATCTTCTCATTCTCTGTCTAGTGTTTTCTCCATATTCTCCTCCACTACACAGTGTAAAATGTAAAGTACATATATACTATTTAAGTAGTTCAGATCACGAGCTGTATTTAAAACCAAATAGCAGCTTTAAAAAATACTCATCATCTATACATACAGGCAGTAAAATATCCTTTTTAAAATTTAAATAAGTAGTAACAGCACCAAAACCGTAAAGATTATTTTATCAACACAATTCTTACAGAGAATTTGGCTAGCACATTCAATATATTAGCAAACAGAAACATTGAAAATATAAAGATTATCTTTAGATATATTTTATTTAATAAATTATTGCTTAATCATCCTGATCTCCAAATCATATTTTTATATTTTAAAAAAAGTTTTAAAAATAAAGTTGTAATTTAGAAAGTACATACCATCCATATGATATATTGATTAATATAATCAGGATCACTGAGTTGATTTATTAATGGAAGAAGAATTCCTCGTGCAATGATTTCCTGGACAAAAATTTAAAAAAAAAAATTAATCTAATATACTTCTCAAATCAATAGCATAATGTTAACTTCTTAACACAATACTGTTATTTAAGAAAAGTACGATACATATAAACGTAAAACTTGAAAACCAACATAAGCTTATAAACAGATGAGCTAGTATACTACAGTTAAAATAAATTGAGATGAAGCTACCTATATCAACCCGGATACCTCTCCACAATGACAACTAGAGTTGAGTGGAGAAAAGCGAAAAGCTACCTGTTATATGTTAGCATTTATGTCAGTTTTTAAAAGGCAAAACATGGCAGTAAATGTGTTTATGGATTCCTATATCTATACTAAAAGTATAAAAATAAAGAAGAGAAGGAAAAGATACACACCGATTTTATAAGTGTGGTTACCTTTAAGGGAGGAACAGAGTAACTATAGTAAAATATTAACATTGGTTAAACCTGGGTAGTTGGTACATAAACGTCTATTATATTATTCTCTATATTTGTTTGAAAATTTTCCTAATAGAAATTAATACAAATAATAATAAATATGTTAATGTAATTATTCACCATTCTCTAGAATATACCTTCCCATTCTTTCCAGCTGTTTATGCTCCTATTAAAATTCTTCCCTTCCTTCAAGGACTACAGAGTCAATTCTCCAATTATATAAACGCTGACCATTCCAGCTGAACACTTTTTTAATTTATATGTTTAAAATACATATATACCTATATTTATGGCATTTATCACTTACCATTCTCTACGTAATAGTCTATCTTCTACTTCTCTAATACACTACAACTCTCTAGGAATCTTTTGTGTATGAGTGAGACTCATCAGTTCTATCAATTTATCTATCTTCAAAAATATTTACCCTTCGTTTTCCCAAGGTCATTGTCTTAAACATGTCTTAAAATTTTTATTTAGTATTTACATAATTCCTTCCTTCAAATTATGTCTCTGGCCCCAGATGCTCAAATTTTAAAATGTACTTTGTAAGGAGAAAGTTCACAAACAAAAATCCATTTTTTTTTTAAGTTTCTTTTTCCAAATTGATTTAAAAGAAGAAAAACACGTGGGGAAGAATTTTAAATAAATTTAATGATTCTTATCAGCAAATGCAATTGGTCGATCTGTTTTAGAAAACTACTTTGATCTCCTAATTAGTCAAGATGTAATCATGACGCAACAGTTCCTATTTAAGTACAAGGCAAAGGATCCACATAAAGAAGTCTTTAATCTGTTATTTAATCTGAACAAAATGTCTTTTGAGAATACTTGGATTTAATTAGCAACAAAACTGATAAAGATCTATCAAGTTAAAAGAAAAAAAGAAAAGTAATTTGCTGAATTATAATGCTCTACAATTATGCTCAATTAGATTCTACCAAAAAGAAATACTGGTCTCAAAGAGCAATCTATAGCAAAATATATTTGGTCTTTAAACAATCCTAGTTATTCTAAACTATAACCTAGTTATTATAAACTATAACAAGGATCGATCCTAAGAGTCAGCTTAATCTTCAGGGAGCTACAGTAACATGTGCACTGCAGTGAGCAAGCGGGGCAAACAGGTTTCCTCTTACATTAAAACTGGTTTTCTAATCTGCTATGTGCCCACTCCTGTGATAACCATGAAGTACATAATGATGATAAACAGAGCTATATGGCCCCTGTCATTACAGCACTTATAGTTCTATTAGGGGAAAGAAGCATCAAGTAAGTAAACACAAAAACCACACTATCATTTTAAAATACAATAAATGCTATGAAGGAAATTAAATGGGTACCTACCTACAGTGATAGGGAATTATGAGGGGGCTGTAGATTGAGAAATCAGGGGAGGCATTTCTGAGAAAGTGAGATATGAGGGATGAACACAATTTAGCCAAGAGAATAAAAGGACTCATTCTGAACAGAGGGGAAAAAAAAGAGTGTGAGACAGCTCTATGGTGGGGAGAAGATGGTGCTTCTGGAGAAACCAGTGGAGAATACTGGCTGGCATAGAGTGACCACATGGCATGAAGGCCAGAGAGGTAAACAAGGCCATGTCACACAGCTTCTGAAAGGGCTTGAGACTTGAAAATTTTGCTAGATAGTCATACCATTTACTGAGATGGAGAAAATATTTAAAAGGCAGACAGGCTATGGAGGCAAGAATATTTTCATTTTGGATATTTAAAGTTTAAAAGGGCTGTGAGTCAATCAAATGGTGATTCAGTGGGTAGCTGGTGAGAGTAGCCTGGAGCTCAGAAGGGAAGTCTGGACCACAGATAACAAATCTGGATGATATTAACATTTGGTTGGTGTTTAAAGCCAAAGAGATGAATGAGCAAGAAGGCCCAGGTCTGAAGAACTTTAAAGTAGGAGTTAAAACATGTAAAGGAGACTAACATGGAATCTAAAAATAGACAGAGTTTCAAGAAGTAAAAGATGGGCAACCACATGAAATGCTGCTGAGACACTGCCTAACTGTGGCTGTCTGGAGTATCAGGTAGGCAAAGGTTCTGAAACCAAATAGATACTCTGCATAAACGAGGGCTACAACTGATTAGCAATCCCTTCCTACAGTGGTAGATGTGAATCTAGTAATAGATATGCCAGGTATTTACTTCCCTTGAAAATGACTAGCCCAAATAATTTGTTTTAACAATATAGAACCTATCAGACTCTTCCCATCAAAACCAAGCACTTTTTATTTACTTCACAGAACCATTACCTGACTTGAGAAGAGCACTGAACTCAAGTTAGGTAGGTATTAGGAAACTATCTGGTGTTGCTTAAACGATAGCATGCAAGCATAAAAGCACATCTCAGGAACTGGAATCTGTTTTGTAGGATCTCTTTAAAGAGATCATAAGCTTTCATTTTTAGAAAAAAATGGATACTTTCATTTTACCTATTCATCCAGGATGAGGGCTTATGTAGCCACCATTTCTCAATCGTAACCAACAGCCAAAGGCAAACTATTAGTCCTTTAACTCTAAAGGTTTATAGTCAGGGGAAAAAAGTCCAAGACCACTGTTCTCCTCCAACTTATCCATTTTCCAATTACAAGTAGTAAAAACTTAGCTACCAAGTTTCTTTTTAAGTTTCTAACCAGAAGTATTATTTTAATTAGCCTAATTTAGGTAATTTTATAGGTAATGCTATATTAAAGAAGATTTAAAACACATCTTTGTTATAACCAAAAATCCAAGTCCCTAACTCTACATCAGGCAGTTCTCAAACTGTTGTCCAGGGGTAGGATGAGACAAGCATAGAGTAATATTTTCAAAAAGAAACAAGATACGATGATATCTATCAACTAATAGAATGTGTGCTGTGTATTGTTTCAAATTTTCCTAGTTTTAATTTATAATACATCAAATATTAATAGATAAAACCAACAACAAAAAAGTTCTTTGAGGTCCTTAATGATTTTTACAAGTGTAAATACACCTTTTCCTATTTCTCCTAAAATTTTGGTCAGTCAAGAGCTGACTATACTTCTTTACATTAGCCTGCTACATTTCTTACATTTCTTTCTCCCCACTAGATTATTTAAAGTCTCCTTGGGGAGGAAAATATTTCTGTTCAAGTATGCATCCCTTGCACCTAACACGAGACTTGTCAATCATCAATAAATATTTTCTGAATGGATAACAACAGCAGCAACAGAATGGGTCCTGAGACCAAAACTTTTAAGAAATACTACTCTAAGTTTCTTTACAGCCATTTATTTGGTATGAGTTTAAGCTTACCCTGACAAAGTATCGCATGATCTTGTTCTGGAAATCTCCAGGAGGTAGCAATAAATATAATAAGACCTCACACAAATCCCTTAGGAATCCTAGAAATAAAAAGGGTAGCTATAACAACATTAGAAAACATAAAATCTCCACCTAATATAAAACACATAAAGGTAGAAATAAGCAATTTCCTGATTATAATGGCTTATGATTTGAGTAATTAATAAATACATATCGGTATTCATTAAAAATTCCTTCAATATTCTCCAAATAACTACTCATTAATCAAACTAATATTTTTTTATTCTATTCAGTTTTATCCCACTTTTAGAATCATTGAGAAATTTCCATTACAAAAGTGCCCACAAAACAACTTCAGCTGTATCCCTGTATTCTGCACTCCAACCATACTAATTATCTTTGCATACTTAAAAGTTATTTGCACATCTTTAAAAATATATACCAATTCTTCTTCTTTCAAGGAAGAACCTCCACTAACTTGGCAGGTAACAACATAAGGAAAAAGAGGATGTTCTTCTATTTTACTGATTTAAGAGGTCTTGATTTACATAAAAGTCCTACACATCATTATATCTATTCCTTACATGTAGTTATTTCATATCGGTGTTAATGAAATGACAATTAAAAATTGAACTGCACAATAAATATAAAAAGGAATGAAGAAAAAAAAGGAAAAAAGGAAGGGAAAGTAGAGGAAAAAAAAGTTAGGCACATTTTAAAAGTCAAGGAAAACAATTTCCACAACTAGAAATGCTTTTCTTTAGTTGTCAATATGCTGACACTTCATGGGACTATAATGATACAGCTGATCCTGTTCATTGAAAAATGTGCCAAGCAGGAAAGAGTCTTAGTCATTGCAAAACTAGGAAAAGACAACATCCTCAGCTAAAACCTACCTGGTCTAACCTCCCACAAAGAAGATAAATATATTCGACTCTATAAACTTTATTTGAAATCATTATAATCATTCCCTTAGAAAATATTTTAGGGTAATAGATGTATTCTTAAAGTCAAATTAATAAATTAATAAATTCAAGGTGAAGATAAATTAACTATAAAACGTTTATGCCTGTTATATTTTAAAAGAAGCCAAAAGAGGTCTTCTTTAATTACCATCTTTAAATTTTAAAGATGACCTTTATAACAGGAAAAAGAACTGGGGAACTACTTTTAGGAATTAAAAATTAAAATAAAAAGAATAGTAATAGTGTCTTTACTATGCTACTTGTCCTGTAAAATTTCACCCTTAGATTTTACCCTCATATTTGTTCACTGGTTCCTACAACTTGTCTCTAACCAATGTGAACAGTCACCATTTTCAAAAGAGTTAAATTGAAAATAAAACCTTCTTCATCTTTGGGAGAAGTGCACACTAGATCACGGCAAACATCCTTCTCCATTTCAACTTCAACTTCAAAAAAGGTATCTACAAGATCTTCTGCTGTACCTGGACCGAGAAAGGAACAATGCAAGATACACTGAATGATAAAGAAAACAGATTTTAAAATCCTAATTTTCAAATGGAAAGAGATATTACCTGTTACTTGATCATCTTTCTCTGTTATCTTCTGTTGAGCCTTTCTGAATACTCGTAGGTGTGTGCCAAAATCATCTACAATGCGTGTAGTAAAATAAGGTTGCCAGTCTATTTCTTTTGACCTTATAAAAAACACATTACACAAAAGCATTATGTAAATGCTTTTTAATAAAAAGATAGGAATTCATTTTGAAGACTACGGAAAGACACAGAGACTGAATTTATTTATATTGAGGTTTCCTTCATTTAATTAGCACTCCCTTTCACAAAACCTAAAGTGTATCAAATCTATTAGACTAAGTCTTTGAGCAATATTACTTGAAGTATTTTACGTGTCAAAATTTAAGGTAATATTTAAATGCTTAAACAGAAAAAAAAAAAAGTTTTTCTGGTTAAATCTGAAATGAGTCTAACAACAAGTATATCGTGCAATTTCTCATCCCAGACCTAAGAATACATTAAGAATTCAGATCATTTTTACTTGCTTTTGAAAGAGCATTTGAGACATTTCTTGGTTCCTTCTCAATCATTTCTGAATTCTCCACATTCTTCTTTTTATAGGCCAAGTTCTGAACTAAATATCTTAGGCATGAGTTTGATTGGTTTCTGTTTGCACTTAAAAACTTGATCATTCAAAATAATACAGAAATGGTTCAAAGAATGTGGCTACATTTAAGCCATGAAAAAGGTGATTACCAATTTTATTAGGTTATTTAGTACTCTATCTCAAAAGCAACAGACCTCAAGAAACATTGCTAATTTAGACACTCATGGAACAGATAACAAATACAATAAGCCAAAAACACTTTATGCCTCTCCTTAAATTAAGTGATATTTTTAAACATTTTTTAATGCTTTTTCCTTAAATAAGCACTAAAATTAATTCACATTTTTAGAAACATACCAAGTAGATAGAAGACAAAGAGTCTATTCATGAAGATACTAGGCGATGGGAGAACCAAAAAAAAAAAGTACACCATAATTCATTATGTTAATCACCCACGTAAGTATAATAAAGAAGCTAGTGAAGAAACTGACTTGATTTCTGTCACTTTTTGAGAAAAAGATTTTAAAGGTGGTGATAGCATTGAGGAATATAACGGATAGCTGTTTTCAAATAAAAACGTAATTTATTAATACTCATGTACTAATTTTTAAATACATGATTATGATTGTTATATACATGAAAAAAGAGTAAATTTTAAGTACAGGAACACAAAAACAAATTAACATTAAAAAGTTACTGCAGCTCAGGGATCTGAGGGGAGGTTAATATTATTTAGACTATAAGAGCCATGTATATAAGTATATACTATACTTGGTAACAACAGTCAGCCTCAACATAAAAACTAAAATAAAAACTGAAACCTAGCAGTCTCTAGTCTTTCTTTATTTAAAAAAAAAAAAA
>NW_006436282.1:12557301-12565062 GCF_000325575.1 Pteropus alecto
GCGATGGGAGAAACAAAAAAAAAAAGTACACCATAATTCATTATGTTAATCACCCACGTAAGTATAATAAAGAAGCTAGTGAAGAAACTGACTTGATTTCTGTCACTTTTTGAGAAAAAGATTTTAAAGGTGGTGATAGCATTGAGGAATATAACGGATAGCTGTTTTCAAATAAAAACGTAATTTATTAATACTCATGTACTAATTTTTAAATACATGATTATGATTGTTATATACATGAAAAAAGAGTAAATTTTAAGTACAGGAACACAAAAAAACAAATACATTAAAAAGTTACTGCAGCTCAGGGATCTGAGGGGAGGTTAATATTATTTAGACTATAAGAGCCATGTATATAAGTATATACTATACTTGGTAACAACAGTCAGCCTCAACATAAAAACTAAAATAAAAACTGAAACCTAGCAGTCTCTAGTCTTTCTTTATTTAAAAAAAAAAAAAATCACAACCTGTGAAAATATCTTTCAAAGATCTTTAACATGAATATTTGAACAAAACCATACATACTTAAAAATTTACTTGGTATAGGCCATTACCTTATTAATCCATAAAAAGTTCCTTCTAACAAATTTAGAAGAATGCAGAATATATAATCTTTCAAGTTCTGTTTCATGGTACAATTCCATACATATAATTTACTGACATTTTCAAACAAAATAAAATTTACTAATTTTAGAAGGCATTTGAAATCCATCTCAATTCCCTATAGAGCAGGAATCCCCAAACCCCAGGGGCCAAGGTCTGGTTAATTAGGAATGCAAACAAACCATGAAGTTTAAATTTAAGCACGAAAGCAAAAGACAAACTATAAAGTATACCTCTCTGAACATATATTTTGTATGCCTTTATCTCCATCTCAAACACCAGCATCCTACTCACTGCCTTTTACTTGGTCTCCCACATCTACCCTTGTCTTTCTTCCATTCTATTTTTGATAGAACAGCCACAGTGATCTTTTGAAAATACAAATATGACAGTACAAAAGCTTGAAAAACCCTTCAATTCTCCTCCATTGACCTTAGGCCTAAGCACAAATTCTTTTTCTAACATCTTGCATACCCAGGACACTGTTTACTTCCTCCTCATCATCTGTTCCACCCTCTTCCTTCCTTCTGTTCTGCAGACTCACAGGCTTTCTTTCCATTTCTCAAACTCAAATATGCCGCTTTTTATCTCAGTGCCTCTGAACAGACTCTGCCAAATTAGCTGATCCCTGCCCGCTTTCCATAAATCTCCCTTCTCTCCTCCACATTCACTTGACAATTGCCACTTATAATTTAGAGTTCATCTAAAAAGTTAACTCCACATGTCAGCCTTCATTGATCCTCTCCCTTATTTCTTCAGACTAGGTCTGGATATCAGGTTATATTTTCTCATAGTACCAAAATTTTCATTTTTTATAGCATTTACAACCTGCAGTTAAATAATTCAATTGCAAAAATAAAAATTTCAGGAAATCAGGGACTTTGTTTTATTCTACTGTGTTCATTTTATTCACAGTGGTATCCCCAGTGGCTAACATGTTAAGCATTGGAGGCTCTCAATGCATATTGATTTACTGATGCCTTTTTCAGGGTCAGAGCACTGTTAACAGGTGTTTGGAAAATGGCCACATGAGACACATAACAGTTACTTCTTTACTATTTGAAGTTCTAAAATAAAACATAAACTGAGAAACTTTTTTTGCCTCTCTAAACCCCAAAGTTACTCAATGCCAATGCCTAAAAAAGGCAATGAATGTCCCAAATATGTGGGCTGAGACTGAGATTATATAAATTGCTTCACTGGGTTCTATCTATTCTAAGCAGTGTACAGTTCGCCATCATAAAAAACACACCAAAATCAATTAAGTATTTCTGTATAGAGTCCTGGACTAGCATATATGCTCTTGATGCAAGTAACAGATTCACCATTTTATTAGTTGTGAAATTTAGCAAGTCACATCACTCCCCAGGGTTTGTTTTCTCTAAGGACACTTAAGCTTTATGAGTATGATTATATAAACTAAATATCTATCCCAACACACACACAAACACACACACACACACACACACACACACACACACACACAGAGTAACTGGTAAGTTAAGAACCTGTAAATGAAAATGTTTGCTCAAAAGAGGGAATCATTAATATATATAATTTTAACTTAAATCATAAACCTTTAACATAAAGTTAAGATCTTTTATTTGACTAAGATTGTGCTTAGTGATATTAATGTAGCCTTTGTCTTGACTAAACCATTCTCACACCGTGAAAGTTATAGCTTCCAGTTTCTTTTAAATGGCATGACAACTTAAGACATTTGTGAACAAATATGAAAAACAGTTCTTCAAGACTTTTCACCAATGTTTCAGAGTTGTCTTTTACATACCTAATTCAAGTGCAATCTATTTAGCAACTAACTTTGAGTGAAATTTCAAAGCAAATGACTTACTTTTCATAGGAATTACCTTGCCATACTCATATCTCTTCAATCTATGTAGGAGTATTTAAATTATATGACTATATATACACAGGTTCAAAAACAACTTTTTAAACACTCTTGATAACCTTTCTCCTTTAAATCACGTATATTTAGCTCACACTGCAGAACAAATGTATCAGATTATATGGGGGCAGGGCTGAGGCAACATACAACTGACTTTTGATAAGCTTAGAACTCAAAAAACAGGAACAGAAGTGGACATATGTACTAGCAAGTGACCCATTAGCCTAGCTTTAATGTTAGAGGCATGAGTCAGTATGTTTTACAAAGAGAACAGAGTACTGGCTAACTAAAGGGAAGTTAAGCAAATTTCTACTATAGTAGTACAGAATTGGGAACATCCCCAAAAATAGCTTAAAATTCTGTTGACAATAGCCATACACAGAAATAAGTACAGGTTAATTAAGTGATATGTTGTAATTTAAATAGGATTAATTAAAGAGGCTACACTTAAAACAAATCTTGGTAAATGAGTAGTATTTAAATGGGGAAAGAAAGGATGTAGGAATGAGCAGAAGAGGGGAATGAGCATGTTATATGCTGGGTCATCACTTAGATTTGCCTGAATAGAGAAGTGAGTGACCATTTGGCAGTAAAGGCCATCTTCACATTCTTGGCAGAATATTTTCCTGGAAAAGGTCCTTTACGTCAAAATGACGAAAGTAAAAACCAATTTTCCCATAGAAACCATCTTATAATAAGTGTTATGTTCCTGATGCAACATTATTTTTTCTCAGAAAAGACCTTATTTAAAAACAGTTAAGAATGGCACAGTATACTGTTTACTGCAGAGTGTGTGTATACACACACACACACACACACACACACAAAGGTTTTTAAAAGATATCTTAATAAGGGCAATATAATAACCAATAACAGAAAATTAAAATACTATGTATTAATTTCCTATATAAAGTTTTTTTATGTAGAAAAGATCAGATTTTTTTTAAAAACCATTAGGATAGTAAAATTCATAAGTTTTAGGGGGTAGATTTTGACAAGCACCTTTATAGAAATTTTGAGAAAAGTTTTATTCCACTAGAACGAGTTTTGATCAACTGATCCACAGATGTCTTGTTGAAAGCGGGTAACCAATCTGTGAAGAAAGTCCTTCCTTGAGCCACTGAATCAGGCAGTAACTTCCTTCTCATAATTCACAATTAGAAAGGATATACTCTTTAAAATACAAAAACCATTTTTTTAAATTTATTTTTTTATTATGGTGACATTGATTAACAAAATCCAGTTAACTTTCAGGTATACAATTTAGCAGTAAGGCATGCATGTGCGCACGTGTGCGGACGCGCACACGCACATGTGCGTGGGCAGCAGCATGCATTCACCACCCATAGTTAGATTTCTTTCTGTCACCACATATTTGACCCCTTTTACCCCAACTACTCCTCACTCCTCCCTCCTCGATCCCACCCTCTGGTAACCACTAGTCTATTGTCCAGGACCATGAGTCTCTGTTTGTTTGTCCTGTTCGTTTGTTGCTTCTAAGTTTAAATTCCACATATAAGTGATATCATGTGGTTTTCAACTTTTTCTGTCTGGCTAAAATACATAAACCTTTACTTGTTTCCACCCTTCTAGAGTCCTTGAGGGACTACTTTGTTACAGTGCCGAAAGCTTCAACCTAAAATTGAATTTGAGCAAAATAAAGGCACAGAATCATAAGCTTGCTCCCAATTTCATTAAAAGTCCCCCCTTTCTCCCAGTCTCAATTCACTCATAAATACTACACATTACATCTCTCTAGAGCACCTTTGTTTCCCTTTTAATATCTACTTTAAGGATTTAGTTATAAGTATAAAAAAATGATTTTTTCCCCACAACACTCCTGAACTTACTTACATTAAATTCACTATTACTCTCTACCATAATCCTTAAAAAAGTATATGGAGAATTCCTATTTTATAGGCACTAAGTTAGCAACTACACAAGGAAACAAGTCTCATTACTTCACAGTCACAAATCTGTCTGCTCCCTTTGCTTGGCTGCACCTCTTCCCAGTGTGTGCACAGCTCTTTCCTAACTCCGTGTTCAGTGACTTCACGCTGACAGCTTAAAATTTACCATGGTGTGAGTATTTACACCTCACAAAACTTACGGTAGTGGACTTATAAAACTACAAATTTATTGTGTTTTCGGCATTCTATAAAGAACAGCAGTGGTCTGAAGAATCGAAAAATTTTTAAAGTTTCATTAATATGAGATTTTTAAACACTAAGAAAAGATTAGTCTAGTATGTCTTGTATATATGAGGTTAAACATCCTCTCTGACCATGTAGGAATATAATAAAAGGTTTAAATAAACTTTATTATCATCCTACTCTAAGATCTCCGACTAGTAAAACAATAGACCAGAGGAGTACTTTAACCCCAAAGTAAACTAAATCTAATTAGCAACTCTACCCATTATAAAAAATAACTCCCCAAATGGCATTCAAAAATGGGGTGTAATAGAGTATGTGAGTGTTTTCAGGAGGAGGACCAACCTGACAGGGAATCTTAGAACTGAAAGGGACCTGAAATAATTACCATAAGCCCCTATAAATACAGTGCTAGGAATTAATTCACTTATTCTAGATTATAATGTGAGATCAAGGCCTTTTAAAATAATCAAGGTTCCTAATTTTCAATTCAGTGTTTCCTACACTACAACTAATAATATAAAACCTCCTGACTCATAAAAGTTATTTTAAAAAATGGTGGAAATGGAGAAAAAATTAGGCATGCAGTTTTATGTAACCATATTAAAGAAATAGTATTTGGTGAACTAGAACACTGAATAAGAAGTCCAGTCCTGTGTCCCAGTGCTTCAAAGAGGTCAAACATCCAGATGTTCTAAAGGACATAGACATCAGAATGTAATCAACAACCTACAGGAACACACTTGAAGCATGATCACCTATTGTGGAGATTTGAGTATAAAGAATACAGAACTGAAAGCCTTAATTAAGCTACAAGAAAAGAAGAAAAATTATCTAGGGTTAAGTGTACAACCACTTAAGTATAATGTTAAATAAGGTATTAAAAAATTAAATTCATGCTATTAACTATTTTAATAAACAAAATTTTTAGTATATTTTTCTTGGTAAATAAAACATTTCATGGTCCAACAGTAAAATATATTAAAATTCTGTGAAAAGAAAATTAACATGTAAGTCATAAATGGGAACTTGATTAACAAGAATTTGAGTGTTCATTATTCCTACACGTAAAAACACTAGTTTCATGATCATGTCCCAAAGAAATAAAGAGACAGAGACTACCTATATATAACATGTTATCTATAGTTGAAAAAAATGATTCTTATATTTATTTGTTCATAAGAACATAAAAAACAGAGAAACAAGAAAATAAATTTATTTTTAAGAAGTCATCCTAGATATCTTTATTGCTGATTACCAATGTTTCTATCTGTCTCTGGTTATAAAGGTAATACATGCCTATATTGTAAAATGCAATTTCCTTCTTTAGATTTTCTGCATCAGCTACTATCAGCCATAAATGCAAAATCCAAAGATCACTGTTAATATTTTAGTGTATTTCTTTTTAGTCTCTTTGCTATGCACACATATTCATAATTTTTTATACCAATGAAATCACATAGTACACACTATTTTGTATAATTTTTATTCTAATATATTTCCTACTTGTTTAATAATGCTTCTTAAATATTTTAAATGGCAAAATTATCTATTGAGAGGGCAGCAAATTTTTTACCTAAAACGCTAAATAGCAACTATTTTAGGCTTTCCAGGCCCCATAATCTCAGTCACAACTAGTCAATTCTGCCATTATAGCACTAAAGCAATCATGGACAAAATGCAAACAAAGGAGCATGACTACGCAATAAAACTGTATTTACAAAAACAGGCAGCAATACATTCAGTAATAAAATGACAAACAACTCAATAATAAAATGATAAAATAATCTAATTTAAAAATGGGAAAAGATCCAAATAGACATTCTCTAAAGAAGCTATACAAATGACAAATAAGCTCAATATCATTAGCTATTAGGAAAATGCAAATAAAAACCATACTGAAATACTACTTCGCACCCACTAGGATGGCTAAAAATCAAAAAGACAGACAATAATAAGTGAAGACAAGTGTTTGGAGATACTGAAACCCTCATACATTGTTGGTAAAAATGTAACACAGTGTAGCCACTTTGAAAAACAGTTTGCAGTTCTTCAAAAGGGTACCTAGAAATTCCACTAGGTATGAAATTCCACCAGAACTGAAAATATAAGTCCACACAAAAAACTTGTGCATAAATGCTCATAGTAGCATTCTTCATAATATCCAAAAGGTGAAAACAACCTAAATGCCACCAACTGATGAATAAACAAAATATGTTATATTCATATAATAAATTATTCACCAATAAAATATATACTATGACATCGATGAACCTTGAAAACATTATACTAAGTGAAAGATAGTCACAAAAAAACATATTGTATTATTTCATTCACATAAAATGTCCAGAATAGGCAAATACAAAGACATAAAAAGTAGGTAAGTGGTTACTTAGAGCTAGAAGTTTTGTTGTTGTTGTTGTTGTTGTTGTTGTTGTTTTGCAGGGGGGGGTAAGCGGAGTGACTGATAGCAGATACAAGGTTTCTTAGTGGGGTCATTAAAGTGTTCTTGAATTGATTGTGATGAAGACTGCACAACTCTATGAATATACTAAAAGTATATTCCCACCTGACTGTAGGTGGGTAAATTGTATGGTATGTGAATTATATAAATATACAGTTGACCCTTGAACAATATAAGTTTGAACTGCATGGATCCACCAATAGGTGAATTTTTTTCAGTAAATACAGTCAGCCCTCCATGTCCCCAGGTTTCAAATCAGAAGATTCAGAGGATCAACAATACGCATTGTTCTATGCTATTTTATATAAGGGACTTGAGCATGCATGGACTTAGTAATCTGTGGGGGTTCCTGGAAACAATTCCATGCAGATTCCAAAGAAGGATTGTAGTTCAGTTTTGGGGAAGTCAAAAGTTATATGCAGATGTTCGACTGCACAGGGGGTTGGCGCCCCCAATCCCCACACTGTTCAAGGGTCAACTGTACAATTAACAACCCCTTCTATTCTACAGATATAAAAACATTAACTTTTTTCCCTTTCTTTTAAATATTCAAATGGTTCCTGTTTTTGCTCAACTAGAGTATATATTACAATAATCATCTTTGAACTAAGTTTTCAAATGGCAAAGAACAT
>NW_006436282.1:12565120-12603100 GCF_000325575.1 Pteropus alecto
TGTTTTGAACAAGTCTAGAAACATATGATTTATTATATCTAAGCAAAAGGTAGTGATAAAAATGGCAAAACTTTCAGGACATACTTCCTGCCATTCCAGAAATAATGATACCATTACTGTCATAACCATTGAATCTTGGAACCTGGATATCCATACCTCTTCCCCCATAGGAAAACCCTTCAGGAAGGAGCAGTGGCATTAGAATAGCTCTCCTATCTGCTAACCTTGGGGTTACAGGGACCAAAAATAGAGTAACCACCTTTCACTTTGGAGAGCAACGAGCTTGTTCACATGTATCTCCTCATGGTTTCCAACACACTAACTTTATTCCCCTTCTTAGAACTTTGCTCATATTATTTCTCTTTCCTAACATGTCCTTTATCCTTCTCTATCCCAATATACCCATTCTTGAAGACCAGTTTTGTCCTCAATCCAGGTGTTCACCAGCTACTCTGGTCCATTCTATTTCTAGATGAAAATTGCTCAGTGCCTTACAAATAACTACTTCATTTCTCTCCATTTCATATGCTTTAATTTTGCCCCCCCCCCAAAAAAAATCTAAAACAAGGTCAAAGGATCTGTATACACATCCTAGAAACATAATAACCAAAATAACAATAATAACAAAGTTAACCTTATTTGAAAACTTATGTTCCATACCCTATGGTATTTTACATGTACTTTTCTCTCAAATAATCATCACAATAATCCTTTGAGATAATTACCACATTTTACTGATGCAGAGATGGAGGCACAGAAAGTCAAGTAATTTGCTGAAAATGTCATTTATTGGTTAACAAACACTTTACGAAATGTTTCACGCACATCATCTCATTTGCCCCTCACAACTCTAAGTCTGCTACAAGTATTAGTATTACTATTTTACTAATAGATGTTAAGAAATTTTCTTTTAACTATCCTATAACTTAATGGTATAGGCAGAATTATGATACAGATTTCCCAGGGCTTTCTGTCATAACATCTTATGTCATAGTATCTTATTTGAAGGGGGAATAAAAATATATAAGTTTTCAAAGATTCATCCCCTAAGGATCCAGCCTAATTCAAGCCCCAGTTCCACAAGGAGAACTCAAGAATGCTCTAGAAAGGTTTCCTTCCCCAAACTGCTGTCACAGGAACAAGCACTGTGCTAGTATTAACATAGGTGTGGTTGTTACAAAGTACTCTCTCAAATGTGATGTTGCTTATTCCTAACAACAATCTGATAAGTGCACATGGGTAATCCCTAAACTCAAAGAATTTATGTGATTTGCCCATTCAAGACCATAGAGATTAACAAATAATAGATCTAAAGATGAAAACCAAGACTTTTCTTCCTGTTATGTCTCAAAATTAGCATTTCATTTTATGCTGATATTCTGTAATTGTTTCCTCAAGGTGATGAATAAATATGAACACTAGAATTAAGTGGTTCTAAATTTCTTCTAGGTTCATAGACTCATTTTAAAAATGAAATCTATGGAACCACTCAATAGAAAAAAAAAAAAAACATACAGCTTTAGACAGTTTTGCATACATTTTCATGACTTCATGAGCCCCTGGTTAAGAACCCTATACAAAATTATAACTTGAAGGACAGGGGCAATAACTTATGCTCCTGTCATATGCTTCACAGTGCGTAGCAGACAGCATGGAACAAGGATTAAGAAGTATTCAAATGATTGTAAACAGACCTAATTTTCTTCATATTGGCTTTGGAAATAGTCACAGAGCCTCTATTAAGACATACATTTAGTAGCAATAAAAAAAAAAAAAAATGACAGGCAAAAATAAAGTCACTCACAGAGAAGGTACAATTATTGAGCCTTACTGTTTGCTGGAGGCTTTACTTCATATCCTTTTTGGCCTGAAAGCAGCCTCTAAAGTAGTTATCATCAGTCTTTTAGAAGATGAAACTAAGGCTCAAGAGAAGCTGATTAATTTGCCCACAAACATAAGGCCAAGAGCAAAGCAAAGATATAAATTCAGGTCAGTCTAGGATGGAAGAAATCTGGCTCTTCCTGTAATAATCCAAATATTTAGCTTGATGGCATAGAATGTTACAGAAGGGAGAGAAAAAAAACACTTATGACATGAAGTTTTAAAAAAAGGTGATTGGGGATCAAAAATAAGGAACACATTCAAAGAGAAGAAAGAAAGGTGGGTGACTAAAACGAATAATCTAGAACATAAAATATGGGGTTGGGAATGGAGAGGAAGAAAGAACACTGGACTGTTCTAAAATCTGATTCTAATTCTTACTCTGTCCTCAACTCACCTGATAATCTTGGACTAGCCACTCAATCTTTCTGGACCTTAGCTTCCTAATGTGTGAAATTACAGCTGTTGGATGACATAAACTTAAATTTCTACACTCCTTCACAATTTCCAAAACATTTTCGCAAGTATTATTTTCATTACATTTCATGGAGCAGGAATTTTGTTTTTATTCACTGCTGTATCCACAGCACCAGGTTGGTACAAAGTAGGTGCAAAATATTAGCTGAACAGATGAATCTGATTCTGACAACAACCCTGTGAGGGACACAGAACAGGATAGGTAATATTATGTTTATTTTACATATGAGAAAAACCAAGGTTCAAACACTTTAAAATATGTGCTCACAGTTCCACAGCAAAGTGGTAGAGCAGGATGCAAATTCAAGTCTTCCAATTACTAATTTAAGGTTCCTTCCCAGTCTAAAATTTGTTATATTTTAATAAATTTTCAGTTAGTCAGATTCAAGAATAATGAACTCTTATTCTCATCCTTTTAAAGAATTCATTAGGATGGTATTACTATAGAAAGCAGTGAATGACTGATTCAGAAGAATGATTCTGAAAGAATACCTAATATTCGATAATGTTACATATATAAAAAAAGAAGATAAAATCTAATTTCTGACCTTCTTTGATTATACTTTATTATATTTTCTGTGTTCCACAGTGAGTTTACTCACTGTGCCTCTCTGCAAATTTTGCTGTTAATCATAGGGGGAAGGAGCTCAAATTTATTTAGACAAGGAAAGTTATTAATTAAACCATAAACTTTGTTGGCAGGCTTCCCTAATGACCTGAAGTTGAGGAACTAACCTCCTACTCTAAAGCTTAGGACCAAATGAGGTACAGGGGAAATGTCCTGACAGAACAGCATAAGCTGGAAACATCTATGTGCACAGAGTGTGTTGCAGAGTAAATTAAGCCTGAAACATCACTGGAGGCAAAAATGACAAAACTGAAGCTGTCCTACTCTGGGCACATCATGAGAAGGAAGGCTTCTTTGGAAAAGCAATAATGCTGGGAAAAATGAAGGCAGAAGGAAAAAGACCAAATATGAAAGGATTGACTCCATAAAAGAAGCCATAGGCACGAGTCTACAGAAGCTGAGCAGGGCTGTTGAGGACAGGACATGGTAGACGTCACCCTTTCACAGGGCCCTCAGGAGTCAGAGCCCACTTAGAAGCAAAGCAGTTACTCACACGACAGAGAAAAAAACACTGAGGGCAGAGATCTATTTTCCAAGACTCTCAAAAGTACAAGATTGTATTTCAAGAACCACAGTGGAAAAGAGGAGGGGTTGGCTAGAAAATAACTCCTTCAGATTTGAGGGCACTCATGGCTAAGGCATGAAACCTCGTGCTTTGAGGCTACAGGACAGCAGGAAAATCTTTGTGTGTTGGGAAGCAAAATCTTTTGATTAAAAATAAAAAAGACTGCAAACTTATACAAACATAAAATCC
Organism: Pteropus alecto; assembly: GCF_000325575.1. Taxonomy (NCBI): domain Eukaryota; kingdom Metazoa; phylum Chordata; class Mammalia; order Chiroptera; family Pteropodidae; genus Pteropus; species Pteropus alecto. The sequence continues at coordinate 12,568,861 of NW_006436282.1, forward strand.
CTGCTTTCAAAAATAAATAATTTCTGGATATGAAATGCCACCTCCTAAAATCAGTACTTTAAGAATACAAAAATATTTTGTCATATGGAGGTAGTATATAAGTGGGTATTTCCTAAAGCAAAATCATCAAAATAACTTCTCTTCTAAAACTAAATAAATAAGTGTAATATTGTCCACTGACTCGTGTTCCTTTGGTTTCTCCTCCCTCTAAGGACTTCCATTAAACATGTGCCAAAAGTAAGAACAGTTTATACAAAAACTAATTTCCATAGCACTCAAATAAAACAGAATATCTGGATAAGAGGGTAAATAAATTATCAATAAATGGGGTGAAAAACTTTGAAAAGTCATGACTGGACCCAGAGGAAGAAAGAGACATACAGATTGAGAGAAGAGGGCTTAATTAAGATAAACATTCTGTAAATGTAAAGGATAAATTTAAAGGAGTAATTTAAAGGTATTTAGGTCTCTAGTTCTATAATCTGACTTATCTCGCAATAATAATCTACCATTCTACTTACCTTTTAATACAGCTGACCTTTCAACTCAATGGTTTGAATTGCACTAGCTTCACTTATATGCAGATTTTTAAAAATAAGTTCATAGAGTACTGTAACATTTCTTCGATTTTCTTAACATTTTTTGTCCAACTTACTTTACTGTAAAAATGCAGTATATAATAAATTTAATATATAAATATGTTAACCATTTGCTTATGTTGTTGGTAAGATTGCAGGTCAACAATAGGCTTTAGTAGTTAAGGTTTGGAGGAGTCAAAAGTAACATGTGAATTTTTGAATGCACGGGGTCGGAGTCCCAATCCCTGTGTTGTTCAAAGGTCAACTGCAGTTAATTTTCTTCTCCCGTTTAAAAGTTATTTTCCTTCTCCCGTTTAAAAGTTATTTTCCTTCTTGGTACAAATGATATATTTAAATTTTTCTGCAGAAATATAATTCAGTTACCTTACCTAGTCGCGAACTGAATGAGTGCATTTTGAAGAGTCTGCCTAATTTCAAGAAGAAAAGATTCATCATCACTTAGTGTATAATACCAATACTGGACATAATCTCTCAAGGAAAACTGGATAACCTAAAACAAGAATGTTGGGGGGAAAATACATCTATTTAGAATTTAAAAAGTAACAGTAGCAAACACAAACAGTAGAAAATCTAAAAGGATGATTTGCCAGTTGATATTTACTCTCTATGCACTAAACTGTGGTGGTAAATAATTGCCTTCATAAAATAAGCATCAATATGCCAAAAATCATTTCAAAACTTTTAAAATTATTTTGGTATCCCAAGTCATACATTGCCATATTTTTTAAAAATTAAAGAGTTATCTATGGCCAAGTCCACCACAAATTCATAAAAACAGAACATGAAGAAAAAGTAAATTTTCAATGCTATAAATATAATGAAGAGTTTAAATCAGTTTAATAAAATAAGATGCAAAGTAATGCCAATGGATCCTAATTCTCAAAAAGAAAACCGTTTTTCCAAGATTATACCATCAGATTCATTGCAGCCAAACTACAAAAGTGACATAGTTCACTTAATTCTAATGCCTTTGATACTGCCAATAGTATTGTTAGCCAATAGCAAATAATATAACTTAATGTATAAAGTTTTTGTAAACCAGATAAACCCAGCCTAAATATAAATTCGTCTATAAAGTAAATGTTAGAATTTTAAAGTACACGTTATTTACAATAATCTATATAATCAAACAAACATCAGTGAAAAATATTTTGGAGAAAATAATTTTTTTAATTCGAAATTTTTAATGTTGTTGAATCAAAGCAGGTATATCCATTTAAAATAGTAATAAAAACTAGGATGGAAAAATGTCTGATTTTACAAAACCACTAAGTTTATTCATCAGCTGAAGAATAACACTTTAACTATAAAATAATTAAAAACATTATTGAATGTGTCAGTAAAAAGGTTTTTTTCTTCTAAATGCAAATTCAATCAAAAGTCTTTAATATTAAGTCAAACGCCTCATTATATATTAGTTCATAAATAAGGCATCTTTTAAAGTATAGAATCCAAGGATAGCACTATAATGAACTTCCAGAACATTACATAAATAGCAAAACTATTTCTTAATATTTTCAAAAGAAATACACCTAGCACACAATATAAAATTCAAATACCACATACTGAAACTCACTTGCTGGAGAGGTTCATCAATTATATTGGCACCCGTCAATCTTCTATCAATCTTTATAGTTCTGGCTTCCCGTTTCATTTCTTCTAAGCACTTAAAGAAAACCATCACATCTTACTGCATAGTTTTCTTGATTTAAAATCTCTGTAGTTTACTTACTGTCATTATCTTCAAGTAAATAAATAACCTTATTTTTTGAGACTCTAATATAAACCAAACACTATTTCTCAAATTAATAAAACTACACATCTAGGAAAAAATATTAACTTCGAAAATTTACTAAATCAGCAATTATTTAGAATGTGAGAAAACTGAAAATATACAGATGTATTTTTACCATATTTCAAAGCCATAAGTTAGTGTTTCAAGTGAGTTAAATTATGAATTTTCTCTATTAAAAGCTCTCCCTCTTCCCTTTCCCCATGCCTAGCCCAAGACAGAAGAATACTGGCTGCCAAATGAATATATTTTTAACTGATTTTATTTAGAGATAATTTTTAGCAACTAAAAAAAATCAATTTCTCTCTTTCTCTGTAGTCTTCAGAAAGATCAGTGACCTGGAAATAGGATGAAAAGTCATGTGACACCCTTTAATTAAAAATACAAACCAAAGCAAGTGCAAGCATGCAAGCACATGTGTGCGTGCGCACGTACACACACACACACGTGCATGCATATCCTTCATGTTGTAACATGCAACCTCAGATTTTTTTCACAAAACATGCTTATGTCATTTGAGAAAAGCAAATCAAAACCTCCATTTTTTATACCACCTACTAAAAAAATAGATTATAAAGACTTAATCAGTCTTGATTAGAATTTATTACTGTTTGAGGTCTTAATTACTCAAATGAATGGAAACTATGGATGGCTAAGAAATGATTCAAAAAAAAGAAAAGGTTCATTTCCTTAGAAAGTTTTGTGAGCATACTCAAAGAATACATACTAGTGTGAGTCCTAAATGAGGACAAAGTCTCAGTTTAAAAGAATTAGAAAAAAATTATTTATCAATATGAAAGTCAGTAGGATAGAATGTTAATTTCAGTAATGTAAAGTAATACTTTATATATTACTTTCTCTACATCTCCTACAAACTGGACAAGGTAATTGTGAAGTTAAGTCCCTATCAAGTCCAGACCATTTGTCTCTCTATGAAAATGTGAAACCATCTCAAACCCACAAGAACTGAAGGCAATGCAAATCTTAAGTCTACCTATAGTACTCAATTCCAATTTTATTTATAAAATATGACTAAAAAAAAAGAATAGAAAAATAGCAACATCCAATATGACATAAAATTGGCCCTAAATTATTAAAATTATAGATATAGCCTAACTGCAAGCTATATTTTTCAAGTGAGTCAAAGAAAAAGTACCCATTTTTCCCTCTCTGGTTCCCATTCAATTTATTTCATTCAAAACAGTATATTCATTGACACAAATCATACATGTAATGCTTTCAAATTCTAAGATAGCAGGAAAAAAAATCACATTTCTGTCTTTCCTTCAAATTTGCATTACCACTTTTTAATATTTAACATTAAGTTTACAAAGTAATCTTTTAAAATGCATTTTTAAAGCATGATCAGAAAGTCTCTCAAAAATTTAAAGTGAGCATTAGTAAATTATAAGAAAATCTGCAAAGACATATAGATGGCCACATTATCATCCTTGTACAGAATAGGACTTTGAGGTTTCACATTCCTTTACCCTATTTACCTTGGGAATTCCAGTTGATGTTGGAGGAAGAAATGAGTGTTCACACTGCTCTAGGTACTTCTCTGAGCTTGTTTTTCCAAACAGGAGAGTAACCACAAAACCTCTGAAAAAAAATTTAATTACAGATATAAAAACAAAATTTTACGCATAATTTAATGCATCTATTATTAAATATATTTTTCAGATTTAATAGACAGATTTTGCTATGTTCTGAAGTTTAAAATAACTATAAACATTTGTGAATTTATACAATAACTCCTTTCAAAGTTTTCATCCAGTATATTTCATTAAAAAAATCTCAGGCAGTATTTTCAAACATTAGGAAAATCGACCCTCATTAAATAAGTAGGCTGCCTAATAACCAAGGACAAAGACAACTAAAATCTAAATCTATAGCTTAATTACATATCTTTGTTGTTAACTAATTAACATGAGATATTAATATAACTTGTCACTATGAATACAGAATAAACAAAGGCTATACAGGGAAAAAGTGATCCAATTTATAATTTATTTGAAATAAGCCTGGAACTAAAAGAAGAAAATTAGTCCAGTATGATAAACACTGGTTTAGAACTGTTTTACTATAATTATTGACTAATTGCTATCAATATTTCATATATTTAAAATTTACCAATTAAATCTAAGTACTACTTAGGAAATCTATAAAAAAAGAAAATTGAATTTTAATTTTATAATGATCTTATAGTAATCTTACAGTGATTCAAAGTTTGTAGTGACAAAAAAAGAACAGTAAAAAATTAATTGTGGTCAGCCTCAATACTGAAAGGAAGATTCTTAAGGTTCCCTGCTTCTTGTGGCTCTGCCATTACACTGTTCTTCAGCACAGGCATCAGAAAAGCAGGGAGGAGGGCTAAAAACAGATAAAATCAAATCAGCTCATGTCATCAATTGTTAAAAAGGCCAGCCTCAGATTATCAGTAGATTTCACCTACTGATATTATTATCATATCTGATATTATTACTAGGAATCAAGTTGGCTCTGTATTTGTTTGACCTGGTTATAAGCACATTTATAGACACAATAAAATGCTTATATTAACAATGTATTCCTAAAAGTATCATCATGAAAGAGACTGATAAAATACTAACCTTTGCATAACCAAACATAACAGAATGCCATTAAATAACACATAACGTGGTATGCCAAAAGAAAAACCGAAAAAAAAAAAAATGAAAACAAAAATCTCTGCATGGTATTCTTTCCAAAAGTATTCTTATACTAGAAAATAAGGGATTAGCTTTGGCTATAAGAAAAAAATACACATTCTCCCACGTTATAGATAGGTAAACTACAGAACTTAGCACCTTAAGTTTTATTAGCAAAAAGTAAAAAAGTAGTTTCTCTAGAAAAATGTATTGTCTCAAACTTGCATTTTAAATTAAGAAAAAGAACATATCTTTAAAAACTTACACAATAAAAAACACACTAAAACTAAGAAATTATTCAATTATATGAAATGTTTTTACTTGAGATTGATATTTAAAAGCCTATTTTTACTTTTAAAATTCATAAGGCATTAAGCCATACTAAGTTACATTAAAGAAGGGATAATCATTCCTCGTAATTAGGGCCAAAATAATAAAAAGATTTAACTCAGGAATTAAGGTACTCAGTGACCATAACTGAACAACGTAGGAGTGCTTAATTAACTAATCTCCATGAGATAATTTTGCTAGTATATAAGTAGAAGACCTTTACCCTTTACTGTGGCAGTGAGTTTCACTGGGATCAACAGTCTGGAACACATCATCAGATCAATTTATGACACAGAATGAACTCGGAATTTCAGATCCTACCATGTGACTCAATATTATCTAAAGAGATTTTAGTAGCGCTCTCACACCCTCGAATATCCCATCTTATCTAAAAATTTCTACAGAACTTTACAACTATGCAAAAATTTTTTGAAAATCATTCTTTGATAAATTAGCACATTCAAAAAAGGAACAACAAAGATTCCTGTGACTTTGAAATGAATGGACTCATCACCCTTCTCTCTTTCCCAAATGTTATATGAAAGTCTATTCTAAAAGAAATAATGCTCCACCTCTTCCATCTTCTGAGCATTCCTAGGGCTCTCCGACCTTCATCTATAAAGCTGTGATTTACTCTCTCTCTGAAGTCCTTCACTTTTGCTAAGGGCTTATTCAATTAGTGAAATAGAAGAAATCTTGCCTTTCAAAGAAACATCTCAAGACAATCTCCTTTACAATCAATAAAAGCAGCCATGACCATATGGGGGAGAGGTGCATCTACACAGCTCTGGCCTGAATTTGTGACTAAAGAGTGTAATTTAGGAAGCCAAATGGTTGCAGACCTGTAGTCTTCAATCTTTATAATCAAAGATATTCAGAACTCCATTTCTCTGACTCCTACCACTTATTTCTTAATTGTTCCAATATGCAATATCCCATCCAAGCAATTCTAATGAAAACACTAAATTTAAAATAAAAAGTAGTTTTATAAATAGTCCTTAAAGTGGCTGCTCAATTTAATTAATTCTCACTTGTTCAACAATCGGTGGGTACACTCCCTACAAAAATGTCTACGCATAATTTTCAAACCCATATCCTGAAAGAGGTAATAGTTAGTAGATATATTTACAACCTGCCCCTTTGGTGTCTTATACAGTCTCTTATGCCACAGTTTATATATGCTATTCAATCCAGCTAAGTCCTCTAAACCTATAAGCTCAAACAACTCCTCCAAATTTGGGAACTTCAAAAGTTTTTCTTTTTTTAAAGAACTCAATGGTATTTGTTCCACAAACAATTACATAAATGTATCATACACACACACACACACACACACACACACACACACACACACACACATTAACAAGAAAATACTAATTTCAGTTAAACTACCTTGGTTAAAGTATGTAAACCACAAACATCTCTTTTGTCAATACATTCTCTTACATATAATTCACATCTGATACCAAATGCTCTGCATAGGAAGTTATACTAACTCATGACTGAAACCTCTCTTATAAAGGTTTATCAATCAATGCAAGGTAAAAAGCAAAACATTGTAAACCAAATAACCAAGTAGAGAAAACTGCAAAATGAGGTGTTTGGATTTTCTAAAACAAAATGACAGCATTTACTAAGGGAAATAATTAACATTATTGTCTGAAGTCTAAACAATGACACAATATCTTACTGTAAACCTTGATGCATCATCTCAATATAACTTAATATTATCATAGATAAGGCAACGTCAACTTTAAAAGAGGAATAACACTGAAACAAATAAAATATCTTTTAACTTTTCTTTTGCCACAAAGAAGTTTATGTCATTGAAAATTGAAATTTTATTTTTAAAGATGACTAACCACATTTCTAGTACAAATAATAACCATCACCATTTTTATTTCTATAGGTATTTTTATTTTTAAACTTTGGTAAAAACAATTTGTAAAAACAGCAATCATAAATAAATCATACTTTCATTTCTCTTGGTCATTTGTTTCAATTTTGAACAAAACATGACATATGAATTATAAAATTATCATTGAGTATACTCACCCACCCACAAAGCAGAGGATATAAAATGCCAAATAAAATATTACGAAGGGTCCAAAGGTTATTAGAGAAAGGACAATGCCAAGGCTTCCCCATCCCCATATGGATAAACTGGTCTGAAATAAAACAAAAAAATTAAATTCTCTTTAAGTAAATATGAATTAGAAAAGACTCAACTAAACTTTTACATAGTTTTAAATTTCACCTTTTTTACATTTATAACATTGTTTCAATAACTGCTAAAATGTTTACTTTTGAAAATGTTAAGTACGCTTTTGGAAATTTATCTCCAAGAAACAATATACAAAATCTGTATGTAGAAAGAGGTTATAGAACATCAGCAATGGATTTTTAAAATCTAGTGAAAATGTAAAGGTATAACAAGAAATAGACAAGTTGCTGAATGATACGCTGGCACGAGAAGTGATAACAAAGAATTTATATACACAAAAGCATATATGAAATGTAGACCATAAAACTGTTCTTATTTATAATATTTCATTTTAAAACTAGGTACCAACATAACTACAGTATGGCAAAACATGTTTTAAAAATTAAAATTTCAAGGTAAGAAATCCTTATCTCATCAAAATTACATTGTTCTTTTATTAAAATTGTGTGAAGTTTTTAAAATTATAATTGCAAAACTCTCAACTTCCAGTTACCAAAATTTACCAAGAACTCAACGAAAAAAATCTCCAAAAATTCTCCATCATTAAAAATAAACAAAAAAAACCCTGTTTTGTTTAGAATTTTACTGTATTATCTAATAAAAATACTCCTTTTAATGAAGGCAAACTGGATTTTAGCAATTTAAGTCATTATGAATAAATAAAAGTACTCAATTCAACAAGTTCTAACATCCATCTGCCTTGTACTGTGAGGTATACAAAGTGAGCATTTGTCCCACTCCTGCCATCAAGGAGCACAGAGAAGAATGTCTTAAAGGAAAGAAACAGACACTGAACTAAAAGAAAATAATAGAGAGCATTATAAGATGCTAAACTGAACAAAATTAATGACCAAAAAGCCATAGAATACACAATAAGTGTTGTGGATTATGAAAGGACAGTTGTATTCATTCATTCATTCATTCATTCATTCACAAGTCATTGACTGCTTCCTATGTGCTGTAAGCTCAAGGTGCTGGGGAAACCGCAATGAATAAAACATATCCTCATTAAGTCTATGCTCTAGTAAGGGGAGAAAGATAAGCATACCTTCATAAATTTACATATTCTCATAAGTTTACATTCCAGAAAGGGAAAAAACGACAAATAAGTGAGTCTTCCTAGCCTAAAATAATATTTTCCATTTATTTAATCTTCTTTTATGTCACTCAGTGTTTTGTTTTGTTTTTTCCCCTTCTTCAATATAAGAAAACTATACAGGCACAACTCTCATTCGTTTCTATTTTTATTATCCTCTTTTCTCATCCAGGACACTCTCATCTTTTTAACCTGAGGTCAGAAGGAATGCTGATGAAGTTTCTGCTCTGCCCTCATGATCTCCCCCCTGAATCGGCTGGGGATACCATTTCACCTCACAGAAGTGGTCTCCTCTGACTTATTTCTAAGAGCTAACAGTAGGCCATAGTGATTTAGAATAAAGCACAGAGCAGTCCAGTTCCTCTGACAATACTTCTGCTGAACATCCAGTACCTGATCCACACTACGGCACTGCCAGGTGCTCAACTATGGGAAACAGATGCTATTTCCCAAGATTCATTCGAAATCTTATCCAATGACTTCCCCTCAAAAGAGTTCTCGTAAACTCTCAGGAAAGCGGAAAGCAGACTATGACCCAGATACTTTATTCAACCTACCCCCTCCGGTGATATTTGATCTAATATTAGCACTATTACCCTTTCTTTACAGAGTTAGATTTATGCTTGCTAATCAGTTTTTCAAAGCTAAACAACTTATTAAGGATATATTCAGATATATTCAAAGGTTTTAAAAATGAAACCAAGCAAGTGGTTATCTCTGGGGATACAGGAAGGGAGCACACAACTGAAGAAAAACACACAGGGGGATTCTCAAAACCTCAGCAGTGTTCTATTTTTTAACCCGGTGTTTGCTTTAAACTGCATAAATGTTTTACTCTGTTTGAATCTATCTTCTACAATTAAAGAAATTTTCAAAGAAGAATTACAATTAGTCAATTAGTTACTATGGGGAAGATTATTTAATGCAGCAATTAGTTAACAAGGGGGAGACGCTCAATTGCCTAAAATCTTGTTTTCAGAACCTTACAAGTCCTTATATATTCATGTGAAAATGGTAGCAAAATCACCCAATATAAATTCTTATTCATTCAACAAATATTTTGAATACCTACAATGTATGAGGTGGTAGTGATTTAACAGCAAACAAAACAGACATTACTATTACATTAAAAAAAAAAATCTACAAGACCTTTTCCTTAAGTTTGAAATTTTTATATCTCAGAGACCAATAAAATTAAACATTTCCAATCAAGCAAATCAGGTGCTCATTTGCTTTGAAAGTAATCTCTTACAATAGTTAACTTCAAATATTAAACTATTCCTTGAAACAGAACAGTGAATTGCCTAAAAATAAGAAAATTTTATGTTATTCTTAGTGTTCCCATATATATAATTGGCTGATATTACAATCTGATTATTTGGTAAGATTAAGAAAAACATTTGACCTAATATTATTTAAAACTCTCATGTTCCAATTATTTCCTAATATGATACAGGACGATAAAATTTAGGATAATTTTATACTATGTCGGGAACCTTTTACTAATTCGAAGAGGTATTACTTCAAGAGTTGACTTAAAATGAAAGTCAAAAAATAGAAAAAAATCTACATTACAGGTTTACATTAAAATAATCCTTGATATATTACCACTTTTTCCTCTACATATAATAAACACTGAAATATCCACACTGGCTATTGCTCTAGAATCACTGAGCCACCCACCATGAGGTGAAAGAAACTTTCAAGATCATCTACTGCAGCCATTTAGGTTCTTAACTGCAGATTATTAAAATGCAGATTCTGATCCAGTATGTCTGGGTTAAGGTCTGTGATTCTTTCATTTCTAACAAGCTACCAGAACTGTTCAGAACAAAGGAAAATTACAAATTTATAATTCTCCTTAAATTAACTTCTAGGTCCACAAAACTTTATTCACAATACTATAATCCAAAAAGCTGTGAAAACTTAAACTGTACCAAGCATTCCACATACCCTATCATTAACTTGTCAGAACTTACCAAGTGATCAAGACATAGCATAGTGCTCAAAAAATGTGGACTCTGGAGTTAGACTTATCTGCATGCAAATCATACCTTTGCTATTTATAAGCTGTGTAACCACTACATGCTTCCATTTCTTCACCTATGTCATATGGTTGTGGTGGGGAGTAAATAAGTCCATGGTCCAGTGGTCAAATTTTTAGCTTAATCACTACTATTATTCCTAGTTAACAACAGAGAAACAAAGGCACAGAGAAGTTTTTAAAAACTGCCCAAAGTCACACAACTAGTAGGTATAAGAGTGAGAACTGATCCTGAGCAAAACCTGACTCCTTAATAAACCTTACAATCTGTCAGCTGACAAATGCCTGAAAAGTCACAGTAAGAAAAAAATACTCAAATCATACATGTTTTCTTTTATCTGAATATTAATCAGCTTAATATGCCACCTGAGAAATTAGTCAGAAAACTACTTGTAATGAATATAATAAATCCCAAGTCCGAATATAAAGTATATAATTTTTATTGTTAGACAATCAGTTTATCCATGTATACCCTACACAAACGGAAAAATTGGGGGTTTCAAAGAGTGTCAATATGTTAGTGTGATGAGATAACTACATGTATTGGTTTGGCCAAAAGCACAGGGCCAAAGACATAAAAAATGACCTCTGCTGTCAAGAAGCTTAAGAATCAAAAAATGACAATGCAAAGGTTCGTATATGGCTCCTGACAATAGAAAGCAAGTGGATATATTTTACTTTATGATATTTTATGCCTATCAAGTCATACTGACATTTATCTCATTTGATCCTCACAGACTTTTATAGGAAAGGTACTATAACAGAGTACTAAGAACACAGAGTAAGAAACGATAGGTTTCAGTTTACTGCTAAATTTCTGTGTAACCTCTGTAAATTTCTGTGTAACCTCTTTTTCATCCAAAATTTCCATTAGCGCAATGAGGGAGCTGAACTGTGAGATCAACGCTCAAGTCAAGTCTAGTCATAGTGTTAGGTAGCTAGTCAGACATGAGCAACAGGGAGGAACAAAGGAATAGGGGTCCAGCCTAGAGACCGCCCAAAGAACACCCCAACGGTGTTAGAATTCTGAGTAAGCACATGCACACTAGGCAAAGAGTTATATAGCAGCCAAGTATCAATCAAAATGACCTCACTTGCCAATCACCTAAGAACGCTTTTGGAATCACCCATCTCAGCCCAAATATAATGCAGACATTCCCACTTCGGGGGTCTTTGTGTTTGTTGTTGTTACAGCGCTCTGTTACAGCTCTTCGCTAAAACCATGTGCCTCCTTAGGGCATGCTTTGTCTTTCTAACTAACATATGCTTTTAATAAACCTTTTCTAAATCTCATCGACCTGTGATTCTTCACTGCGTCAATAAGGAAGAACTGAGGAAAAATACTAACTGCACTTCTACACCGTTATCCCCCATCCCATGCCATGGGGGTGACACCAAAGTTCAAATTGGTCCCAACAGTAACAACAGCAGATTGGTTAAGTAACTTTGCTCATAATGACACAGCTAATTCATTGCAGAGCCAGGCCTAGACTAACCTGACTGCATGTGGAGAGTAGGGCTAAGTGGAAACAGCTACTTTAGCTCACATGAAGAACGGATTGTCGGAGCTCTCATAGAACAGAACTTGGACTCTGATATCAGTCTCACTAAAGTGAGTCAACCAATTGCAGAGTTATATTCACTTAGTGTATCTTAACATATTACATGGCACACGGCAGCCAGAAAGATAGGGCTGAGAACCTTAAAGATGATACCACTTCAGTGCCAACTCAGGTCAAAGAAATTACATATGAGTTCAACAAAAATAAGTACCCACAAGAAGAGTGGCCTTATTGTAACTGTAGATTATTTTCCTCCTACCTTATTTGATCCACAATAAATGGAAGTTCTCCAAGTAATTTCAACAGACTGTGATCCTGACATGCAATCCTGTCTATTCAACATTATATAATAAATTAACCAAGACCTGGTATAATGAAGCAGCTCACTGAATATGGAACTAATTACTGATTTAATAACTAGAGAAGTGAAATGTGCGAGGGAATGGGAAAAGAAGGGAAGGAAGAAAAGAGGAAGACACAGAAAGGGCAAAGGATAAGAAATGGAAAAGATGAAGGGAAAATGAAAAGAAAAGGACCCTAAATTGAAGTGTTCCTCCTCACCGACCCCACTTTATGGCTTTAGGAGAGCTATATGGTCCTACCAGCACAACCCATACCAAGCCCCATTCTCAAAAAAATCACCCAAGAGCTTGGTTCTTGTTCTCCATGAGGCTGATGTACAAGAAATAGTGTTCTCTGGCTGTCTCAACATGCGCTGACACCAACTCACATCATCACTCCTTTTGGGGAAGGCAGCCACAGAGGGGCAGCCACACATGGATCATCAGTACATCTGCTGGGCCAGCTGGCCCTCTCTCTCTTTCCATGCTGCAGGGACAAGAATAAAAGTCCTCTTCTTCTCACCCCTATTAAGTTACCTAGTGAGGATGACTAAAGACCAGTGATACGATACAAGTTTGCAATCCAGCTATTGAACCGGGAGGGACAGATCGCCTATGAAAAGAGTAAACATCGCAATCAACTACCCTTGTCTTCAAGCTAGCTCACTTCCCAGTCGGCAAAGATAACGGCCACTGGATACCTGCAGGTTTTTCTTCCTTCTCACAACTGGGTGTGCCCAAAATAATTATATTATACACATATATACACACATACTGCCCCCTCTATGTATTTTTACCTCTTTGGTAATAGAGCCCTCTCCTTTATAACAGAAGTCTATTTTCAACTTTTATACAGTTTTGAGAAAGAATTATGTACATATATGTAGGTGGTTACCTGGACAAACTCTTCATTTTTTAAGTTAGAGAAGTAATCACAGACTACCAGATAATTAGAATTCCCAGCTCTCAATGATAAAGAAAATACAAGAAAACAAACAAAAGCTACAATGAATCCAGTGTTTTTTAAACTAGATTCTATAATTTACAAAATATTTGTATAGTTTGAAAGAGTAGATAAATTCATAATATTTATTCGTTTATTTAGGATACAAACTAAGTTAGGCTGCAGACTCCCCGCCCCACTCCCATAGCCGTACTAAGGTAATCACTGAATTAGGGACTAGAAGCAACCCCAATATTGAAAAAAAAAGATCCTATTTACTGAATGTTTTCCTTATCCAAGAAAAATAATAAAGTTTTTAAAATGTGAAGGGGGCAAGAGCAAAGAACAATCCTAACAGGCTTCCGATAAATACTCAAAGCCTCAAATTGCAAAACTGCTTTTACCAAGGTTTTGTGAATTCCTGATAAAAGGTCTACTAGGAGATACACAAGACTAAAATACATAAAATATATAAAAAGAGCTTTTTAGAAACTGTATTTTTCTCATGCCTTAATAACTTTCAAGAAATAGATTTTTTTAATTATAAACTTTCAATCAATTAAAAAGAAAAAACAGATTATTTTCCTTATAAATGTTTCCATCTGACAGATAAAGGCATGTGTGTATATATATGTCTCATTTCTAAACAAATATGTATACATGTATATATTACATACAAAAAAGTATTCCCTTAAAAATAAATGGTTAAAGCAGAAAATTTAAAAGTACCAAAGACAGTTAACTTTCTAATTATGTGAACTAACAGATTCCATCACAGAATTGGCATCAGAAAGTACTTATTCTTTGTATTTTGAACAAATCATATTTTTTGTATAAGCATATTTATCCTGATTACTTTTTTAAAATTCAACTACATACTAGTAAATATTGCTATCAATCATCTCAGAAAGAGGAGAGAGCTATAAGTATACATACATTTGCTTATTTTTTAAAAGTACACATACACAGAAACTTTAGAAAACAGTGATCTGTAAGGAATGGGAAAAATGGAGTAGAAGGGACAGGGATAAGAACCAGACATCTCTAAAAATACCAAGTTCTGTAAATTTGATTTTGTAATGGTATAAATATTTTACATATAAAAAGCAATCTCTAAAAATCAAAAGCAAAGTGAAACAAATCTAACTCTACATACAAAAGTGTAGGATAACCACACACACACAAAAAAACTATTTCAATGATTTTACAATATAACAATTTGACTATGAATCATTAGTGGTATGTACCCTAAGAACAACAATAACAAAAAACTTTCAAAAAAAAAAATCTTAAATTGCCTCAGTGAAAAAACAGTGTAAACAGTTCCACTAAAACAAACCAGGAAGAATGGCTGATTCCAAGTATGGAGCAGGAAATAAGTTTAAGATGGACCTGGAGCACCTTGCCACACCAGAAAGACTACTGAGTATATGCCAAAAGGATGCAGAAAACAAACTGAAGAGGCTTCTAGTGGCTAAAGATGAAATAATTAAGAATAATCACTGCAGTAGATTGGAGCACTTCAAATATTTGAGTTAATAAATATTGTAGTTTTTTTTTTTTTTAATTCTACTGATCATTTTTTGAAAAGTGATGGAGAATTAAATATTTATCCAGGTAGAGAGGTGATGAAAATTCAGTTTCTCTTTAAGGAAATATTCCATGTAATAAAGAAGAAGTGACAGAATTAGAATATCACCATACTGCAACCCTTAATCTATTAAAGTCTTGAGAGAGAGAGAGAGAGAGAGAGAGAGAAGACATGAACCAGACATTACATACTTCTTGAAAAAAAAAATACACACCACCATCTACGAATGAGTCTTGGGGTGGGGGTGGGGGGGCATGAATTGAACCTGAATCTGATTTAGGAAATTCAGAAGACTGAGAAATGTGACAACATTATCGAGATGAACTGAGCAAAATTCAGACAGTGGGAAACACTAAAGGGCAAAAGACCCAATTCCTTCAACAAATGAAGGACAAGGGAAAACAAAAGAAGGGGGCGGGGATAGGGCAATCCGTGGGTTAAAAGTGCAATATATATAGCTTTTCCAACTTTTTTTTTTTAAATACAGTGGGAAAAAGAGAAGAAGGAGAAGAACAAGGAGGAAAAGGAGGGAAAAAGAGAAAGTGGGTAATTCTAAATATTTTCTGAATATTTAATGATATTAACATGTCACTGCTTATTTTTTAGCTAGTGTAATGGTATTGTTTGCTTTAATAAAAAGAATACTTATATTTTAGAAATGCATAAAATATTTACAGATGAAATCATATATCTGGAATATATTTCAAAATAATTCTGAAAGTAGAGAGTCAGGGAAAAATGAAAAGGGATATAGATGAAACATAATTGGCCATGAGCTAATATGTCTAAACCAGGCATGAGGACAGGGAGCTCATTATATTACTCTTTCTACATTTAATGTTTAAAATTTTTCATCAAAAAAACCTTTAAACACACACAATAATCACAAAATTCACTTACATAGTAAATGCACTTGCATTTCTTAAGCAAACACTGCAGGAAATAAACAGGCCACAAACAAGCTACATGTTTATAGCCCAGGGAATTAACCTGGGGTTAAAACTTTCTTATGATGAGGTTGATAGTAGAGCAATCAATATACTTGATTATTCAATTAAGAAAAAGATTCTTTTAAATACAGAACTAAGTGATGAGTTTTAATAGCCTATTTTATGTGTGGGTATGTGTACATTTTATATAAGAACTACTGTCCTTCAAAATAATTATTTAGGGAATTTTCTCATTAATTCTGTAGTAATTAAGTAGCTATGTATTAGGCCTTAATCATACAAAGATGAATCAGTTTCTACCCTTGATATGCTCATAAACTAAAAAGGAAAAATACGCATGTAATAACATAAATGAGATAAGTGCCATAATAAAAAAAGATTTATGAAGTGTTTGGAAATACAGAAAAGATAAAGCCTCCAGAGTTTAAACAGTATCGAAATTCCTTTTAAATTGTCTTCAAAAGGCGATTTTTCAATGAAATAAGAAAAGGCAATCTCTTGTCTTCACAGTTGCCTGCTTCTTTCCATCAAAATGTTATTACCCACAACAGAGTACAAACTTCATTACTAAAGTTTTCATAATTTTCAAAACTAAAACTTTCACGTGAACAAAGATTCACAAATACTAAGGCTATTCAAAAGTGTGACACAGGGAAAGTGCCCTTTGATTCAAAAGTAGGACAGAGAATATCATGTTTATTGAACTTAACATTAATACTCAAGGCTATTTATACTTTTATGTCTAAATATATTTAAAGATTCCATTTATAAATGGCAACAAAGTAAACTGTGAAGGATAAATGCACTATTCAAGAGTTTCCAGAAAACAACATATCACTGAACATAGTCTTTTCAACGAATGGTACTGGAGAAATCAGACATCCACATGCAAAAAGAAAAAAGAAAGAAAGAATCTAATACACAGATCACATATCCTTCACAAAAATTAACTCAAAATCAATCACAGACCTAAATGTAAAACAGAAAAAATTATTAAACTCCAGAAGATTACACAGGAAAAAAACCTAGATGACCTTGGGCATGGTGATGCCCTTTTAGATATAACACCAAATACGCAATCCATGAAAGAAATAATTGATAAGCTAGACTTCATTAAAATTAAAAACTTCTGCTCTAAGACTGTATCATAATTAAAAGACAAGCCACAGACTAGGAGAAAATATTTGCAAATCACACATCTGATAAAGGACTGTTATCTAAAATATACAACAAAGTTTTAAAATTCAACAATAAGAAAACCACCTTGATTAAAAAATGGGCCAAAGATTTTAATAGACACCTCTTCCAAGAAGATATACAGATGGTAAATAAGCACATGAAAAGATGATCCACGTCATATGTCATCAGGAAGATACACTACATTCCTATTAGTATGGCCAAAATCCAGAGCACTTGAAACATCAAACACTGAAGAGGATGTAGAGCAACAGGACTCTCATACATTGCTGGTGGGAAGGCAAAATCATATAGCAACAATGCAAGACAGTTTGATTTCTTACAAAACTAAATAAACTCTTGCCATAGGTCTAGCAATCACATTCCTTAGTATTTACTCAAAGGACATGAAAATGTATGTCCGCACGAAAACCTGTATGCAGATGTTTATAGTAGCTTTATTCATAATTGCCAAAACTTGGAAGGAATCACGATCCCCTAAGGTAGGTAGGTGAACAGATACATTCACTGTGATACATCCACACAATGAAATTTTATTCAATGCTAAAAAGAATAACCTATCAAGCCATGAAAAGGCATGGAGTACCTTAAATGCATATTACAAAGTGAAAAAAATGAATGTGAAAAGGCTGTGTGTGTGTGTGTGTGTGTGTGTGTGTGTACTGTATGAATCCAACTATACGACATTCTGGAAAAAGCAAAACTATGGAAACAATGGTTGGAGCAGGGCAGGAGGGTAAGATGAAACAGCACAGAGAATTTTTAGGGGAGTGAAAATATTTTGTATGATATCATAATGATAGATAAATATTATTATACTTTTGTACAAACCCACAGAATGCTGAACACCAAGAGTGAACTCCAAGGTAAACTATGAACATTGGGTGATTATCATGTGTCAATAATAGGTTCATCCATTGTAAAACAAACAAACAAACAAACAAACAAAACACCTAACCATCCTCGTGAGTAATATTGATGATGAGGGAGATCATGTATGTGTGGGGGCAGGGAGTGTACGGGAAATTTCTTTACCTTCTTGTAAATTTTGTTGTAAATCTAAAACTGTTCTAAAATATAAAGTTTTAAAAAATTACAGCTAAATAATCACAAGTACAAGATGATTGTACAAAGGGAGAGAATGATATAATAGAATGGCACCAGTCATAAATTAGAAATAACTGATACACGGTCAATCTTACCGCCCAAAAGAACAAATGTTAAAAGTCAAACTGCTTAAAATTGATTCAACTTTTAACCAAATGTTAAAAATCATATTTTTACATGATGTTAAAATTCACTTAGATTCATCTCAGATTTCATAATGTCTCATCTTAGTACAGGAAACTAGAGATCAACAACTTGGATACAGAAAACCTTAAGAGAAGCCATAAGCATATATAAAACATGTATCATTTAATTAAGGAAAATTGTTAGATGATCAAAACTTTAGTTGACATGATGTATTAGCACATATTTCCACCTGACTCCCTACCCCCTCCCCCCTCCCCCACCCAAAGAAAATCACACTTTCTTTATTTGGGATGCCTACTGGATAAATTCCTCATAATTTAATCTGATGTGGTCAAAAACCAGTTAGATCAAGAATCAACAATCACATTCTAACATTTTATGGTATATTTTTTAAAACATAATTTTTAATTGTAATCTTTAATTTTTATACAAATGGAAATTATTTACAAGAGAAAGCTGTTGCTAAAAGGGAACATGCACAATTGAAACTACAAAAGTTCCACTTGGAAGAATCATTACTCTTCCCTCCCAAGGAAAACAAATAGGAAAGCCAAAGGTCAGTTTCCAACATATCACCCTGATTTTCCTATGGAATGAGTAGGAGCCTTTCTATAAAAATTCTTTACTCTGACTCAATAAACAGATGAAGATAAAACAGTAAGTCCTAACAAATCATCCTGACCTCATTTAGTAAGTCAGGTGATCAGCACTGACTGACAAAACATCATTCATGTGTGTTACATTCTTGGGACAAAACACCAAAGTGGTATCTGTGTGTGTTTTAACTTTGTACTTATATATACAGAATAAAATAACAAAAATATTCTCCCTAACTAACCACTCCAGTTTCAAGTCACTGATCATGGCGCTCAGGATCAAGACCTCAGCAAACAGAAAGCTGAAAGTGGTGAGATTCACTGCCAGAATACTTTCTGCAGATGGGCTAGATAGACCTCAGCCTACCTGAGTTCATGACCCCATTACTACTCAATCTTCCCAACCAAGGAATTGAGCCAGTCTCCTTTTTCCCCACAATCTTCTGTGGCTCCAGTCAAGTTTCCTCTATTACCCTAGTATGCGATAGAATGAAACACATCTCAAAATCTCAGTAGGTGATGCTGGTTGGCCTTTTTACAAGAAATTCTAAGGTCTGAGAATGGAATAAAAAACTGGTTTGTTTTATTAAACCAAAATATATTTTTAATTCTGGATAAACATTTAAAAAATCATATAAAAATCAGTTCTGGCTTTTCTTGAAAAATAGAAAAATCTGAATCAGTAGAATCACATCTTGACAAGGCAACAATGGAATAAAGCTGAGTGGCAACAGCCCCGATGAAAATGAGCCAGGAACGCTTCAGGATTGCCCCAACAAAACTATACGGTTTACCTGATGAGTCCAAAGATGTGATTTATCATCATAATCTTACAGCTGTTTTAGTGAAAAAGGCAAAATACTTACCTGGAAGTGGAAAACAAAAGATAAACCAATACAGTAATATGTTTAAAAAACAGGACATAGCCTATTTCTTAGAGGAAGTGAAGGTATACATACGCCCATTTCATGAAGGGATTTCAATTCACATATCTGATTTAAGCATTTTCTTTTCCCTAGTTTAGTCTGACAACAAACATTTCAAAAGGTAATAAACTACTAGCCTCAAGAAAAATCTAGTGGAGTGAAGAGGAAAGGAAGAAAATGAGGAAATCACAAATAGGGGATGTAGGGAAGAAATTTCCAAATTCTGTGAAAGAGGGAAAGAATAAAAGGAAATGAGAGGTCGAGGGAAATTAATGTTGCTTTGAATGTATATCCTTGATTATTTGCAAGCAAAAGAAAGTCTACAATTCCCAGAATTCTGTTTTTACTCTCCTATAATCTATTTACAATCCCTGAATATATCTTATTTTCTAATCTACCACTTTTAACTACCTCACGTATACTGTCAACTTCCAAAACTGTACCTCCAGCCCAAATACACCTCCTGAATTTCTAAAACTTATATATACAACTGCATACTGAACCTTTCTGATGGAATTTCTCATGGGTACCTCAAACTCATCATGTCTAAAATTAATTCATTACATACCCCAATATCTCCTACATTCTCGAATTTAAAGCATTGGTGCCTATCTAATTACTGAAAAGAAAAATCTCAGTTATCTTAAACTGCCCTCTTACAACTCTCACATCCAACTAGTTATATTCTAGATCCTAAATATCTTGGGGGCCCTCCCTTCCTCACCACCAAAGCCCAAGACAAGACAAACCTTCATTAAAGCCTGCAAGATTAGGATTCCTGCCTCCCCTCTATTCCACCTTCACTGCCAAAATAATCTTTGAGAAAAAGATTCTGAAATACCTAACTTTTCCATGAGCAGGACCTGTTCTCTTGTTTCTGTTATCCAGGATGGATTACCTTTCCTCTCTAGCAAGAATCTCTATCAAGTTTCCTTTAAAAAGTAGCTCAAACTTGTATATTCCATGAAGCAAGCCTTCCTTCTTCCCACATAGAATGTTCCATCCTTTCGTTCTCTGCCTCCATTGTACTATTTGAAGTTCTACAGTAGTTATTTATGTTATTCTGCATTTTCTAGACTAGAAGCTCCTTTCATTCATTGATCAAACATTTACTGAGGTCTATCATGTGCCCATTATAGCCAGGCTCTGCAATTTCAAAGATAAGTAAAACAATGTTCCTAGCCTCAAGAAGCTTACAGTCTTGTGGAAGAAGAGAATGATGTATATAAAATATTTTAAGTAAAATAAAAGACATGCATCAGCTATTACAAGGCACTAGAAGGAGCATGTGTTCTGACACAGTCTGAAGGAGAAGAGGGGAAGCAAATCAGAGGAAGCATCCTGAAAAAGGTGACACTTAAGATTAGTCTCAGAGGATAGGAGAACATAGCGAGGTGAGTAGGGCAACTGACAAAGACAGCAGGAAGCAACCATCAGTTCCAACTGAAGGTTGTTTTTTAAAAAGTAGATTGTGAGAAGCATATGGGACATTCAAATGTAAACCATTCTATCAACTATTGGCAAGATTTAAAGTATGCAAGCCTGGGGGCAGGAAAACCTATAAAGAACAATTACAGTCATATTATCTAAAAGGTAAAAATAGGGCAGAGGTGGTGGAAATGGACAGAAGTCTGCAGATTGGAGAAACATCTAGATGGCAATCAACAGATCTTGTGATTAACTGCATGTTGCATGAGAAAGCCATCACCATACCTTTTTAAGCTTGAGTAATAACTGACTGAAGAGCTGGTCACTCTAAATGATATAGAAGAACAGGGTTGGAGGACAGCGTGTTTGTTGTTGTAGATATATACAGACCTCAAGTGCAGACAGCCAGAAAGCAACTAGATATAATATTCTACGGAATACTCTGAGATACAGATAAAGAATTTGAAATTACTAGTACCCAAAGATGCTAATTAGTATTCACAGAAACTAATCTAAAAAGTGAGAATGAAGTAGATCACGAAGAAAGCAGCAAGTCAAGGATGAAATATTGGTAACACCATTATATAAAGGGGCAGAAAAATGAAGCCAATGAAGCCCATTAAGACGACTGAGAAGGCCTGCTTAGAAAGATCTAAGAAGCAGTAACAGGTGGTATGCCAGAAGCTAAGAGAACAGTATCTCCACAAGAAAGTGATCAGCAGTGTCCAAAAGCAGTACAGTTCAGTAAGATAAAAACCAGTAAATGTCCAGGCAATTTTGACAACCAGAAGGTAGCTGCTGATCTTACTGAGAGCAGCATCAACAGGAGGTTTAGGAATGAGTGGTAAGAGATCTGTATACATGTCAGGCTTTAGGGAAGGATCCAGCAAAGGTGAGTACAGGTGAGATAAAGTATGACTACTGCAGCAGTACGTGAAAGATTCAAAGGTTCAAAGAGGGTTTGACCTCTAATAATCACAAGAGGGAAAGCTCAGTTTTCAAAGCATAAAGTTAAAGGCAGGGAACATACGATATTCAATCTTATCTCCCATAACAAGCAAAATTCCTGGAACATAATGTGTACTCAATGATTCTGTGATATGCATGAATGAATTCAGGAGTCTCCCTTTCTAATATACCAAACACTCATTCACAAAACAGTAGGCCATAAAATACTGTAAATAAGCATTAAAATAAACAATCTGATTTAAAACATGGGTCAAAAAAGAAATATTCCCTAGCAGTATGTATATACTGCTAGGGAATACTGAGAGTTATTCCTTTAGATTCTTTTACAATTTATAAACTTAACAGTGCACAAATGCATGGGATATAGTGATGTCCCATGCTAATGTCTGTTCATTCTTTACCACCCAACCATAAAATATATTTAGGAGTTTACTACAAACAACATGAGACTAATAATTGTTATACACTGTAAAAGGCAGGTTTCATGTGGCTATCCCATCCCTTCATGCACAGTCCTGAGAACCACATTATCCTACCTACTCTTCCTTCTCCTAACCCCAGTCTGGTCTCCTAACCTGACACAAATGCCGCCAACTTACTGTTTGGCAGACAACGTACACCTTATGAGACCTGGCTCTATTAGTGATCTGAGCTAAACTCTCTTTCTCTGTAACTTGAACAGCTATAAACTGTTGCCAGCCAGTGGTGGGCACTGAACCTGAAGATGAATATGTGTATTCTGGGGCTAGGGTGGCCATTTTAAGGAGACATACAGGCCAATAAGCAAGAAAGCCAATTGAAAGAAAAACTGAAAATGAAGCAGATATACTGAAATGCCAAGATGAGAGACATTGTGGTTGAGATCTTAGCTTATCAGTTCCCATAGGATCAGATGCATTCCATTTCATGTCACTGGATTATTTTTATGAGCTAACTAGAGTATATTACTGTTCCTTACAATCAAAAATGTCAAGGGGAAAAAAATCCTAAACAAGATTAGATAAATTCCAGGAATACAGAAGTCATTTTTGGTTGTTATGTCACTAATAGCTACTATGCAATGTAACACAGAAGTAGTTAGAAATCCTGGTTTCTAATTCTAGCTCTGCGCTAAAACATCATGTGGATGTGAGAAATCAAAATCTCTCTCAAAAACTGTTTACTCGTCTATGGCCATGCCACCCTAAACAAGCCCGATCCCATCTGATCTCGGAAGCTAAGCAGGGTCGGGCCTGGTTAGTACTTGGATGGGAGACCACCTAGGAAGACCAGGTATTGTAGGCATAAAAAAAATAAATAAAAAATAAGAGATTGTAAACTGATAAGTTCCTTTGCATCTGTGAGGTCAACCAAGGTTTGTCTCGCCTAAAATAAAAGTTTTTTTTTTAATTGTTTACTCACTTCTAAAAGAAGGAATTGAATTATAGATTTCCTTTAATGGCTTAAAAATTAACTTGAGATGATAGTATGAGAGGTGTGTGTGTATGCACAACAAATTCAAAGATATACTCCCTTTCTCCGTTAACCCTTTATTACAAGTCAGACTCTTATAGGAGTATGTGTGGACTTAGGTGAACAAAGATATACTCTTAAAGCAACTCTTTGAAAGTCTCAAGAATTTTTGTTACAAGAAAGATATAAACTTAGAGTAGGTAGACGAAAAAAAGGCACTGTAATAAATCAAAAGCAATCTCACAGGGTGATCTGATCATAAATTCCTAACTGGGCAGGTCATGGTGAGTAGTCACACCCCATGCCTATAACTTTTTTAGCAAAATGTTTAAGCCAGCCCTGTCCATTGTTCTTGTGCATCTAGATTATCACGCTTCTGACATGCCAGAAGTCATCTTCTTTTCCAGATACCTGGAGGGGTAACCACCCTCAAGGGAGCACATAATCTTGTTAACTATCCTGTACCTTGTTTCTTCCCACCTTCATATAATTTTAAGTTCCCTCCTTAATTCGAAAGGTATAAAAGAAACTACAAAACTGTCATTCTCTGGAGCATTTGAGATCCTGCTTCCTGGCAATTGCTGTCAGTTTCGCTCAAATAAAATGTTATAAAAATTATTTACAGGTTTGGATGTTCTTATAACAAGTGTAAAATGGCTCTTTCCTAAGACCCTTAGCTGGGTTATATGCAATAAATTATTTTTCTATTAAGATCATCACTAAGGCTACTAGAATTCCAAGCAGTACCTGAAGCAAATGTAGTATCTATGTAAATACATGAAACTTCCTTTCAGGACAAACAAGGTACTCACCTTATAGACCTTCTCCCTTCTTGGACTTCTGAGGAATGCTTGCCTACCATACTTTAAACCATTTTCTGAGGGATTTGTTAAGTAGTGGTCACCATGCTCTGAGTCACATGAATGACTCCCACCACCGTGGCCACAGCTAGAAGGGTGGGTTTCTATAGCTAGTTTAGTGGTCTGTGAGATGGCCTGGCAGAAAAGCTCTATCAAATAATATAAGTAGCCTAAATAGAGTAAAAGATGACTCTGATCTAACCAATAAGATTTTGTCTTGGGACTGTTAGTTGGCAGTGACAGGAATAAAAGAACAGTAAGACTAACAGAGAGCAAATTATCATGGCATAACACCAGGACAGGAATTGACAAAAGCCTAATACTAGCAGGGTCACAGGGTCTCCAGGTAGCTAGATCTGTATGATATATACAGAATTACCGTCTAGTGGCCAGATGTGTATTGTATCCATAACCCCAATCTACATCTCATTCTATCTGAAATCAGGACTGGCAGCCATTTTTGTTCTGGCAGCCACTGGCAGCCATTCAGTGAAGCCTGACTAATAAGGCTCCTGTTTTATGATTTCACCAAAATTCTTATCACCTAAGGTAATTCCTGAATCTCTTTGTAACTTGCACCTCAGATTCTTTCCTCGGTTCTACAAATGTAAGTTTACAGTCATCTCTCAGTATCTGCAGAGGATTGGTTTCATAAAAGATTTCAATAACTGTTTAAACTATCTTAAACCATTTACTTTAAATTTTCAACAATATCCACTTATACAGGCATTGTTTTAATAAAGATGTTATAGTGATAGGATGGCCTCAAATTTTAAGAGATTCAAAAGAACTGCTAAGCCCTTTTAATTGACACCTATAGTAAAAGTAGAAGACAAAGAAATCTAACCTGCACTTAAGTCAATTAAACCCTATAAATAACTCCTTGAAAACATCCAAGACTATCTGTGTTGCTGCTATTTCTCTTCTTTGATTATTTTCATTATTTTGTAAAATAAACAGACATTACTTAGACTCCCTGAAACCATTCTCAAAGGTTCTAAGAACATAAGTATACTGAGGGAAAATAAATGAAGAAGGGCAACTTCATCTCAGTTTGAAAGAAAGGAACAAACTAAAATCATATTCAATAAACCAATAAACCACCGGGAAAAAAGATAAACCTGGTTGAAAACTCTAGTACATTAAGATGTTTTAAATAAGGGTTCATACTTAAAAAAATAATAACCTTTGCTTATTTTCTCTTTCAACTCACTGGGAACTTACCATAGTGGAATAGAGGAGAAACAAACCAACCAACTAGGGATATATAAAATGGTGTAGCCGCTGTATAAAACAGTTTCGTGGTTCCTCAAAAATTTAAACACAGAATTACCATATGACCCAGAAATTTCAGTCCTAAGTATATACCAAAAAGGACTGAAAACTCAAACATATATATGTACATACGTGTTTACAGCAGCACTATTCGCAAGAACCAAAAGGTTGAAAGTGACCCAGATAACCATCAATGAATGAATGGCTTAACAAACTGTGGTATCAACTATATACAGTAGAGTATTATTCAGCCATAAAAAGGAATGAAGTAATACTGATACATACTATAACATGGATACATTATGCTAAGTGAAAGAAACCAGACACAAAAGGTCCAATATTGTGTGATTTCGTTTATATGAAAAATCCAGAAAAGATAAATCCATAGAGAAAGAATGCAGAACGGTGGCTGCCAACCGCTGGGGGAGAGAAGAAAATGAGGAGCAACTTGATAGTTTTCCTGTTGAGATGAAAATGTTTTGGAACCCGACAAAGGTTACACCACATTATGATTGTACTAAATGGCAATGAATTGTTCACTTTAAAATGGTTAAATTTATGTTATATCAATTTCAATATCACCTCCTTTTAAAAACTTAAAAAAAAAAAAAAAAAAAAACTGGGCCAGTTGTTAGAAGACACAATTTCTAGACCCGGGTTCTAGGCCAGCTGCTTATAGCTGACCTCTCTGAGCCTCAATTTCTTCATCTGTAAACAGGTTGGGAACAGATGATATCCAAGGTTCCTCTCATTAACTGGTGCTCTATATCTGCAGCTCTGAATTTTTAAAGAATTGTATCATATAGGAATTTATCTGAAAAACAAAGCATGAAGTACTGGTTAATGTTCTCAGCAACAGTTTTATAGGAAAGTCATTATAAAGTTTAACAAAATTGCTTCTCATAATGACTTAAAAATAAAAGTGGACATAAACATTAAAAGCAATTCAACGAGGGCAATTCTGCAAAGAGTAAAACTAATGTATTCTAAGATTATAGTTTTCTAGCAGTCAAACTATACCTAAGGATAGAAATTAGAGACTCTAACCACAATAATAAATAAATTAAGTAAGTAAGTAAGTACGTAAGTTTGAGAACCTAAAAGAAAAGATCAGATTAAATAACTCTTAGGCATTTTCCCCCGGTACCAATTCTTTTGAGCTTTGAGAGGTACTGAGTATCATATAATCTGAGGTCACTGAGTGTTGACAATCTGTATTTCTGATTTAGAGTTAATCCATATACACCTAAAACTCTGATAAGCCACAAAAACTGAAGAACCTAATTAGTGTTCTCATTACCCTACTTTTATAAGGTGGCAGACTATAGCAAAGTCAAATAAGCAAAAATTCTCCTCAATAGCAGCTTTGGATATATTTCAACATAACAAATGTTGACCTGAGTTACAAAATTTCCCATCAAATAGTATACTACGAATAACTTTGGCCTAGAAAATTTAAGCCAAATGATGTCAGCTGCCACAGACAAAGAAAAATCTTAATAACATTCCTATGAGCAGTCTGGATCTGTACAACTACACTGTGAAATGTACCACAGATGACTGAGACAATTGATGTGCTGTGTTTTTTAATAAATATCAATGGAGTTTTTTAATAAATATCAATTGAGTTTTAGAAAAATGAGCATCATTCATACCCACCTAAATGAGGTAAGTCAATGAATGCAACCCAAAGTGAGAATAGGAAAACAAGCACCATTTAGCATTAATTGCTCCTCAGTTTTCATCTTGCTAAAGCACATCCAAAAACTATTAATAAAAAAGATACATATAAAAATGCATGTCACAACCCAGCTATTAAAAGCATTCATTTGATGCAGCCCAAATCCCCATGACCTATCACAGGCTTCATCTACTTAGTGTCATAGCATCAAAAAGTTACTTTTAGTTTCACAGTTCAAATACATGTGAAATAAGGTCATTGTATGCTGAATCATCTAATTTTGAAAAATACGAAAGCTTAAACCATGACACGTATTTTGCTTAGTAAAAGCAATGGGTTTTACTCACTAGTTGACATGATATACTATAATCATTCAAAAATCTTGTTTTCCACTAAGCATGCAATTTTCTTATTTCTACATCAAGCTGTTACCAAATTTACTACTATACTACTCACCCTTATCAGAATATATATTGAAAAATTTTCATAGTGTTTTCGATAAACTCTTCATTTAAAGGTAATTTCATAGCTTATTTGCATAACTAAGGTAGCTCTTGAAGACTAAGTATTACACTTTCAAAAGCTCTCTTCAGTTTTAAAAGAAAAATAAATTTGCTGTATCCTGTTGACAGTAATGTCTAATGTTCTCATTTTCCAAGTTTAACGGTACAAAAAAATTGAATTACATGTCAAATTAATTAAATGAGTTGCAGTTAAGCGATTTATTCCTACAACAAATCTGAATTCATGTAACAATTATAAACCTCTAGTCCCATATACAGTTTACACTTTAGTTAGTCTAAACTGAGTGGTTTCTTTGTGCCACTCATTTTGATTCTCTTTGCATAAAACTGTACTTTATAAATAAGGAAAGTTTGCCTAAGTAATATACAAGGTCCTTTTTCAGTGCCTAAGTCTATACCATTTACTCTATGTTAAAAAAATGACACTTATCGGTAATTGCTCACAAATCTGAAACTGGGCAATTAAAATTGTTTCTGAAAAGCATCACATGTAAAAGTAAGGAAATAGTAAAATATGTTAGGTACAGCAAGGTGTCAAACTCAGGCAAGCAGCACACAGGAGTGAGTGGGGCTATGCTGTGCAAAACTGACCAAGCCTTGACACTCCAGAGCCTCCTCCTGCCAGTTGTCAGAACAGACAGACAGATCTCTAACCACTCCCCTGGGAGCCTGTGGAACATCAACCTGGAACTCCTGGCCTCTCCATGGATACTGCACAATCATTCTGAACCCCTTAACAAAGAGGATACAAGGCTAGGACTTCCAACGAAGTTCGACTCATCAAGGTTTTTCATCCGCTATGGAACTACTGAATGTATTTTCCAGACTAATTCTGAACCCACTATGCCCATTCTTTGGTCACGTCCAAGAGATAAATTGATTGTTATCAGTCCTCCCCGGTACTCTAACCAACTGTATTGTCCTTGCTTTTTCCTCCTTTATCCAACTTCTCACAGATACCATCCTTCCCTTCCAAAGCTTCCCTCTAGGTTTACACCATCTGTTCCAAGGAAAATCAAACCCACTTATATCATCAAAAACTTCACTGTTTGCTTTAAGTAAAAGCTGCTTATCCTGCAGCCCTCTCAAAGACTGCTTATTCTTTCATTAACTATGCAACCCAACTTCATGATGCGGGGTCACACACAGTCCCCATCATAACTCCCAGCTAGTTTCCTGTAAAAACCCCATCCCTGTGCAATTCCTACACATTAGAATTACCTGGGGGACATTTTTAAATCCCATTGTCTAGATTATACCCCATACAAATTAAATCAGAAAAGCTGAGGATGAGAGCTAGCCAACAGCAACTACGATGTGCAGCAAAGTTAGGATAGAGCATTAGTAGCTGGTAAAGTTCTCCAGGTGATTCCAATAAGCAGTCACAAGTGATAACCACTCTCCAAGGCATCCTACTTATTCATGCAAAACTCTTGAGATGCAGCACACAACATTCTTCTCTATCCTAAGTGCTGCATAACCCTGAATTATTTCAAAATACTTGAGGATAATCCACCCAACAATCTATTTTTAACATCATAAGCACTTCATCTCTACCAACTTTTATTGTAACTCCACTTTAACCACTACAGACCATACTGTAACTTAATCATCGCTTTATCTTCTCTGAAGAGGAAATGTGAAAATTAACTATCTTTTTCTCTGACCACCAATCTCCCAGTTCTAAACTAGTTACACCAACCACTTTTCATTTTCATTCAGAGTTGCAGACAGTAGATTCTTCTTTCTCTTTACTTAGCTCACTTCTGTATACACTTCCCTATCGAGACTAGACTCCATAGTTCACCATTTCAACCACTCTCACGCTGACATCCTCATTTATAACATTACATTAGAACTCCGTTTATTTTCCTGCACATACCATATGGTATAAGTTTCATGAGGACATAAACTATGTGTTTTGTTCAACGATGTAGTCCCAGTGCCAAGTATAACATTTGGCACATACAGTATGATCTCAGTAAGAATATATTGAAAACACAGATCTTCTCATTAATCATCTAAATCAACATTATATAAATCAAGATTTTTTCCCCCAGAAATAACCTTCACCAGTTTATCTTCCTTTCCAATCATTAATTAACTGGCATCTTAACACCTAAGTTCCACTTGCCCTTGGTTTCTGTGTTGGATCAATTCATTAAACAACTACTATCTTGGAAAAATTAAAAAAACACTTGAGAAACTTATCAAAGCAGGAAAAAATAATTCACATCACTTTAAGAGCAATTTTTAAAAATTTAATGAAAATTCTCTCTCATGTGTGTCTAAATGAGAAAGGTATAGAAGTACTCAGATGCCCAGATGCATTTATTTATTTATTCATTTATTTATTTATTTTTACACCTACAGCACCTGGTCTTTCTAGGTGGTCTCCCATCCAAGTATTAACCAGGCCCGACCCTGCTTAGCTTCTGAGATCAGACAAGATCAGGCGCATTCAGGGTGCCATGGCTGTAGACCCCAGAATGCTTTTAAAAAAGAGAAAGCAAATAATACTTTTACTTTTTACTAATTATATTTCTGCTGGGTTTACTTTTCAAGAAGCATGTAAATTTTTTTAACAAAAAATATATTGCAAATACTACTATATTATTTCTAGAGTGCACATACCACTTTTCTTACAAAAGACACACCATATCCTTAACTCATTTTATTAACATTCGATTAACAGACATTTTAAATATTTAAATGAATACACTATTACTAACATTTATTTTTATCAAGCAATGATCATAAAGGCTGTCCTAAAACTACCACTCCACCAAGTGAAAAACATGAAACTAACACCCTGTTTGAGAAATCAAAACAAAATAGTTGGCCAAATTATGGTAATAATGAAGAAAAAGCTTAACACACACATGACCTTTAAAACAGATTTGCATATGGAAAATCTTAAGATAAATAGATATGTGTTTGTATACTGTCAGGGTTTAATTATTTAAGTACTAAATAAAAAATTTTAAACATTTAATAATCATGGAGGTGTAAAGGCAGACACACGGCTGCAAGTGACTGTGAAGAGGCAGCTGGACCATAAAAGAGATGTCCTCAAGAATATCATGATCTGAGCGGTAATTCCTGAACCTGTAGTACTGCTCAAAGAACAAGCCAGCCTAGGAAGGGATCTCCAGAGTTAAGACCCAGAGTTTCAGAATGTGCTGGAAGAAAAAATCATGGACAAGCACCCAGATAATCATGAGATAATGCAGACAGAAATTCAGCAAAGAGGAATAAGCAGATTACACCGGCAGAGAAGGGCAGGATTGGTATGATATGGTTTCTGCTTTCAGAGGCTTCTTTTTCCCCTTGTAGGCATGGCTAAGATTAGGACTTAGGTTACTGTAGTTAGCTTCCCACTACAAAGCATAGTAGTTATTAAATTATTCAACACTGCTACAATGTAACCCCAACCCCTCTTGGCCCTCAAATTCTCAGTAAAGTCTTCTACACACACACACACAACACACAACACACAACACACACACACACACCATCTAGATGTGATAATAAAATCCATGAAAAAAAATTTTTTTCAAAATTCAACTTGAAGAAAACTGTAATGGCTTAATTTCAGCCCCACTTTTATCTATTTTGTCTTGCCTATATACTACTTGAGACCATCTCTTAAAGCTAAATACAATGTACTGCAAAATTTAAATATCTTTTGACACCAAAGCACAATCAACAAAAGAAAAACAGATAAATTGGACTGTGTCAAAATTAGAAACTTTGTGCTGCAAATAATACCACCAAAAAAATGAAGTCGACTCACAGAATGAGAAAAAATATTTCTAAATCATGTATCTGATAATGAACTTCACCTAGAATATACGAAGAACTGTTAAGACTGAATAAGAAATAGACAAATAACCCAGTTTTAAAATGAGCACAATGGTAACGGTTTTCTATCTGGAATAACGAGTCCTAGAACTTATTGTGGCAATAAATGAACAACTCTTTTGGTGTATTTTGGAATATACCAAAAGCCACTGAATTGTACACTTTAATTGGATGAATTGTATGCTATGTGAATTATGTCTCTATGAAGCTATTTTTAAAACTACTACTTACTAGTTAAACAACAGGAAAGTATAGACACAAAGGTTAATGGAATAGAATAAATTCAATAAAAACAATTCTAAGAAATAAGTATCTCAAAAAATAGAGTACAGAAAAGGTACCACCTTAACACAGTGGTTCTTAGAGGCAGTTTAGCCTCCTAGGAGACATTTCACAATGCACAGAAACATTTTTGGTTATCAAAATGGAGGGAGGAGGTAGAACACCATTATAGAGGCCAAGGATGTTGCTGTACCTACACAGCATCCTAATGCACAAGACGACCACCCACAATAATGAAGAGGATAACAGGAGGAAGAGGAGGAGAGATGGGGAAATTAACTATTTTTGATTAAAAAGACATAATGATATTGCTAAATTAGATCTTGGTTAAAACTGGAGAAATTTGTATATACTGAATATTAGACAATAATAAGGATTTTGGTAATTTTATTAGGTATGACGATAATGCTGTGGTTATAGCAAAACACATCCTTACTCGGGAGATTCAGGAGAGTATTTTTGAGGAGAAGTGACATAATACCTGAAATTTACTTTAAAATGGTTCAGCTATAACAACAAAAATGACACATAGAGAATCAGATCTAAAGCAAGTAGGACAAAATGTTAGCAAATCTAGGTAACTGGTACACAGGTGCTGACAGCAATTTTTTCAAGGTTTCTGCATGTTTGAAATTTTCCATTATAAAAAATTGATAAAAATTTTGAGTATTTTTCTCCAATAAAATGTCACAAAAATACTAAAAATATGCAAAAAACAGCTTAGAAATTCTGACTAAAAAAATTATAAATCATTGTATAACTCTGGGCCAGGAAAGGTCTTTTTAAAAACGGTAAAATATGTAGGAAAGGATTCACATATTTAACCCTTTTTCGGTTTAGGAAAAAAAAAAGTGCAGCTCGCTGCCAGCGTTCACTTAACACCACACGTACGAATGCTACATTTTCTAGGATTTGACATTTTCAGCAATCCAGAATTACTATGTTTTGTAAATGGAAATATCACTACTAAAAACAGAATGCTATAAATAGAATGATGTCATTTGTTTCCAAAGACTATCGATATACTAGAGCAATGTGAAAATAAAAATAAAAGCGAGATATTTCATGGCAAACCTTGGGGGTAAGGTTAGGACTGCAATCTGCAAGTATCTCGGGGTAAACGCTGCAGCAGCAAGCACTCTTGGGGCAAGCAAGAAATGGTCTAACAACATAAAACTTATTTATATTAATAGAAAAAATTCCATAAACTTAAATATATATACTTGTAAAAAGATATGCACCGTATACAGCAAAAGGTTAAAATCCATGAGATGTTATAAATTATTAGGAAATAGACCAATACTACAAAAGAAAAACAGGATAGGAACAGGAAATTCAAACAATAAATACAAATGGCCTAACATATGAAAAACTGTCAACCCCACCAGCAATCAAAGCAGCCCAAATTTTTAAAGCAAGAATATAATTTTCACCTATGTGACAGGCAAAGATGAAAAATTATAAGTCAACTTTGTTCATGATTTTTAAAAGTTAAATATAAGATTAAAAAGTATAAAAAGTATAAATAAAGTCTAGTATTCATCTATTTCTATTTATTTAATCAGGATAAAAGCTGAATTTTATCAAATGCCTTCTTGGTGTTTCCTATAATACTCTGGATTTTTCTCTCCACTGACAATCTAAATAATCAGTTGTAATAACATATTTCTAAACAATGAGCCATTTTGCATATCTACAATGACTCTTTAATTGTAACAGAGTCTTCTTTTAGTGCACAATTGAACATTAACCATTTTACTGATAATATAAATATTCATAAAAAATTGTCAT
>NW_006436282.1:12603112-12627150 GCF_000325575.1 Pteropus alecto
TACAGCACCTGGTCTTCCTAGGTGGTCTCCCATCTAAGAACTAACCAGGCCCGACCCTGCTTAGCTTCCAAGATCAGACGAAATTGGGCGTGTTCAGGGTAGTATGGCCATGGACATCCTGTAAGTTTGTATGAAGTGAAGGCAGGTTACGAATTTGTTTGTATATGTGATACTACTTTAAAAAGTGTACAAATATAATACAGAATACCGAAGGCAGGAAATATTAAATGTGGTTATAATCTGCATGATAAAATTACAAGTGGTTAATATTTCTTTGTACTTTGTTTCAAATTTTTATAAGCATGCATTATTTTAAAAACTACCAACCAAAAAAGCTATCTTCATTTGAAAAATAATAATTAGTTCTGAATGCCTACATAAAGAAAGGAGATCCCTGTATAACCTACTTGGGGAAAAGTAGAAAAAGTAGGTATAGGAGTAGCATAACCACATAACAACAGAAAAAAGTCTTTGAATTTAAATGATATCATTTCTAACAGTTATGCTACTCCTATACCTAGAAGGGTCAATGTATATGAATAAAGAAAAAAAGCTGAACTTCCACTAACAGTCTGTGAGAATTTAAAAAGGTTGCAAATTATGTTTCTAGTAATTTTAATCATATTCTTAGAAATAATTAAAATTATAAATTGTATCTCTTACATCTAAAAAATGATTTTTAAAAAATTATATTTAAATCATTTCTTTTAAAAGCTCATTGAGTAATGGAGAGAACTTTAATTCATTATATTTCTTGAAATAACTATGAAATAGTTTTAATGGGGAAAAGGGCATTATTCCACTATACCTTTCAAGGCCACAAAGAAAACATCAAAAGGAAATGAGAATCTTGAATATCCAGGTTCCTCAATTCTTTTCCTCCTATAGCATAAATACCTTGTTCTCTTTACATCCTGTCACTGTGACACTAAATTAACTATATTATTATGATACACAGTACTACACTATATTATTATGATACACAGTACTACACTTGGCACTTCTAACCCAATAATCTGTCTACTGCCTACCCACCCCATTTGGGACACGTCATAGTATATAAAGATCCTCAAACATCAAGACCATTCTCTATTAGTACCTCATGAAAAATAAGCTATTACATGGCAATTCATCTTAAGCTCCTTTAACAACAAAAGAGAATTAGGAAGAATTAATTTAATTTATACATCAGAAAGCTTTCATGCACAAAGGCGTTCCTCTCTTTTCGTACACAAAACTTTTACCCTAGTAGTTTACTGGTGCAGAAGCAAGATAAAGCAGACCATATTCATAAATGGTCCCATGTCTCCCTCATACATATAGGACCATAACAATACAAGAATAAAAGTCCCAATATTCACTACTCAACTTCTACTTTTCCCCATAATTTAATCCAAGGAGAAATCAAACAACACAAGCCTATCAATCTAGAGAGCTAGATCTTCAACGAATAGCCAAACACTGAACTGTCACCAATCTCCTACCTTTCCTTTCTTATGAAAAGAAGCATCCTCTAACACAATAGAAGCCATCATTTCTTACATGCTTAGTATTGTCTAGGACCTTTGTTAACCACCTTATACAGTATAAATATATATGTAAATATATATAGACTTTAAATATATATCACATATATCTAATTCTCACAACTCTATGACATAAGTTATATTATTAAAACAGCTAAGTCACAGAACTGGACCATGAACTGAGCGTAGTATAAAATTCAAGCATGTTCTGAACCATTATTTAACAGTGACTCTCAAGGTTTAAAAAAGGGAGAGGAAGATAAAAAAGGGGCAAAATTCAGCACACAATATCTGACTAATCAAATAAAAGTAATTAAAGATTAAAAAATTCAATTTATCAGAAAAACCTAAAGTAACCAAGCTAATATCTTAAAGTCCTTGGTACTCTTTGAGAATATGATGTAGATTTTGCAGGTATTATATTTAGATAATTTTCAGGGTATGTTCTAGAGTTGGTACAGATTCAGATAAATTTCCTTCACATTCCTGAAGGCTGTAATTAAAACAATAACCCTGAAAGTACTACAAGATCCCTTAGTTCACAATAAAAAAATAAAGATCAACAGTGTTCATTAACTCAGAGATTGTGAATTTAACTTTTAAATCAAGATAAATTCAGAAAAGAGGTATAAAATCATAAAAGGAATTATACTGAGCTGTATAGTTTTAAATATCTGTGTTTTATTTGTCACCTTTTAAATTAATGATGAAAAATATTTTAAACCCATAAGTGGAGTATAACTTAAAAATTAAAGTTAAATAATCTACGGTGGCCTGTTTGATTTATTTGAGATGAGAGGAAAGGGTAAAGATTGGGGGAAAAGCCCTCAGAGAGCAAGGTGCAGACCTACAGATGTAACGGAGAATAAAAAAAGACAGAGGAGGAGGAAAAAATCAACACACCCACAAAGTGACAGCAGCAAGAAGGAAAAAATAAGTGTAGAAAGAAAAATAGACACATAGATTCACCCACAAAGGACCCTAACAGCATATACAGCTAAGTAAAATGTTATTATAACATGAACATCCCACTCATTGAGTGTAAGAGTTTATTGTACTACTACATGAATGCAGGTAAGCAGCTGTTATATAAGGGATTGAAATCATTTATATGCTTAATATCCATATTTAGATTAATAAGTACAAATTTTATTTGTAACTTAGTCCTAAATCCTTTTCTTAACCCGCAACAGAGTTCTACTAATACCAATCAAGCCAACTACATATTTTTACAAAAGGATTTCCTCACTTTTCTATTTCCTATAAAAGGAACAACTCAGTAGAAGAGTTTATATAAATTTAGAGCTATTTTACATAAAATGTTATCGAATTGACAAGAACCATAGTACTTCCCATAGCAGAAAACTATATATAACACTGGCAGTTTTAAAGCATAATATGAGATTATACTACAATTAAAAACTTTAATAGCCAGAAAAAATATATTGGTTAGTAAAATGTTCTACTTATTACCAATTCATATTACACAGAATTGGCCAATATCAACTCTCTTGATTTCCTCCTGAGTTCAGTCTAAATCTAGATCTTAATGCAATACATAAATTAGAAAGTCAATAAAAAAAAGAAAGCGAAAGTAAGGCAAGAATTGGATCATCTGGGTCAAAGAAAATGACATTGTTTAATTTGACATTTTAAAATTTCCTCAATAAAAGACAAAACACAGAAAACAACTTTAAACATTGAATTCTAAGTTATAAAAATAAACCACTTGCTATTTACATCTAAGGAAATAGTAATAAAACCTACTATTTATTGAGTGTTACTGTGGGAAACAGTGCGCACAGTACTTAACATGTGTTATTTCACATACTTATAACAACCGTATGAGGGAAGTACCATTAATTGACAAGTGACACAGGATAAAAAAACAGGCTCAAAAGGTTAATAACTTTCCAAGGTCAAGATGCTCTGAAGTGACAAAATTTAGATTCAAATCCAAATAATCAGACACTAGTCATCACTCTTAACCAAAAGCATACATTCTTCTTTAAGAATTAGGAATGTTCAACTTGTAATTAGAAGAGGTGTGTGTGTGTAGAAAGATATACAGAGAGACAGATATAGATATATAGATATAGATGATTAACACTCTGAATCCCAATAGAAAGACAAGCTCACTAAATGGCAGTTCTATAAATTCTAATTAATGCCTGTTATTTGACTGAATAGTCTGAGCTATCAGACATTAACTTGTAGAGTTTTTTGGTTCATAAAATCCAACACTCTAAAGCCTAACTGATTTTTCCAAAATTTTTATATAATCAACACATCCACTATTTATAAAGTACATTATTGCATTTTCTTTTTGTTTCTTTGTTGTGTTCTACCTTTCAAGTTCCAACCTCCCTCCAGCCTATTTCCTCTTATTTTGCTAACTTTTACCAGGAGTTGACTATTCCAACAGTTTAAATATTGAGCACTTGGGTACGATTACTCAAGAAAAAGCATCAGATGTTAATAATTAACATCGGATGTAAAAGTAGCTGATTATATTTAATAGTGTGATTAAACACCATGAGAAAAAACCCAAGAACAAAATGCATGTCATTCTCAAACTCAGGAAATCAAGAACAAATTCTGAAGTACAATATAATGACTTGGAGAAACATTGGAGAACACATAATATCATGTCTTAAAATCAGACCATTAGTTCCCAATCTAAAATGAGATGAAATTTTACTTCATTCTTAACTCTTCCACTAAAACTGTACAGCTTCAATCAGTTTTATAAGTTTTCCAAGCTTCAAATAATAGTGAATTTAAAAGCCATTCTACATACATGTATGTTGTCATCCAACTCTAGCCTGAAAAGAAAAGGAGTCACAATACAAAGAATCACATACTCTCTAATGTGCCAAACCACAGCCAGGCTAAAAATAGCTTCAGGGTTCCAGGAGCAAAAGGAATTCAGGTTTAAATGGAGTAACACCCAAGGACTCTCCAACAATGCAGAGCTAAGGTCAAAAGCAAAGTAGGATTCACCCTAGGGATTTTATAGAAGCATCAGACCAAAATGGTCCCTCAGCAAACTGGAGAAAGTGCAATAAGCCAACAACTGTGAATTACTCCACTTGATATCCATAGGTCTCTCGTACTAATTTAGAGATCATTAAACCAGTTTAATTTTCACAGTTGAACAGAGAAAAATTACTTTATTGAACTCTTCTGGCACATATTATGTCTAAACATACAATGGAATTATAGATGGTTGTAAAGATCTATCAATGCTATCTTTAACCGTGACACTGAGAGGTATTTTGGTCAAGAGACTGTGGTAGCAGCTGCCCTCCTTGAAAATCCATGACTAAATTTTTACTCATACCTGAAAACTATCAAGACAGCATTAAAGATCATACAAACTGTGAAATACTCAACAAAGTACCACAAAAATCAGCATAGTTGGACTATTATAAAAAAAGCTTTATCTAGTTCAGGAATACATTTTTAAGTGGTACACATGAAACCGTAATAAAAATGTAGTAGTAAGAGATACAAGATATAATTCAAGTTGTTCTTGCATTTATAATTGGTTATACGAAAATAACATCAACCTAATAAGATTTTTCCTTGTAGGAAAAATTAAGAATTATATTCTAACTAAAAGCCTGATGTTACACTGTTTTTTGTTGAACTTGGGGAAGGGAGTTTGTGATCCCAAACACAACATCAAACCACAGCGTACTATTAAAAAATGTTTAATGGACATATACAGTAACCAACCCTTGAAGGGTAATGTGATAATATAAATTTACCATAGACCTTGTATGTCTTAGTAATTTTTCACGTTTACTTTAATTTTACTGGAGGGAATATTCGACATTCATTCAACATATACTTAATGAGGACTACTAAGTGTCAAGCTCTATTCTGGGCACAGGGAATACAACTGTGAGCCCCACCTTCAGGAGTTTACATTCAAGCAGGGAAGAAATGTAAAATAAGCAGACAGGTATTACTTTCATCGGGTTAATGGAACTTAGCTGGGTCTTTTGGTAAAATGTGGTAGACCTCTTAAGGAAATTTAAAGAATCTTTTCAAGAGAAAAAAATATATATGATTCACAGATTTTTCTGCTTCTCTGTCCTCTCCCATTTCCACCCCACCCCTACTTCTCATCGTGAATTAGGTTGGAGCAAATCTGGACACTAGAGATGGGCTGACTCCTGTTTCAAGAAGCTCATTTTAGAGCTGCCATCTCATCCAAATTGGTAGCTTTACCTGGAGTTATAAAGCTAATTACCTTTTAATTACATGCTCCAACATTTTCTACTTCTTCATTTTTCATCCTTGAATTATGCGACTTGTTTTATTGACAAAAGACCTCAAGGCTTCAGGTGAAAGATGGCCAAACTGGCTTAATTTAATTCTGATAGTGAATTTCCTGAGGGCAGGTTTCAGGTCTGACTCTCCATTTCAGTACCAGAACTTAGCATGTGCCTATCACACAGTAGGTGTATATTTGTTTGCTGAACAAATTAATCCACAAAAATTAATATTCAGTACAAATTATAATCAAAGCCTTATAAAATCGTCCTAAACAACAGCTTTTCCTTTTAAGAATGGACCAGGATTTTAAGAATTTACCAGGTTTGATTAAAAATAAAAGATTTCTCACAAATATTTCAGAATACGTATACACAAATGACTGCTAACCTTCAAATAAGTAATCTTTTTCAAAATATTTTGTAACTTCCCTTTCCAAAATTCTTTGGAATCAGTTTGTCAACCACACAATAAACTGCCTTTGTTACCAGTTTGCAGAACATGCTCTGTCTTTTTTTCCCTTTCACTTTTTTTAATCTATTCCTTGCATCTCTTGTAACTACACCAATGGTCAGGGACCCCTTTCTCATGTGATCCACTCACCCACTGAAAAGCTAGTAAGCCATAAAGCTAGGTGGAGCCCAGGACTTAAATTCATATTAGTGCAAGGCATATAGGAAATAAACTGATGTATTAACCACTAATATTTGTATAATAATTGACAAATTACAGAGTTATATATCCTCTTATTTTCTTCTATCTTCACAACAATGTGAGAGCAGTTTAGGAAGGTGCTATTATTGTCCCAATTTACACAGAAGAAAACTAAGAACTTTTACACAGAAATTTCAAACAACTTCCCCGATATCACGTCATAAACAAGTGGTGAGGTTGGGACTCGTCCTTATAATGCTTAACATATAGGTCATTTGTCTGTTAACTTCACTACTGTGGAAGGTATAATTTGACAGACATAAGTAAGCATCACCATGACTCCAGCTTATTTATTCACTCAATTTCAACCACTTTTTTAAATGGTATCTTTAAGAGCTGTTCAAAGTTCCCTCACCTCATAAACATTTAAGGCATTGTAATACCCACATTAAACTGACTCAGAAGTAGAAAATCAACTTTAGATTACCATCAATTGAGGGAACACTTGATGGTCTGTAAAACTACAGAATTTCAAAACACAATTTAAAAAGCCACACTCTGAGAACCTCACTCAGAGAATACCACAAAGTCATTCAGCTTTGCCAACAAATGGCTAGTTATTGAGTGGCCAGCACTGGAACCTCCTCTTCGTGATAGAACCTATTTGATTCTTCCTCCGGAAGCTCATGCTCCCTCCTTTGCCATTATTATTCAGCTCACACAGCTTAGTTGATACCACCTAAAGCAATCTATTTCAAACATCCTCTCATACCCTTTTTCTTCTCCTCTTGCTCTTAAAAGAATTCTCTTTATTCCATAATTAAGTTAGAAATAACAATAAACATAAGTAAGCATGACCACAGCTAACAATGTGATTAAATTAAAAAATAAAGCATCCTTTTAATCTGCAAAAGTCTAACATGCTGGTAATTACTACATAAAAAGATGAAAAGCCGTATGTTTTGCAGTGGCCTTATGATACACAAACCAATGCCTTTAATGTTTAAAACTATACACATTTCTACTTATTTCCCAGTCTCCCAAATTTAATTCCATATTTCCTCAAATAAAATAATTTTGTAAACTTGTAGCAATAAACATAACACAGTGGACTAGTTAAAAAACTATTCTTTATTAATTTCTACAGAAAACTGATCAACAAACCTTATAACAATCCATCTGAACACTAGAGTCATATATTCTGGTATCTCCCTACCTAGAACTTCCAAGAATAGTTATAGAAATCTAAAACCTCTACTGTAATATATCAAAATGCCTAATGGAGGATATATATTTACCTAATATAAAGTT
Source organism: Pteropus alecto (assembly GCF_000325575.1). Taxonomy (NCBI): domain Eukaryota; kingdom Metazoa; phylum Chordata; class Mammalia; order Chiroptera; family Pteropodidae; genus Pteropus; species Pteropus alecto. The sequence continues at coordinate 12,610,888 of NW_006436282.1, forward strand.
TTGGGGTTTAACTTAAAATATCACATATATTTGCATTTGTTTGCAGTTCTATCAACTAGCTAGCTAGTTTCCGATCAGAAGTGATGTACAAAGGGTATATGTGTGCTAGAAAGATAAAATACAATAAAAATAATTACTAAGTATAACTTACTTATAACTGAGAACTTGGAATCAATGGAGAAAAAGAAACAAAGTCCCTTTGAAATGCTTGAGAAAAAGTTGGCAATATTTAACTTGGCTTGTCAAAATATGCTAAACAATGTTGTTTGTAGAGTGGCAAGCCGGCCTCATTCTAGATAGTAATGTCCTTCCACTTCTCTTATAAAATTTTTTTCCTTCCTCTTAACATCCTTTGAATGCCAGGAAACCAGGAATCCTAACCACTACATGATAAGGGAACATCCTTTGAATGCCAGTGAACCTAAGGTTCTTTTTCTGGTTAGTAGCCCTTACAATGACATTAATATGTAATTAAAGAAATAGCTCATATAGTTTTAAGGATTAACTCATCCCAAGAGTATTTCCATTAACAAATACATTAATCAACAAAATCAATCATAATTTTTTACTAAGTACCTATGAGCAAGAATGTGTGTGTGTGTGTGTGTGTGTGTGTGTGTGTGTGTGTTTTTAAAAAGTGCCCTGCAATTCCAGATCCCCTTCCTTGATGCACAACTCATCACATTTCAGGATTTCCTAAAGTGAAATACAAGAAACTCTATATGTCTCTATATTAGTCAAGATTCACCAGAGAAACAGAACTTACAGGTTAAACAACTTGGCAGTATGACACAAAATTCTATCACCTTCTTCGAGAGTAAATCACCTATCAAAAGCTATGAACAGTTCTCCAGAGAAGAAATCTATTTAATTTCCTTTAGACAAATATCTTCTAAATTCTTCTGAACCAAAAAATTTTACCCCCTTAACTATAAACCTGAGACTTCTAAAAGTGCTGCAGTTTACACCTTTTCCCATCTGTAGCATATTTGTTCACGATAAAATCAAGAACTACTGCTAATACATAAAAATCAATAAATCTGGATGAAAGTAACACATAAACTATTTTATTTAACATTTACTAACGTCCCACATTTGCATACAACCCAAACAACAATTAAGTTTAAATAACTACAATTTTTATTCACTTTTTTTAAAAGCATAAGACAACTGTCAATGGGCTGGTAACTGGTTTTTATACAAAAACAATCTCCAGAGCATGCCATAGCACTGGTACAAATTCAGCATGTTTTCATATTATCTTCTATAACTGTAATTCTCTGTAATAATAAATGCTCAGAGTAATAACCTTAATAACTTTTGAAACGTCAACAAAAGTGTATGTAATGAAAACTCACAGATACGTATTTCATTATATTCAATGCTGTCAAAATTCAGATTAATTGAAACAAACTATCAGGTCAACATCCCATACCTAACTAATTCTGACATATGGAAGTTTACTTTTATTTTAAAGGGGGGGTGGGCAGTACGTAGAAGATGAGTTGGTATTAAATAATTTCCAAATATACTATGACAAATTTTTTGCCAAATGTTTTAGAACTAACATTTAGAGTAAGAAGTCCTAACAGGGCAAAGGCAGCAGAAGAAAAAAATATTTAATGGGATGGTAATTTAAAAAAAGCTAGATGACCTACTGGAGCTATATATTCAATTCACACTAATCTATCATATTTCACAGCTTTCAAAGTTTAATGTACATATAAGCTCAATTGAGTAATTCTCTCTTTTAGCTTAACTTAATATAGACTTTAGTTGATTACTTGCATGGTTTCTCATTTCTGCAAAGGTTTCGAACATTTACTTTGACAAAACGCAAAATCGAAAAGTTTCATGTAAATGTTTACCATTATCATGTTATTGTTATGTATTTACATAGTTGGAATACCTACCTTGGTTTAAAAAAAAACTAAAAATAGTATACTATTGATTATCAGCTACAAAATATTAATGATGCATTCTATACTAAGCCACGAAAACAGCATACAATTTGGAATAAGAGAACCTAGGTGTGACTACTGGCTCCACCACTTGTTATGTGATTGTAAGCAAGCCTCTTTTGGTCTTCTCATCAGCCTAATGGAAAGAATATCATGTACCTCGATGTTGAGAGGTAAAAGAGCCAAACAGTACAATTCACCACTTTCTGAGCACACTTTTGCTTGAGAATCTTTCATAACACAGTTCATCATTATACATTTTGATATCAAACAAATTAAATTGCATCCCCTAAATCTTGCTGACTAAAGTAAGCACTAAGAAAAGCAATGAGTCCCACAATACTAATTTTTTAGTAACCAATATTGAGTAAAATTTTCTAAAATATTTCAAAATAAGATTTCTGAGCCTTGTTTAAACAACAGCAAAAGCTAAGGTAAAACAAAAAGTCTTTCTTAAGTAATGACAACTTTTAGTTTATCTACTGACCATTTTTAGCCAAGAAAATAATATATTTTAAAATCTATCAAAAGAGCTGAAAACCCATTGAGAACAAAATGGTCAGAGTTCTGTACCTTGAGAGTCAGGAGATGGGATTCTAGTTTCGCCTTTACCGTAAATAATTGTTTGCCCTTGTACAAGTCTCTGGACTTCAGTTTTCTAATCTAGAAAATGACTACTAAAAATCATAAGTAATATCCAAGAACCATTTAAACTGGATCTTACTTTGGAGAAGTGATCCAATGTGATGGTTAATTGACTCGACAGTGATTGCCGAGGTTGGAACCTTGGTTCTGCCACTTAAAAGCTGTACAGGGTACATATACACAAAGTGCTAAATACATCTTACTATTATCATTGACTTATTGTTTAAAATATTTCATAGAAACAATTTTTTAAAAAAATACAAAGTTTAGAAAGTTCTATCTGTCCAAATTAAGACACTATCATTTTACTAGCAGACACAAGTTCATGTGAAAGAACTACAACTCTTTAAAACGTGCTAACCTACGCCAAATTTAATCAAAAGATCATCTTATAAAATATTCTACATTAGAGACACCACTGGAAACTTGTTTTAAGGCTAATTATTCCCATCAAAATATCACACTGACGGTAAAAATAGAACAACTGCTACTTATTAGGTTTTTTTAACCTAATACTGCTAATAACAGAAGCTTATGATATACCATAATCTCCGAGAACCAAATTAACTCCAGAAATGAGAAATCTGTGGAATTTAGAACTATAAAGTGAACTACAAACTACTACAAATAAGTAGATCATGAGTTAAAATCAACCAGTATTTACCAAACACATCATATGCCAGGTTTTATGCATAGATTCTCAAATACAATTACCAAAGTAGGAAAAGCAAGTAAGTCCTTTATCATCACATTTTCACACAACGAAAGCCACTCATCTACAAACTTTTCTAATTTCCTTTTTGGCCCATGAAAGAACACTTCCTACTGCCCATTAAAATGTTTCCTATTCTTAGTTCAGCCCCAAAGATGCCCATACTAGTCCCTGACAGCTGACATTGGAATCTTCACAGGACTTCGAGTAACTTCTAAGATATTTCCTTAAACCCGCAAGCTTCAGAATTCATCTTCAATGATGCTTACACCAGCATATACCACTACACATAACTCTTTTAACTGTGTCAAGTACCTAATACATCAATTTAGTTCTTCCCCTTAAAGTATTGCTAGTCAAGGCAAACTCTACTTCAAAAACTCTGCTTTTTGCAATGGACATTGACACCAGAAAAGAGAAATTGATTGACTAGTCAAAGTTGCCCTACTTCCATTTCAGGACCAAGGAAAAAACTTCCACAAAGAGTACCAAGGGAACCTTAAGCAAATCAAGAGGGTAGATACTAAAGAGAACTTTCTTATTCCCACGATTTAAGCGAAAAGGTGACTTGGGTGTGTGTGGAAGGGCGGGGGGTCTCCAAGTGTCACTGTGAGAAAAAGAAGGTCCATTTCACCAAGTAGTCTAAGGTGGTGTAGGAAACAAACCGGTCTGGCCGAGTGACAAGCCCAGGATGCTAACCGAGCTTGGAGGTGGAGGGCCCTGGAGGCCAGGGACTGGAGAAGGGAGCCCTAGGGCAAACCGTAGGGGAACAGAAACCAGGGAGGGAGACCAAGGGTGCCACAGAGCAGCGTGTAAGGGTGTAAGGGTACACCATGAAGGAAGCGATGAGTTAGAAGACAGCGACAGCAAGAGGGAGACCAGTGCCAGGGGCGACAAGCAAGTGGCAACTGCGAAAGAGGCACAGGCAGCAGAAGGTGGTGGGACTCTGTTGAGTCAGCACAGCTCTTATTCAGGGAGCACTTGTAGGATCCCCGCTGCTCCTCAGGCCCCGGGGCCCGCAGCCGAGGGTCGGGCCCTCGGGCAAAAGAAATGATGTTCTCTGACGGGTTAGCGCCGGCCCGTTCCCCATTTCACAGGTAATACTGGCCGCCGGAGCCGCTTACCTCTGTTAACATTATTACACCCCGGGGAAGTGAGCTCCTCCCTAACCTCGCCGCATGGCAACAGCCGCAGCAGCAGCGAAAACTGCTCGAGCCGCCGCCGACAGCGGCAACAGCTCCTTCGGTCCTTTCCCGGGCGGCGGCTTTACTCGACTTCGCTGGCTTCCCCTCGGCCCGGCAGCTCGCGACGGACGCGCCGCCATCTTGGAAGAGCGACGTCCGCGTCTCCCCGCGACGTGCGCTCCCATTGGCGGGCGCAGGAACCGCCGGCGTCTCGTGACTGTCTCCATAGCGCCGGCGCGCAGGCGAGCGGAGACTGGCGTTCGGTGGGCCAGTCGGCGCCGGCGGCGAGGCCCCTGGGGCTCGGCTCCCAGGAAGCCGTGGGACCGCGGGTCGAGAAGAGAAACTCCAGCGCCAAGCTAGCAGAGGAGCCGGCGCGCACGCTTGCGGGGTCCGCTCGCCCTCCGCTGCACGCCTGGGGCGGCCGGCCCTGGGGTAAAGGGAGACCGGCAGAGGCCGAGCCTTGGACTGATGGCCGTGTGGAGCTCGCGCGTCTCGGGGATGGGGCGGCAGATGTCCTGTAAAAGAACTTCCCTCTCGCATTGTCCTAGTTCCCGCGGCTACCGAAGAGCGAGTGGGAGATTTCGGCTTCTTCTGCGGTCTGGGGCTTAACTCTGCTCTGAAACTGCTCCTCTCCCTATCCCCCTCTCTTCTAAACTTCGACGGAAACTTTTCTTTGTCCTTACAATCTTCAGCGAGTTCTATACTGGGGTGCGCGGCAGTTTGTGGAACTGATACAGGCATATCGGCTTTACCCTGATCCTGGCAGTTAGGACTGTCGCCGATTAGTTAATTGTTCGGCCCCGGTATAACAATGAGAACTTAGAGACCTCTAAAAAAAAATTGAAGCCACGTTTGCTTTTTAACAGACGTCTCTACAACTTTAATGGCCTCTTGATCCAATGTGTGTATCAGAGTGAACAAATTTCAGCAGGTATTGTAAACAGTCCCAACTTAAATGGGACTGAACTCTAGAACACAGTGCGCATAGAAGCTTTGAGACACCATTCTGAAGCTGCCACTGGTTTCGGTGTGTGGAATTGGAGGCAGTCTCGTCTACTTAAATTGTAATGAAAGTAGTTTTCCTGAACCCTTGTCGAAGTGTGTTACCCCGTTGTAGAAACCAGTTTCCAAGGAAACTGAAAAGTAAAATTTCAGATTTGACTTACAGAACTGCCCCATCTCTTTTTTACAATGGGCACAAAGACATTTTGATAAACTAGGGCCAATAGTTCCTGCCGCTTTACTAAAGAGTTATCCCTCACCTCCGCCTTCTTTCCTTAACAATAGTACTATTGGGTAAGATTTACTTAATACTCTTATAATCTTAAAACATTAAGTAATGACATTACAAACCTTGTGTTATCTGTTGTTTTGTATCCTCAAAAAGGAAACAAAATGGTTCGTTTAGGTAGTCACTGGGCAGAAATTGAAGAAAAATCCTAATTTTACTCAATTCAACTAATTGAGGCCAAGTAGTTCTTGTTTTAATCAACATCTGATACATAATTTCCATATTTCTGGGCCAGCAAAATTCTGACCCCTGCAACTCAGTAAGATGTGTTACTGGTATTGACAGAGAAACCGTAACAGGAAATGAGATTGGAAAATACTACATAGATTAAGATATTAAGGGCCTAAGGTATTAAGAAACAAGGAACCTGGAAAAAGATACTGTTTCAACCTGTAAATAAGAAAACAGGGAGGCTCGTTAATATTTAAGTTGCTAGTAAATTAAAACTAATTTAGGTGTCTGGCCTCAGTATTTCATTTTCATCATACATTTTTCCCATTTCAGAAACAAAGCATTTTCACTTATTTTAAAGGTGATAAGTACAAACACATGGAGTTTATACCAACCTGTAATATAGATATGCTTTTAATATGTAGAAGTTTGTCAGTAGACCTCAGAGCAAGCCAAAATCAGCTCCCAGTTTTCTCAGCCAGAGTTCTTTCTGTGACCTAAAAAACCTAGCTTCCGAAGTCTCAGCCTACATCCACCTCTGTGACCTCATTTCTGCTAAGCATTTTGTACCCTGCTCCTATGACAGCAACCTCTTTCTCTAGGGCCTTTGCACTGACTATTCTTTTTATCAGGAAAGATCTTTCCCCTAGATATCTGCGTGGCTAGATCCCTCACTTCTGTCCCGTCTTTGTTCAAATGTCACCTTTTTCAAGGAAGCCTACTCTGACCATCTCATTTAAAATATCTTGCCCCAAGCCCAGCACTCTCCCATTCTTGCTTTGCTTCATAGCACTTACACCTTCTAACATAAATACTATTCTACTGTCTTTCTTCCAGTAGAATGTAAGTTTCATGAGGTCAGGGATTTTTTTCTGTTTTGATCAATGATGTTTTCTCAGCATCTAGAATTCAAGAAGAGTACATAGTAGTCACTCAAATATTTCTTAAACAAATGGGTGAATCACTCCCTAAAAGACCCCAAAAGGAAAAGGTCAAATGCCTAATTAAAACTGATAAAAAAAAAATCCTTGATGTTGAAAGATTAATTTTTAAAAATAGTGGGCATTATGTGTTCTTACCTTGCAATTATGGGGGAATTTTATTGTCACTAAAATGCTGGAGAAAGTTTATGACAATTGTGAGCTACACCTTTCCCTTCACCTTATGTCACTGCTGATATTTTCAATAGTAATGGGAAAGGAGATAATAAAATATGTTAAAAACAAATCACGTGTATACATATATATCTTAAGCATGCATTGAAGTTAATATGCTAGCAAGGGAAGCAACAAAGTGAATAAGGTATGTCGTTTCACAGAGTTAAAGAAATTTAAGAGTAATGTAGTTGAGAAAAAAATGCTTACAGAAGCAGCTAGCTTTAAAAAGAAGTAAGCACCTAATTTAGTACAGATTGCAGTTTCAGTCCATGTGGTCTTAAAAACACATCAGTAATTACAGAGGAAACCTGGAAGAGGCTGATCTGAGATGCTGGGTCCTTTGGCTACCAATCAAATTTAAAACAAAATGGAACAATCCATCTTAAGAAACACATGATAAGAAGGATACATCTGTGGCTATCGTTGCAAAAGGTCTGATTTTCCAGCAATTGTCCAATCTGTCCGATTAACACAGGAAAGGATGACAAAAAGAGACTAGAGGCAAAAATCAAGTGCCTGATGCTTTTAAACAGGTCACTGCCAGTGATTTCTAAACCTCCAAGCAACAATTCACAATATCTATTTTGCCTATTTTTTTAGTTTCTTTAAAAAAATTCCACTACATGTTCAGGTTGTCACAAATTGGCTATAACCTCTTTTACAAAACTGGAAAAGTATAGCATCGACCTCCCAAGCAAATTGCATCTATCAAACAATTGTCACATTTAATCTTTTGATTTCTGAAGCCCTTTCCTAACTCCAGTTTCTTCATAACAGTGCCATCAGTGTCACCTGTCACCACCACTGAACATTAAATAGTACTATATGTTCATTAACAAGATCCAGTGTCAAAGCCAGTGAATCAATATTGAAATAATGCATTGCCAACAGAGGAGACACATTCTAAGAACAGATGACAGCAGGATATCCTAATTTTTTGTTATAGCTTTAGTAGGGCAACAGTAAGCAGAAATTTCAGGGTGTTTATGAGTGATCTGATGTCTAGCTTCAAATATCCCAGCATGCGCTTTTTTCATGAATATTTTTTGAGGAAATACTGAGGCAACTCAAGACTAAGAGGCAGAGACAATATGAAGCTTTGATAACAACAGACACAACCATAACAACTATTCACGAGTCTCTTCTATGATAGCATAAGAGCTCCACAACACCAATATCTAAAGAGGAAGGATCATATTATTTTTATATACGTATATGTATATATCTTTGTATTTGTGTGTGTGTATATAAAGGTCAATACTAGATGACTGGCAACTCCAGTCAATTGTTTTTAAAATAAATATTTTTACATCACAAAAATTAGACCTATAGCACTTTTAAAACCTTTAATTCTCAATTATGAATACTAGTTTTCGGTACATATTATGGGCCAGGTGCTATGGGAGGCATTTTGCATATACTTAACAATTGAAAATGCCAGCACAGTAGATCTTACTACCCTCAGAGGCCATGAGAGGTTTAGTAACTTGTCCCAGGTCACCTATCGAGGATGCACGCTATCAACATGATTTATCCCTGTTGATACTGACATTGATCACCTGGCTGAGGTAGTGTTTGCCAGGTTTCTACACTGCAAATTTAACTCTTTTTTTTCCCCCTTTTCATATTATGCTCCTTGGAAAGAAGACTGTGTGTAGCCCTCACTTATTGAGCAGGGATTTTACGCTCCTCCTCCTTGAGGGTGCAGTATCTACATTAATTATTTGGAATTATTTTTCATAGGAAATTTTTCTCATTTTTTATTGATTCAATCATTTGTATATATGAGTATGACTCATTTATTTTATTCTTTGGGTTAAATCCAATACTGTTTTATTTCGTTGTTCAAATTGTCCCAGCTTTGGCCATTGGGAGCTCTTTTGGCAGTCTTATATTCCTTTAATAAATTTCCATCAATGCAAGGTGTTTTTCTGTTTGTTTTTGTTTTTGAATACTTCCTCACTTTCTGGTACTACAAAATACTCGAGGTTCATCATACCCCAGTCCTAGACTCAGCCATTTCTCTAAGGAACTTTGGTTCTTTTATTGGAGAATGGTATTAGAAATCAAGATCTAGGTACCAGATGTGTTCTTTACTACCCCAGTGTCATTTCTTTTTAGCCCTTGCACTTGACAAAGCAAGGGAATATATGCGTGTACATTAATCTATTTATACACACCCATCTGTGAATATTTCTGTATGGAACAATCTGTGTTTATATTAAACTAAACATGCATTCTACTTATGTGTCCAACTCTAACCCATTGCCAGATGGATTATTCAAGGATATGTCACCTCCCCTTTGCTAATATGTAAATTCTCACTCCAACAGTGAGAAACCTGGCTCCTACCATCTGCCATTCATTTACCTTATTGTTTAATTTCAGTATACATGTATGGAATACCAGAATTGTTAATCAATATCCCCTTGCAAAACAACTTTATCAACTGGAGTACAATATCTAGACACAGTTCCCTTTGTTTTATAAACTTTAATCATTTCCAAAATTGCTTAATTCAGCAATTAAGTAATTCTCTACCTTCTCTTTTTCTCTACCTCCTTCAGCGAGGATGTTTCATACACTTGTAATACTGTTAGATTCTCTTGTTGCAGTCCACTTTCTTTCTTGAAATTCTCCAACTTCCTAAATTATTTGATTTTTTTAAATTTGCAGGCAATTTTCACTCTTTTTGCTGACTTTTGACAAATGTATAATGTTATATCATACAAAACAGTTTCACAGCCTTCAAATATAGAGAAAAAGGGAAATGTATAATGAATTACATTTTCATCTATAGACCCAAACAATTGATGATTTTATAGAAAAAATTCCACTTGGATATAGAGAAAATTATCAATAAGTGTGTGTATACACACACACACACACACACATATAATAGTAGATATGTAATTATAATACCTATTATTATATTTTTATCATGTGTCAGACTCTGTTTAAATGCTTCACAACAATCTTATAAGATAGAAAATGTCATTATTCTCATTTTACAAATGAGGAAACTGAGGTCCAGAGAGTTAAATTTTTTTGCCCAAATTAACACAACTAGCAGTAGTTAATATTGAATGAAAAAAGTGAGATATATACATATGTATATGTATGTGTCTAGTTATATAATTCAGAATTATATGTGTATATATATCATGTCTTCAAGTACATTAAATCGATTCACTTTAAAAACTAAAATATTTCAATGATCTTGTCCCTAATTTCTTATGTGAATCATAAGAACTGTGATGGACCTTTGAGCTGTTTTTGGCTTTAGCCAAAGGAGGAAATGAGAAAAGGAATCGGTACTCATAGACAAAACCTAATACGTCCTCATATTTAAGACTTACCTCAGCTAGTTCTATTTTTACAGAGTACGGGTGAAATCAAAGACTTATTATATTGCTTCCTACTTTACTAGCTTAACAATTATGGTAAAAAAAATAGTTTAAGAATCACTATTGTTTTTAAATGGTAATATATTTCAGTAATTGGCACAAAGTTACTTAGACCTGCCTTTCCCTTTGCATAATGGTGCTCTTTTTGTTTTCAATAAAAAATTTTAAATTTAAAACTATTTGTAATAGATGTACACACAATTAAGTGGAAGAGCTGTTAGACATTTGCCCCATAATATTGGCTGTGGAATGAAAAGAAGCCTGAGAAGATTTGTATTGTGGTTCTGTCTTTGTAATTAAATAAGATTAAACCTTAGCATGAAAATTTATCATCTATTAAGCTTCGGAGTCTTTTTCTGCAAAGTTAAGAGGTTGAAACATATAATTAGATTAACACTAATATGTTGTGTACATTAATACAGTTATTTGTTATTTGAGGCATTGGGCAATGCCCTGTGGCTCAAGATCAAATGCTCTTTAAGGTTCCTTTCAATTTAAAAACTGTGGTACTTATGATAGCAAGTAAGTTGCAGTTCATTTTCCTATCACTTTCCTTCAAGAAGTATATTCATCATTACCTTTTTAAAAAATCTTTCAACCGAGCAGAGACACACTCTGCGGTGCACTGTTTTTGTGTATGGTAATGAACTTAAATTACCACCTTTTCACTTAAAATGAGACACCTCCTACATTATCATGGTCATGTGCATAAATACCTATGAAAAGAGATATCAGCAGAAATGTCAAGAAAAGGTCTAGTGTATAAAAACCAAAGTAAATAATCAAATAAAAAGCATGTAAAATCAGGCTATTTATTCTTGAAATCTATAGAACATTCACCTAATTTAAATGGATAAGATTTATCTTGTTCACTAATTCAGCAAAATGCTGAGGGCTTCACATTTTATTTTTAAAAATAGATGTCCTTTTCGGGTTTTCCTGTTGCTGGGGAAGTGTTCTTTCTGTTGCTAACAGAGAGCTAAATGTTCTGCCTTGAATGGGACGTGCTTGTTTTTATTGGTAGGTGTGGCAGAAGGATGAATGAAGGAATCCATTTTTTTTTATTGTATTTCTGTAACCGAGATGTCTGCCTTCTGGGTAAAAGCATATGACTGGCTATTTACCAGAGAATCCTTTAATAGAATCATGGAATTTGCTCATTTGTTTACACATTATTTTATTCACTAAAACCTTAAAGGCACTAACTATTCACATTTTTAAAATCACAGGGTTATAGAATTCATATTGAAACATCTATTACCACTCAATCGCTAGTGGTTAGAAGGTACAAAGAAGATATTAATCATCTTTACATTTTTGTCTGATATAATTTAACCTCAGAGAAAAGGGGGAAGGAGAGAAATAAATGAAATCTGACTTTCCCTTCAGATTTTATGATCGATACAAGCCATTTTGCTCTTCATCTTTATATATTATTGTTTGCACTGTCTAGGAAACTGATGGGGGAAATATCATAGGCAAGCAAATCTATACAAAATATTACTGTAGTATATATTATGCTTAAAACTGTATGAAAAAAAATGGCCATTCTGGCTATCCCTAAGCTTAAAATAAGAATTATAGAATTATTTTTAATGCAATATTGTTCATCTGAAATTAAGTTATTTATCATCACCCTCTTATTTGTGTGGTAGTACTCGGTGAAAGACTGTTAATTTCTTAAACAAGAGCTTTTATTTTGTTTGAAGCTGTGCCTCTGGATAATTCATTAAATTTATACTTCTTGCTTATGCCAGAAGTTTTGGTGACATTTAAACTTTATGCCATGAAAATATAATTGAATTTCTGTCTTCTAAATTTCATTTTTGTGTTTAGAAGCAAGTTGTTAATCTATAAAACATTGGCTTTTGAGAAATAGGGAGTATTTCATAATGTTTCTCTACATCATTCTGTAGTATGATGATGCTATGTCGACCTGTTCATTTTGTTTTCTATTTTGAGTGTTGAGGGAGATTACAAATCCTGCCTATCTAGGTAGGGTAGGGTAACTAGCTCAGATTCACAGAATGTAGCCATTCTCCTCCTGGTTGAGATAATAGAGACTCAAGACAGATCACACAGAAGAACCTGTCCACTAGATAAAAAAAAAAGGTCTTTGTAATTTGCATGAGTGATGAATCCTTTTATTATTGTGAGTCGTTGCTGCAGCAGGTAGCAATACACACCCCGAATAAAACACGAACTCTACTTACTGAGGTTAGAAAGTGTTTAACTTGAAAAATCTTCTATCTCTCTGCCCCCTCTCCCAGAACAAGAGGACGGTTTCAAGGGATACTACTTCAGCAGATCCTCCATAAATACAGTTTTTTAAGGAGAGCCATTTTAATAATTCACAGCCTGGGTGTTACAGATTAGACACACACATAGAGACACAGAGCACCTAAAGATTTCTGGGGGAGAGGAACAGGCCGAAGACCCCGCTCCATTTAGTCTACTCAGAGAAGAAAACTAGGGAAGTTAATGCAATAGAAAAAAGAGCGAATAAGAGACAGGAACAAGCCAGAATCCAGGACCAGTTGCTCTGAAAATCTTGTCTTCCCAGAACTGTAATAGCATTACCAAAGGGTGTGGCCAAATAGGGAACAAAGGAGGAGTACAGTCAGGTGTTTGGCTCAGGAATTGGATCAAAGAATAGCTTTCTGGTCACTTGGACTGTGGGGCGGGTTTCACTCTGGAGATATCTTACAGATGCTCCTCATCTCAGATGAAAGTTTCCCACACTGAATAGTTCACTCGAGAACAAGAGAACTAATGTTTATTAAACACCTCCTCTGTGCCAGGTGCATCATGTACCTGGTTATCTTTAATTCTCAGGGTGAACATTGTTAGCCCCATTCTTAAAATGAGGAATTTAAGGCTCAGGGGGTTATTTAATTTGGCTGAGTTCTCTGCTAATAAATAGCAAATAAGTTTGACAGTAGACTTTTCTGAAACTTAGCTTTTTTTCTACTATATCTCCTACAAGCTCGGCTTCCAATCTAGGAGTTAACCTACTCTTTGGCCAATAAAAGTCTATCTTTTTCCCCAAGCATCTCCTGCTTTTCACAGTCCATGAAAATCTCCTAAAATAAACTGTCACGTGACCTGTTTTTCCAGTTTATCCACTAACCTCCCCACGTCTAAGAAGAGATAGGAGTACGAGTCCAGTAGAGTTTCATCTGATTTCTTCTGTTAATTTGTCAGTCTAACCATAGTTATACTCTAGTGTAAATACGCTTTTCTTATCCTGACTATAAAAGGCTCATCTCATATATTTTTTTCTCATTGATTCACATACATGATACAGTGAGCTAAACTCACAGAGCCCACGCCAAGGCCTCTTTATCACTGACATCACTATAATTTTAGAAGTCTCCCTCGTGCCTTTTGGCCCCTGCCTCAGGCCATGCCTACATTGCAATTTAAGGGTATCTGGTCCATTTCTTTTACTCTGCCTCCCTTTTCCGAGTGAGGTACCAAACTTGAACTGTGTCAGTTCTGTTCTCCTTCACTTTTCTCCCTCAGAAGACTATGCTTTTCTGCTTTCTAGACTAATTGCATCTCCCGCTTCTCATCTGCTTTGGACATTGGTTTAGTCTGGCATTAATCAACTCTTCTTCCTCCTTAAGCTAATCCCTAGTCTCTAAAGTATCCTTCATGAGCATAGTCATAGGCTGCCTCTGAGCCCCGTTAGAGCAGAAAGGGACGACCCTATGATCCGTAACCACCAAAAAGAAATACCACAAAGTATGAATTATACACTAACTTCATCAGCAGGCCTATTTTGCTGTGGCACATGAACATTTATGAGAAATTAGGTCCAGAGTTAATTGCAAAGTCTTCCATTCTCGACATCGCAAAGAACCGTTAATTTATTTTTATTATTTCATTATTTTCAGTCATTTCTGATGATTTTTTTCCTAAGGTCCTGACTATCTTTTCTTTATTTATTAGTCTCATTTGTTATTCCTTTTCTTTTTAACCAATCCCTTAAAAACATATTTGGTATACATTATCTCACATAATTATATGTTTTCCTTTGCTCATTTTAAGAAATAAAGACACTAAAATTTAAAACGTACACTGAGAAAACTAATAGGTTTTTATAACTGTGCAATGTTTAAAAGCAACAAGTCTGTACTCAACATAACATTAAAGACTAAATAATGACAATCTAGTTTTAAGCTTAATTTATTCAGCAATTACTCTCATTTATCCATTTCTTTTATTGCTTAAAGCACATAGAGTTTAAGTTGCAGGAAAACTAACGAGCAGACACTTCTGCATTCAATGCTAAGTACATAAAAATAAAGTAAAATATCAAAAGTGTTTCACACTGTTATTTTCCTTTATTCGTATTTCTTAGCCAAATCATATTCAATATTCACTGAAAGACAGCAGTATATCTGAGATAAATAGCATATTCCTAGTGTTCATTGTCCTACTTTGTCTAGTATAGTTTTTTAAAAGATTATTAGAGTATGAAAAAGATTCTGACAGAGTTTATAATGCAAAGAAATGGAAGTCAGATTCTAATCACACACATCAATGAAAGAGCAGAAAAGGCTTTTAGAGATTCTGCTTTTGCTTCCTTTTCTAACTAAAAATAAAGCTTATGGAAATTATACTTTTTGTCAATGTGATAAAACAACCTCTCAGTCACTTGCACTAACAAAAGAGAAAATGAATCTGAAAAATCCAAAATGGTGAATAAGCTAATACTTGTCAAACTATAAAGTAAAGCCATTCAAATTTGAGTGTATCTAGTACTGGATATCCACCTAGCTATATTTATTGACTATATTGTTTTTGATAAATTATAGAGATGCCATGGCAGAACCTTGATTTCACATGTCAACTCTCTATAATAATTTCAAGTTATTATTCTTAACTCCTCATAGGAATCATGCAAACCATCATGGGTGGTAGGCTGGAGCTGGTTCAGACTGGCTCATGAGCTAGGGGCAATCGTTAACATTCTTGGAATTTTACTAGTCAATTTTTGGATATTGTCATTATTAAAAAATCAAAGTATATAAACTTATAATTAAATAAACCATTTATAAAAAAGGTAATAAATATTTTAAAATCTTCACTTCCTAATTATTTTACTATTTTTTACTGTTATCTATGTTTTTGAGCTTATTTTTTAAACCTCCTACCCTAACTACTAGTCTATAGTCCATGTCCATAAGTCTCTGTTTGTCCTGTTTATTTGTTGCATTTAGGTTTATATTCCACATGTAAGTGATATGATATCATTCTTAACTTTTTCAGTCTGGTTTATTTTGCTTAGCATGATTATCTCTAGGTCCATCCAGGTTGTCACAAATGGCAGTATTACATCTCTCCTTCTGGCTGTGTAATATTCCATTGTATATATGTACCACAGCTTCTTTAGCCTATCATCTATCATAGGACACTTTGGTTGCTTCCATGTCCTAGGCTCTGTGAATAGTGCTGCTATGAACATCGATGTGCAAATATCTTTTCAGATATGGGTTTTCAAATCTTTGGGGTAAATACCCAGCAGAGGGATGGCAGATCATGTGGTATATCAATTCTTAGTGTTTTGAGGAACCTCCATACTGTTTTCTATAGTGGCTGTACCAATTTGCCATTTCACCAGCAGTGTATGAGGCTTTCTTTTTCTCTGCATCCTCTCCAACATTTGTTGTTATTTGTTCTGTTGATTATAGCTATTCTAACATGTATGAGATGGTATCCCATTGTGT